>NC_061862.1:99617013-99933517 GCF_907164915.1 Impatiens glandulifera
CCATCGCCGACCTCGATCTCTTTCCACGATACTTCAGTACCAAGAGCCAACAGATTTCTCCTCTTTTTCTTCAATGAATCATCTGCACATTTACTCTATTTCTTCATCTTATTCTCCTCCGATGAACCTTTCTTCAGACCTAGAATTACACTTCTTCCTACTACTAATTCCGCATGCATTACACAATGTCTGCAATAATATTCACAATAACGATATCAGATTTCATAACTAAATATTAGTAGTTCGATCGAGATTTATTGAATGAATCGGACCTTATGATCGGCTAGTTCGCCTCTCCAGGGAGGCGTTTCGAAGTACCGCAATCAACACATGTCTTAGCACAGCTTCCATCGGACAAATCTCCATCAATATTCGTCATAATATTATCCATTATATTCTCCTGATTTCGATTCATGTGTAGAATAATCAAATCAAGCCTAATCACGAATAAATAATCGCATCTCAACAAACGAAATGACTGACTAATTGAGTGAATGAATCAATTCCCTTATGCTCACTCATTTTCTCCAATATAATCCGCCATTAGCATGATGCTTTAGCTATTGATCAATGATCGGACGCGATCGAAACGATCTGAGACAATCAAGCTTGTACTTAGATATGCAATGATTTCCTTTTCATCGTGCAAATTAGAGCTGGAAAGAGAGAGGATAGGGTGATAGAATTAGAGAGAGCAGAATTGTTGCATTACTCCTGATTCGTTACAATTGTTACAAAGAAAATGAGAGAGAGTAACTCTTGTAATTGCTTTTAAGAAATTAAAGATTTTATAAAAAAAAATCTCCAAGTCTTGTGAGTGTTTCACTCTCTAGACCAATAGTTAGTATCAGAGCATCATGTGAATGCCAAAAATCATCCGGTGAGATATCAAATATCAAAGAATGCAGGATCATCAAGGGTGTAGTAAAACAATGGCACATTCCATTATCCGCAACTAATACACACAAACTACATTAGTTGGGTGATTCGTGTATAGGCTATGATGGACGAAGAAGAGCTTGAAGTCTTCACTAAGAACACTTTATGCCTTATCATGAAAATGAGATGAAGTCATAATCGGCTACATCAAATTTGCTTGAAATTGGCAAAATCGATTTGTTTTGGATAATCTTGAATATCCTTCATGGTTATGGCATATGCTTATCTCGATCATGTTAACTTTCAAGCACTAAAGTCCTTCATAAATAAGAGAATGATTGTTGGTGTTCCAAAAATTTCTCATCTAAAACAACTTTGTCGAACATGCTTGGTTGCAAAATAGACGAGACAATTGTTTGCGCTAGAAGCCAAGTTTCGAGCGAAAAAGCTACTCTAATTGTTGCACATTCACTTATGTGGACCAATCACGCCAACAACTCCTAGAGGAAATTGATATATCATGCTGATTGTTGATGATAATTCTAAGTGGATGTGGATCCATATATTGAAAGAAAAGGACGAAGCATGCTCTTCGTTTAAGTAGACGAATCAATTGGTCGAGAATGTGACTGGACTTCGAATCTCAAAGTCCTTCATTTAGATAGAGGAGGTAAATTCTTCGCGAGGGAGTTTGCAGAGCTGTGCGAAGAAGTAGGGATAAAACGACAAACCACCGCACCGTACTCTCTTCAACAAAATGGTGTGGTGGAGAGGCGTAATCAAATAGTGATGGTCATGGCTAAGTCGTTTCTCAAAAGCATGGCAGTCCCGATCAAGTATTGGGGGAGGCAGTTCGTCATGCAATCTATCTTCTCAACTAGTTCCAACCAAAGTTGTTCGAGACAAAACTCCATTTGAGATGTAGACATTAATGAAGCCATGCCTAGCGCACATTCGTGTGTTTGGGTGTACTGCGCACGCCGTGGTGACCACTCCCCATATGAAAAAGTTTGACGACAGAAGCCAAGCGTTTTTCTATTTTGGCGTCGAAGAAAGAAGTAAGGCACACATGTTGCTCGAATCACAAAATGAAAAGATCCATGTAACTCGTAATGTTGTGTTCGAAGAAAGTGTAGCATGAGATTGGCAAAGTGAAAAGAGTGATCAGCCTTTCAAAGTTTATGAAGAGTTTAATCACTAGCATGTTAAAATTCGAACGATCTCATTCGAGAGTGGATCGACAAACGAATAGTCTACTTTAGGAATGTTCCAATAGTCTATCTCAAATCCTCCACAACTCAAGCATGTGACTGAACAAACAGACCAATGCGATGGTTTACCCACTCCATGGTTAGGTGGACACGTTGGGAGTGATGAAGGACATGTTCAATACAGGAACATGACCGATATCTTGGAAGTAGCACCACGAGTGATACTTGATTTTGAATAGTTGATGTTAACACATACGGATGAGTCGTCTTGCTACAATGAAGCGACTGGAAAACCACAATAGGAAGAAGCAATAGCTACAGAAATTAAAGCCATCGAGAAGAATGAAACCTGGTCTCTCATCCCATTTCCAATCGGACACAAGGTAATTGGACTCAAATGGATATTTAAGCTCAAGAAAAACTCAAAGAGTGAGGTGATCCAGCACAAAGCTCGTTTAGTTGCAAAGAGACATGTGCAATGACAAAGCATTGACTTTGAAGAAACCTTCTCTTCAGTCGCTCGAATGAACACAATTCGAGTCATTCTTGCCTTGGCAGCTAATTGTGGTTGGCAAATATATCATCTCGATATAAAGTCAGCTTTTCTCAATGGAGAACTAAAAGAGAAAGTGTAAGTGACTCAACTAGAAGTATTCAAAGCCACAGGGAAGGAAAATATGGTGCTTAAATTTAAAAAAAAATCATTATATGGCCTAAGGCAAGCTCCTCGTGCGTGGAATCTAAAGTTGGACAAAATTTTGAAAGAAATGTGCTTCGTAAAGTGTACACATGAGCAAGCGGTGTACACAAGAGGCGACGTTAATACCTGATTTATTATTGGTATTTACATGGATGATCTTATTGTAACAAGTGAAGATCTAAAGGGTGTCGAACTTTTCAAGAAGCAGATAATGGAGGAGTTTGAGATGAGTGATCTCGGATTGCTTTCATACTGGAATCAAGGTAGCTCAGTTCGAAGGAGGTGTCTCGATCAAGTAGACATCATATGCAAAAAGGTGTTTAACCAGTTTGGAATGCTTGATTGTAACTCAACAAAGGCAGTAATGGATCATAGGGCTCAACTCTATAAGGATCTCGAAGGACAATCAGTTGATGTAACTAAATATCGAAGAGTTATTGGTTGTTTGCGCTATCTCCTTCATACAAGGCCAGATCTTTCTTATGTTGTTGGTGTTGTCAACAGATTTATGGAGAGGCCAACTAAGATACATCAAAAGGAAGCGACGCATGTGCTTCGATACCTTCAAGGAATTATACACTTAGGTCTAGTGTTTCTAAAAGGAGGTGGTGACGAGGAAATATTGGGTTACTTTGACAATGATCTCAAAGGTGACCTAGATGATTGGAAAAGTATGGGGGCACGACGTTTTACATTAATGATAGTTTTGTTTCGTGGAACTCCCAGAAATAGAAGACAGTGGCACTATCCTCATGTGAAGTGGAGTTCTTGGCTGCAGCAGCGGCAACGTGTTAAGCACTTTAGTTGAAATCAGTATTGTTCGAACTAAGTGGTTCGAAACCTAAGGTATTGAAGCTCTACGTTGAATACAAGTCCGCACTTGCACTCATGAAAAAACCAATTTTTCATGGTCGAAACAAACACATCGACACGAAATATCATTTCATTAAAAAGTGTGTTGAAGGAACTCAAATCAATGTAGAGTTTGGTCGAACGGATGTACAGAAGGCTGACATACTTACGAAGGCTTTACCAGCATCAAAACTGGTGATGATGCGACACCTAATCGGTGTTCGTGATCTCAAACCACGCCAAGATTAAGGCGGAGAATGTTGCATTACTCTTGACCGTTATAACTGTTACAAAGAAAAAAGGATAGAGAGAATAACTCTTGTAATTGCTTTTAAAAAAATAAAAAATTTACAAAAAAAAATCTCCAAGTCTTGTGAGTGGTTCTATCCCTAGGCCAACAAAAATGACTGATAAATAGAGAGAAAATTAGAGAGATAAAGAGAAATGGGCAAATGAAAATACTAACCACTCAGATGAAGATAAAATAGAGATTTGTGAAGTAACTAGAAGCCTCTCTTTTGTATCGACGACGTTTATAACAAAAATCGCCGTTGATAATAATTATCAGCGACAACGTTGACAAATCAACGTCGTCGCTGATGTAGGTCGCTAATAACCCTTATTCCACTAGTATTTTCACTAACTTCAATCATAGATTAAATTTCATCCTCCTTCATTCATCTAAAGTTACTGACAAGACATGTAATTGTAATTTAGTTAACAAAGGCAATTGAAAAAATTTATGAAGAATGAAGAGCAACAATTAACTTAATTGCCTTTGAGTGCATATACTTCTGTGCACACCAAAACATACATTTGATATAAAAATTCCAATATTGACTGAATACAACAATTTGATAACCTGGTATAAAAGAATAATAATAAGACACTAACTTGGGATTTAGAGAACTACAAACTACACAAATTCGATTATACTTTGTGACGGTAGATTTTTCAATCTTCATTTACCTAAAAGTACAAGATATTCAATACTCTCACATGAACAAGGAGACTCTTAATTAACATACCTGAAAAAGGCCTCCCAAGTGTTGACGGAGTACTCATTTCTCTTTACGAGAAATTGACAATAATTCAACATAAATGCTTCCTCTTGTACAACAAAACTGCAAATAGAAATGGAAATTGTGAATTCATTTAATCATTATATAAAATACACAAATACTAGAAGAATCGTCAACAATATTTACAATGAAAAAAATTATATAAATAATCAATTTATTTTTTGTACATAATAAAAAATTAATAATGTATGATAAAAAAAAAATCATTACAATGAAAATAATAAAATTAAGATGCATAATCAATCAAAAACATGAAATTCAACTTAGAGATCATATGAAAACTAGAATAAATGGCAACAATATTTACAATCAAAAAGATTATATAAAAAATCAATTTATTTTTCGTACATAATAAAAAATTAATAATGTATGATAAAAAAATTCATTACAATGAAAACAATAAAATTAACATTATAACACATGCATAATCAATCAAAAACATAAAATTCAACTTACAGATTGTATGAAAACTACAAGAAAAAAAAGTTTACATTGTATTAACCATGCAAACACCTATAATATATATATATATATATAAGAGATAAAAATAAAACATTTAATTAAAATTTGGTACAATAGGTGCAAAATTTAATAGGACAAAATAACATTGCTTTTGGAGAAAAAGTACATGAAATATTATGAAGAAACTAATGTACAATGTTAACAACAATTTTTTTTTATATAGGATAGGGTTTGTTAGGATGAAGTTGCATTCAAAACTCATTTTATTTTCTCAATTTATTTTTAAAGCTTTATTTTGTTTGTTATAATATTAAAAATGACTCAAATGATTTGTTATTTACTATTGAAAATAGTTTGAAATTTTGTATAAATTAGAATAACAACAAATTAACATAAACTAAGGAAGTAAAATGAAATTTTGATTCTTTTTATTTCTATGACTTTATATATATAATTTACTATAAATATTTTATTTGACGAAATCTATTAAATTGGATATAAAATATGAATTTTTAAGACAGATTATACAAAATAGATAATTCAGCGAATTGTTTCGATATAAAAATAATATGAATATAAAATTAAAGAAATATAGATTTTACATTGTTGGTAAGAAGACACTTACGTCAAATTATCTCCAATAATCTAAAAATACGAAATTCTCTAATACCATTTCCTAATAATATTAATTATAACGAATGCAGTTAAGAAAATTAATTATTATGCTTGTCCGAAT
The DNA here is from genome assembly GCF_907164915.1 of Impatiens glandulifera. Taxonomy (NCBI): domain Eukaryota; kingdom Viridiplantae; phylum Streptophyta; class Magnoliopsida; order Ericales; family Balsaminaceae; genus Impatiens; species Impatiens glandulifera. The sequence goes on from NC_061862.1 coordinate 99,622,936, forward strand.
ATGACATGTATAAAATATTGTCAATTTTCTCTATCAAATTCGAGTAATATTTTCAAATTTAAAGAACAAGTGCATAATTGTTTCCATATAAAAATAATATGAATATGAAATTAAAGAAATAAAGCTTTCACATTATTGGTAATTAAGAAGGCACTTACTTCAAATTATCTCGAATATTCTAAAAATACAAAATTCTCTTATACCATTTCCTAATAATATTAAGTATATCGAATGCAACTAAGAAAATTAATTATTATGTTTGTCCCAATATGACAAATGTAAAATATTGTCAAATTTTCTCTATGAAATTCGAGTAATATTTTCTAATTTTAAGAAACAAGTGCAGATTTGTTTCGATATAAAAATAATATGAATATGAAATTAAAGAAATATAACTTTTACATTATAAGGAAGCACTTACGTCAAATTATCTCAAATAATCTAAAAATACAAAATTCTTTTATATCATTTCCTAATAATATTAACTATAATGAATGTAATTAAGAAAATTAATTATTATGTTTTTCCCAATATACAAATGTAAAATATTGTCAAATTTTTTTTATGAAATTCGAGTAATATTTTCAAATTTTAAGGAATAAGTGCAGAATTGTTTCGATATAAAAATAATATGAATATGAAATTAAAGAAATATAGCTTTTACATTATTTGGTAAGAAGAAATTGATTTATCTAAAAATACAAAATTCTCTTATACCATCTTTTAATAATATTAACTATGACGAAATACATGCAATCAAGAAAGTTAATTATTATGTTTGTCCCAACATGACAAAGGTAAAATATTGTCTAATTCTCTTTATGAAATTCAAACAATATTTTCAAATTTTAAGGAATAAGTGCAGAATTGTTTCCATATAAAAATAATATGAATATGAAATTAAAGAAATATATGTTTTATATTATTGATAAGAAGGCACTTACGATCAAATTATCTCGAATAATCATTATCTCGAATAATCTAAATATACAAAATTCTCTTATAGCATTTCTTAATAATATTAACTATAACGTATACCATTAAGAAAATTAATTATTAGGTTTGTCCCAATATGACAAATGTAAAATATTGTTAAAATTTTTATATGAAATTCGTGTAATATTTTAAAATTTTAAGAAATAATTGCAAAATTCAATAAAACAAACTAGCTTGCTAAACTTTTGTTGAAAAAGTATATGAAATATAATAAACTAAATAATGTACAATGTCACAAAATTGGTTTTATTTTATTCAATTAATTTCATTTTTTTTATTATTAAAAATGACTTAAGTTGTAATTTTTTTATTAAAGTCCGTTATTAAATCATATTTATATAATATAAAATTTAATAAACTCTTTAATATCAATTATTTAACTAAAATATTTGTTCGTACAAAATATATATTAAAATATGGACAGAATTAACCCAACAAATAGATAAAGAAAAATAATTTAAAATATTTTAAAATTCTATGAGGTGACGGTTCTAACTATGTATTGTGCTAATTTTCAAATAAAATATAATTTTTAAAAAGAAGTTATAATAAAAATATATTATTTAAAATATTAAATTGATTAAATTAATTACCAATAGAATGTATTTTTTTAAATATAATTTACTTTAAATAAGAAATACAGTGAATTAGTACATCAGTCACTAAATAAAAACTAGAATAGGAAATTAAATAAATGTATATTTTAGGGAATGGTAAAACTCATTGACGGTATAAGTCAAATTATCTCAAATAATCTAATATTCATAATTGTCTTACATATTTTTCTAATAATTATATTTGTCATAAATTCAATTAAACAAATACTATGTTAGTCCTATTATAAAAAATGAGAAATATCATCAAGTTTTTTAATATATCACGCGTTAACATCTCTATGCACTAAATTCATGTAATCTAATTTAAATTAAAAAAATAGTAATGAATTAATGATATTCTAATTGGGAAATAATATATACAAAGATTCCTAATTCCTAATCTATATGTAACAAACTTCACTATAAATAAAGGTTCCTTAGGCCATTTCTATACAACCATCCAATTGTTAAAACAATATAACTACATTAGTGTTAAAAATGGCTGAAGGTGAATTCTAAAGTCATTTTCTTATTTTCTTTTAACTTGTTTTCTTTTATGTATTCTGTTCTGAGTTTGATACGAGAAAACGTCATACAAATTTTAAATTTATATCTCAAATTTCATTGTAAAATGTTATCTCATTTACATTCACGTTCTAATGAAATACTTCATAAAATATATTTTAAAATAAATTTATTGACTAATTTTCATCTATACAAACTCTTTCAAATTACTCAAATGAGTGTCTTTTAGAAACTATTATTTTGTCAATATTGAGGACAACATCGAAAGTTGAAACTCAAATTTTATTTTATTTTATTTTTATTTTTTATATAAGATTTCAACTTATGTTTTATCGTGATCTAAATTATAGTGTAAATTTATTTATATTTTTAACTGTAAAGATTTTTTTTTTTTAATTTATAATGTGATTTTTAAATTTATTTGAAACAAATTATTTTTATATGAGTATGATTACAATCACATAACAAAATTGTCAATCTTTATTTATATTTTTCTCATTTAGACAATTCTAAAATATATTGTTAAGGGTAATTTGGTAATTAAACCAATTATTTTTTCTTTTCTAATAGGCAACAACAACAACACCGTCGCCGTTACCACCACCGACGACACAGCCACTGCCGTCACCACCGTCGCCACCGCCGCCACCGCCACCAACAAGGCTGCGTTTGGAAGCATGGAATTCAGAAGACTGGTAAACGAACTGAAAATAGAAGTAGCTGAGTTTTCTAAAAAATGTGGTGCTCGGGTCAGTATCTTACTTAAGGGACCCGAACCCGGAAATTGGTCTTACATTGGAACTCCAGATTCAGATAATGTAGAGGATCTGAATCTGTACGATTACTCTGGCCCAATTCCGCTACCAACAGAGGATGAAAATATGAATCTGGCAATTACATGGGACCTAATGAATGAAGAGACAAGTCGCCAGTCCCAGAAAAGGAAATATACTAGTGATGGGCCTTGAATGAATGTTGACCCATGGGCTAAGGGTGTCAAGAAGAAGAAGAAGAAGAAGAAGAAGAATGGAGGGATTCAAATTTATGTTTTCTAAGTTAGTTTAATATTGGAGTAGTGATTGCTTCTTGTTTTCTTTTCTAGTTAAGGATTTCTTTTTAATGTTTTATTGCTAGTATTGTTTTTACCCTTTTATGGATTTCTATTTCAGTAAGAACTTTGATTTGTGTTTTTTTAGTTATAATATTATCAATGAAATCTTATGTTTCTTTGCAACAAGAAAATATTTAATATGAATAATTCACTTGTCTTTATATAATGTATTGGTTTTGGTTTTTTTAATGAAAATCATTTTGTATCGTCTTCAATAAAAAAAAATTATATATAAATTTGAGAACGAGATGTGGTATAAGAAAGATAAGAGAAAAAGCTATGAAAAAGACATGTTTAGTTTCGTAGAGTCGTCAATCAAATTTTTTAGATGAGAAAGAATTTTTTTATTTTAAATTGATAGATTTGGATAGAGACATGTGGATATTCCATCGAAAGAAATTGAGTTTAAAAAAAAAAGTCACTTGATTAAAATTTTAAATTAATTCTTAAAATCATGATTTTGAAAAAGTATGATTTTATAAGATGTGAAAGTAATTAATTAATTTAAACTTTTTTTAGAATTTTACATTTAAATATTACGAGTTTATAAATAATTTTATAAAAAACAGAGTGAATTTATATTTATAATTTAAAAAATAATTACTCATTCAAATAAATAATCTCTTATCATTAATTTTATAATTGATTATATATAATAATAATAATAATATATATATATATATAACTAATATTTTTTTATAAATAAACCCCTCTATTTTAATTGAATAGAAACTTACTTATACTAAATTATATTTTTATTAAAATTTCCTTTGAAGTTCGTTAGGTTTGACCCAAAAATGGCAAAACTTCAAATAATTTTAGAAAAATATTTAAAAAATCTTTACCGAATGAGTTTTTGTCGGTGTTTTATCCGTCTCGAAATACCTCTCATAGAAAAATTAAAAAAAATGAGAAGATGTACAAATTAAAAAGGGTATAAGTTGTATAGATGTATAAATTATATAGGGTAGTATAAGCTGTATAAGTTGTATATGGTTTATAATTTTGTGTTGGTATATAGTATAAGAATGTAGTATAAATTGTATAAATATTAATTTAAAATAATAATAATTATTATTTATATGATTTGTATTAAAAATAATATTGTTTATTATTAGAAATTATTGTATTGTTATTATTTTATAATTAATATAAATTTTAATTAAATTATAAAAAATTAATTATAATACGAACTGTAAATTATATTTATTTAATTTCAATATTAATAATAAATTTAATAAAACAAACATAAAATAAAATTAATATATAAAATAAACAATATTATTTATAATAATAAGTAAATATATAAAATAATAATTAATAAAATTATCCTTATAAAAATAAATAAATATTTTTTAATTTAAATATTAAACTAGTTAAAAATATATATATTAAAAATAATTATGTATAATAATAATATTAAAACTAAATAAATTTTAATATTATATAATAATAAGTTATATATAATATTAATAAAGGGTATAATGATATATTAAAAATTAAGTGATATAAGAAAATTATTATTTCTAGGAGTACTAGTTACAATTTTATACGAGGTATAGTTATAAATTTATACTAATAGTAAAATTCTAACAAACATCATATAATTAACTTGCAAGTTGTAAGAGGTATAATTATATATGTATAAGTTGTAAGGGGTATAAATTATATGAAGATACTAATATGTATAAATTATATATGTTATTAGTGTTTGATTAGGAATATAAAATATGTATAAATTATATAGTTTTATTATTTTGTGTTTGATTGGTGATATAAGAAAATAGTATAGAAATTATTTATATAAATTATTTTTAATTATTATTTAAATATTTATCTTATAAATAATTTTAATTATTAATTACATTAAAATTAATATTTGATTATCATAATGATCAATATTTTTTTTTTTATGTATTTTGCAATACCTAATATATTATTTTATTTTATATTATTTATAAATTAATTTTCTATACTATATATTTTCCACACGTTTCAAATAATTCTATTTGATTTGTTTTATTCTTTAAGTGAGATTTATATATATATATATATATAGTATATATTTAATTTATAATTATATTAGATATATGGAATTTTTTACTTCAATATTAAATATTTTATTTTATTTAAAAATTAATTTTATATAACAAATTTATTAAATTAATTAGAGTTAACTCTATATTAAAAAATAATTTAAAATAATTCTATTTAATTTGTTTTATCATTTGAGTAATATTTTATCTTATTTATATAAACTAATTAGTTATAGATTTAATTTTATGTATATAATTGAGATTTGAGACGAAATTTTGATAAAAATAAATGTCGAAAATAAAGTTGAACATAGCGTAAAAATTTTGCAACGAATTTTGCAACTTTATCTTTTTTGTTTAGCGACAATAATTGAACATAAATAATATTTTTAAATTTTTGCAACGAATTTATAATTATTCATTAATATTTGTGTCGGTTTATATATTTTTTAATTAAACCGTCGCAATATGAATAACTATATCTTCCCAATAATAGTTTTTTAACCATTTGAATCCACAATTAACATATATATTTTTTTTAAATAACTAACTTTTCTTTCTCTTCATCACTTTTAAAGTCCAACTTTATTCGAGAAGATAAAAAAATAGATATAATGGATTGTGATTTTCCTTTCAACCGAAAGGAGAGAATTTTCAAATTGAAATGGGTATTTCGACTCAATGCTTGATATCAAAAAAAAAATGACAGGCTGGTTAAAGGGCATTGAAATTGGGTATTTTGACTCAATGCTTGATATCAAGAAAAAGAAAATGATTGACTGGGTAAAGAACATTCGTTCTTCAAAATCTACACTCGTCTTCAATAATAAAATTCTGAAAAGATAGTTTTTCAACATCCACTCATGCGATATTGTTATTGTATTGCAAATCTGAATCATTGTCTATCCCGATACATTTGCAAACTAGCGACTCCAAATGGGTTATTGTTAGACCATCTCCAACCCATAAACCTATTCTCAAACCCAAAATGTAATAAACATCTCATCAAATAGTAATTCATCTCCAACCCAAAAACTCATTCTTAAACCCAAAAGAATATTCTTAGAATATTTTTTTTACACTAACTTTTTAACCTTATTAATATTATCTATATATTTATCAAATTTACATATTTAACCTCAATCTTTTCTCTTTCATTTAATAAAATTACAATAAAATTAATTATATATCAATAATTCATAAACAATAAAATAATTCTAATATATTTAAATAAACAAACATATTGTATTAAAACAAACCTTATTAACATATTATAAGATAATTTATAAAATTATAAAATATAAGTTAAAAATATAAAGTAAATTATAAAATATAAAATAAATTAGATTAAATTTCAAATATAATAAATTTAATGATTTAATTATATATTTAGAAAATAATTTAACTTTTTATTTTCAAAATAAAAAAAAAAATATAAGTTGAAGGATTAATTTAAATATAAAAAAATTAAAAATTAAAATATATATATATATAACCTAAGGGCCATTTTTTAAAAATGGCCAAAATGGGGTATGAACAGTCCAAACGCATATATGTGTTTGGTTGGAGGAGAGAGTACAAAAACTCATTTTGAGTTTTTTTTTAAATTCATTTTGAGTTTTTTTTTAAACTCATTTTGAGTTTTTTTTAGTACGGTTGGAGGAAAAAGAGCACCCAAAACGCGTTAAAACGCGTTATGTGTGCCCGTTGGAGATGGTCTTAGGTTTATACTTATTTAATTTATTACAAATATAAATAAAGTCTTATAAAGATGATTGCAAGTCTACTTTCATTAGTTAGTTAGATTAAAGAATTTAATTGGTTATTTTACTATGTTCAAAGTTATTTTAATTTGTTTTCATGTGTTTTAGACTCTTAGTTAATGTTATTTTAAGACTATTTGTGTCTTAATAATAATTTTATTTAATTTTTGTTATTTTGTATTGAATAAATTAATCCAGTGTTTTATTTTATGAGTCAGATTAATTTTCAAAGTGACTAACTTGATCTTTTTTATATCATATTTATAAGAATGAATCACATTTTATTGATTCATTTGAGAAACATATTTTATTAATTTATTTTAATACCAATTTTATAGATTTCTACTCTCTCTTTTGTGACTAGTGTTACAAATTTATACTAATACATTATGGGCTATCATCCTTTCATTGTAAATATACTATTTTAATTTATTTAATATTTTTAACCTACTAATTAATCAACTAACTTAGTAAGTTATAATAATCAAAATTTACAAATAGATTTTTTTTTATTGAACTACAAATCACAAAAAAAATATTTATCAGCTAAACGCTATGATGTGTGAAGTAGATAGTATAAAATATTTATTTACACAATTTGATTATTTTTGTTAAAATATGGATGATAAATTGAGACACAATTTTTAACTGTATAAAATAAAACAAACTGAGCTAGGTCTTAGACTCTTCTTCAGTCCAGTGTTAGGTGAAGTAACAAAAGAAAAAATAGACTAATAATAAAAGGAGGGAGCTTGAAGAGATTTTTGTAGGCTTGCTTTTTTTTTTTTATGTTTAAAGATTGTAACCACCACTTCTATCTATGAGTAAATTCGTTTATTTAAACATAATTTATCCAACATAATTTATCCATTAAGTTGTTTCGCAAAGCTAACTTGTTTCTCTTTCTCAAGAATTTTTACAAGAGAACCAAAAATCTTGTTAAAATTCGATAGTTAAATTAGTTATATAAATCTTTTATTTATTTATAAAGGTTAAGTAGATAATAAGTTAACGTTTACAACTTTTAATATAAAACGTTTAATATAATTTTAATAATAAGAATCCTTAAATTTTGAATTTTTTAAAAAAAATACCCCAAAAGTTTCAGTATAATTAAGCTTAGTTTAATGGGTATGGTTCTTATTTATTATTTAGGTTTGTAATAATATTTAGTATTTAATATTATATATATTTAATATTAATCACTTTAATTTTTAAATAATGTTTTATACATTATTAATAACATATAACTCACTATTTAATTATATATTTATAAATTGAATGTTTTATTTAAAATAATTTTAATTTTATTAACTTAATTTTAAATAATAATAAATGATTCAAATTAAAATATAATTTATTTTAAAATAAATTATACAAATATATTAGTGTTGATTAATATATAATTTTAAATTTTAATTAATATAAAAATTAAGAATGATTATTTTTTTACTTTAAAATATTATATTTTTATTTTCTAGTTTTTATCTATTGTTTAATTTATTTATTATAAATTTTGCGTGTAAAAAAAGAAAAGAAAAATAAATATGTTAACATTTTATTTTATTATTATTATAAATAATTAAATAAAATTATATAAATAAAAAATAAAAAAATGGAGAGAAAATAAATGATAATAATTTAAAAATATGTTAAAAAAACATTAGAATTATAAACTTAAATGATAAAGAAGAGAAGTCGATAATAAATTTAGTTTAAAGGTAAATTTTATTTAATTATAATTTTTTTATTAACTTATTAGTGAAAATAATCCATATATATATATATATATATATATATATATATATATATATATATATATATATATATATATATATAAATAATGATGCTTAATTTTTAAAAGTATTCAGATTGCCGGGTTGAGAGCGGTGATTAATTTGGATATATATGTGAGAGTAAATGGATATTTGGGTCAAATTGTGAGTTGACCTGTCCATAAACTTAAAACGATTAAAATTAAAATTAAAAACGTTATATGTATGTTTCGAACTTGCAACCTAACAAAAACATGTGCAACCCTTTAACCAATTAGGTTAATAACACTTTATATTTTAAATTCAACACCAAATTTGATGAATGCGGGACATTTTAACAATATAAGTTTAACTTTTTAACTAATTAATCTAAATATATATAATGATGTTTAATATTTAATGTATTCGGATTACCAAGTCGAGAGCTGTGGTTAATTTGGATATATATGCGATAGTAAATTGATGCTTGAGTCGGATTGTGGGTTGACCCGCCCACAAATTTAAAACGGTTAAAAATAAAATTAAAAATGTTATAGGTATGTTTCGAACTTACAATATTACAAAACAAGTACACCCTTCTAACCAAGTGTGATTGAGATTTGGTTTGCCGATGAATAATAAATGGGTATCAATTGAAAGTAGTTAAAAAAATATGAATCAAATATTTTATTGACCAAAGTGTGAGGTCATAATGTTAAATATCAAAAAATATAAATTAAATATTTGATTGAGCAAAGTGAAAGTGTAATGTCACGAGATGAGAGGTTCATTCAGAAAAAATATGTGATGAGATATGTGAGAAGATAAATTGTTTTACCTAAGTGAATAAAATGTAGAATGAGAGTATTTTATTTTTTATTTTAATATATTATTTATAATTTATTAAGAATTTTAAATATTAAAGTTATATTATTAATTTTTACGGAACCTTCTAGTTATAAACGCTTCATAAACACTTCCATTAAACAAGTTGTTAAAAATAATTAATAATATTATGTTTAAATTAGTTTTAATACTTTTATATTATTTTATTTTAAATATTTTAGTTAAATTATAATATTTGGGTTAAAATATTTATTTTAGTAAATCAAAAAAAAATATAATGATATAAATAAGGATAAACCTCTCCAAACCTACGCCATTCTCATACCATCATTGGGTTTCAGATCCAACGGATAACTAAACATTTTCTCTTTCTTATAAACGCAAACCATTCATAAATGCATAAATTTAATTAAAATTTGAAAAGGCCTTAAAGTTTAAAAAAATATTAATTTAAATATTTAATTTTCTTATATAATTTATTTTAAAGATTTAATTTGGTCTTTTAACTTTTCAATTAAACTAAATTTTTATATTTAGTTTTGTATATATAATTTATTTATATGTTTAATTTTGTTTTTATCCTATATATTTTTATTAATATTTTACCTATTATAAATATATAATAATAAACAATATTAATAAAAAAAAATTAAAAAATAACTAATCATGTTTTATTTTTTTAATCATGTTTGTTTTAATAAAATTTTGTTTTGCTTCATTAAATGTAATTTGTGTCTATTTAATAATATTTAATTTTTTTATGTGTATAAATTATTGATGTATAATTAATTTTATCTTAAATTTTTAATGGGTGTGAGTTTGAAAATATATTGGAGTTTAATTTTTAAAATTAATAAATATATAGTTTAGTTATTGATAAAGTTAAAAAGTTATGATAAAAAGAAATATTTATAGGATATTTTTTAAGTTTAAAAATATTTTTGGTTTATAAATGAATTACTGTTTAACATAGGTATTATGTAATTCAACTAAATAAATTGTTGAGTACAAAATTACTCAGAATTTATGAGGCCTTGTTTAATTCTAATTTACTTCTAGTTTGATATTGAATTATTTGAATAACTTTTTTATTATTGAAAAAAAATTATTTTTTTATGTGTTAAGATCACTTTGATAAAATTATATTTTATATTTTTAAAATAAAAACATTTTAATTAATGAGTTAAATAATAATGTTATGTTGAGAAGAAAATTATTTTAAAACAATATATATTTTATTTAAGGGATAGAGACTCATAAAATAATGGGTTATCATTTTCATTATATTTAATGGCTATTTGGGTTTGAATGAATAGTAAATTTATAATGCAAGTAGAATGTACATTCATTAAACTCATTCATAACATAATTATTGTGACTTTAGTCAAAGTTTTTACTTAAGTTTGATTGAATAGCGTCGGAAGACCTTTGTATTAATTAAGTTTATATTTGTCTTTTAAATTTATTTTTATGGGTTGCAATTATGAAAAATTGAATTATTTCATAAAAACATTTAACAAATATTAATATATAACATAAAAAAATTAAATAAACAAAGGATGTGTTCTTTGGTTTTGGTATGAATAATTTTAAAAATTTTATTATGTTATATTCTGTTTGTAAATTAACTATTTATATATTTAATGTCTTTAACTCTAGTAATATTTATAAAATAATTATTTATATATTTTATTTAAAATAAAATATATAAAAATAAATAAATTATTTCAGATTTGTATTTGAAATAATTTATGTATGTATTAAAAAATAAAATAAAAACATTGTTTAAGTTCAACGACAACAATATTTACAATGAAAAACATTATATACAAAATTAATTTATTTTTCATATATAATAAAAATATTAATAATGTATGATAAAAAAATCGTTAAAATGAAAACTATAAAATTAAGATTATCACACATGCAAAATCAATAAAAAAAAACATAAGGATCAATTTATAATTCATATGAAAACTACAAGAAAAAACATTTATATATATATATATATATATATATATATATATATATATATATATATACCATGCAAACCTATAAAACAATTAATTAAAGTTTTACGCAATAGGTGCAAAAATTAATAGGATAAAATAACATTGCTGTGGTGAAAAACTACATTAGATATTATGAAGAAACTAATCTACAATGTTAACAACCATTTTTATTTAGGATATTTTTTAGGATGAAGTTGCATTCAAAACTCATTTTATTTTCTTAGTTTACTTAAGATTTATTTGTTTGTTATAATATTAAAAGTGACTCAAATTATTTATAATTTAAGGAAAAATAGTTTGAAATTTTGTTAAACAATTTAGAAATAACAATAACTAAGGAAGTAAAATGAAATTTTGATTCCTTTTATTTTTTACAACCTCAATACAATTTACTATAAATATTTTATTTGACGGAATTAGCAATCAAAATACTTATTTTTTATTTTTTAAGACAGATTATACCAAATATAAAATTCAACGAATTGCTTTGATATAAATATAATATGAATATGAAATTAAAGATATATAACCTTTATATTATTGGTAAGAAGTCATTTACGTCAAATTATCTTGAATAATCTAAAAATACAAAATTTTCTTATACCATTTCCTAATAATATTAACTATAACGAATGCAATTAAGAAAATTAATTATTATGTGACAAATATAAATTATTGTCAAATTTTCTGAATGAAATTCGAGTAATATAATTTGAATTCAAAAAATAAAGAGGAATTATTCTTACAACGTCTCTCATTGCAATTAATAAAATTAATCGTGTAATCTAATTTAAATTCGAGAAATAAAAGTGAATTATTTACTTAATAATCTCAGTAAGAAATGAAATATAAAACGTTCATAATTCATAAATGTACATGTGACCAACTTCATTATAAATAAAGGTCTCTTAGGCCCTTCTATACAACCCTACAATTGAGAAGACATCAAGCATACAAGTGAAATAGTGTTAGAAATGGCTCAAGGTGAGTTCTAAAGTCTTTTTCTTCTTTTTCTTTTAACTCAATTTAGAAATATGAGTTCATTTCTTCATTTTCTTGAATTTTAATGTAATTATAGCTTTGATGTATATCAATTTTATAATCATTTATCTATAGATATTGAATAGAGTTTACAATTAGTTTCAATATCTTTTAAAAAGTTATTGTTATTTCTCGTTCAAACCGTGACTCATATCTAAACTCAAAATTATAGTCCGTGTAATTTTTTTAATAATATAAATATTTAAAAAAAATTATGATCTATATTATAATGTGATTTTTATATTTGTTTGATACATCATTAGTTATAATAGTTATTTTGATGTTTGATTTGAATTATTTTCTAGGTTAACTTTTCTATTTTTTAAATTATTTTTATGAATTACGATTTGAATTCTAAAAAAAAAATTTAACAAAATTGTCAATATGATTTTAGTTATTGAAATAGACCAAGTAAGAATTGAATCATCAACCCGTTGTAATGTTTAATTTTTTTATGAAGTAACTAGTTTACACATATATTATTCTTTTTCATATAGTTTATTTTACTCTAATCACTAAGTTACATTACCATGTTTAAATTCTCTCTCTATATATCTTATATTTAAACATTATCCATCTTCAATATAAGGTCAAGGATAATTGGGTAACTAAAAATATATTTTTTCCTGATATCTCTCCCTTTAAATTATCTATAGGTAAGAAGATGGTTTCTATTGAAAGCGAGAAATGTCAAAGACTTATAAACGAACTAAAAATAGAAGCAGCAGAGTTTTGTCTTGATTTTGATGTTCGAGTAACTATCCAAGTAAAGGGAGAAGGACACACAAAATCAACTATTGTAGGAAATCAATCTTCGGACTCGGTGGTCAAGAATATGAATATTTTCAATAACTTTAAAGGGAAAAGCTCTCAACCATTATCCGAGAATGAAAAGCATCAACTTAGGATTTCAATAGCCCAAATGAAGGAAGAGGCAAGGCGTTTCAGTGGAAGTGAATGTAGTGGTTCTGGAAAGTCGGCCCACGGGCGAAGAAAAAATCGACGTCAATAAGACCGACCCATAAGGGTGTCCACCGACCCATAAGGGTGTGAGGACGCCGAGGAACAAGAAGAAGTTTGATTAATATTGTAATAGTTTTAATTATCATCTTTTGGAGAAGTCGAAATGAGATCAAATCCTTAAGAAAGGATATGAATGTTTTCTTCTTCTGTTTTTTTATAAGGATTTATCATTTTCCTTAGAATGTTTTATTATGTTTATTATTATTTTTCCCTATTATACTTTGTATTTCCTTATGAACTTTGATTTTGATATGGTTGAATGAAATTTGATGTTTTGTTGAAAATATGTATCATCATAGAAAATTGAAATTGTGTCATCTTATAATTTCTCTTACTTAAAAGACACGAAATTGAATATACATAATGTACCAAAATGTGAACAAAACTTGACCTTTTAGTGAGATAAAAACCAAAATAGTCAACACTTCTAATTTATTTTTTCATAAAATATCTTTTATATAAATTTTCAGCATTAACATTCTATTTTCAACCATATTTGTTCATTGTTCATAATTATTAAATTATTAATTAAAATATTAAAATGTAATATTAATTTGTATATTAAAACATTAAATACTATTTAGACATTCAACCAAAATAACTAACTTTTAATAAAAGTTATAAAACTTTGTATTTTTTATTTTAAAAAGAGAGCAGTTCAAATAGTTCTAATTATTTTTATTATGTAATCTTTTAATGTTATAAATAATAATGTAATGATATTTTTTCATATCCAAAAATATTAAATAACTATAATTTGAAGTTTAAATTTATGAATTAATGATTTGATATAAAAATGATACATGTTAAAATATTAGTTCAAGGTCAGTCAATCTCCTAATCAAGATAAACCTCATCAAACAATCCTTAATTAAGAGGAGGCAAAAATGAAATATCTCAAAATCCATCAAATTAAAAAATAAAAAAGCCATATTTACCAAATTCACAACCTATTTAATTTTAAAAATACAATTATAATCCATTATAACTTAATTGAGTATTTTATTCATGAATATTTAATTCATTAATTAAAATACAAATATAATTTTTATTTAAAAAAATATTTTATCATTTTATATTAATATTTAAAAAAAAATTAATATAAAAAAATAAAATCATCAGCTCAAAATCACCCTTGACGAATATTTTTTTAAATAAATTAAGAATTGGTTTAAAAACTAACTAATAACAAAATTTTAGGTCTAGTTTGGATTGAGATTTAATAAAAATAAAATTAATTATTTAAAATGATTAATAATAATTTTGAGAAGAGTAGATTTTTTTGATAAAAAAATGTAAATGATATTAATATATAATTATAAAATAAAAAATAATATTTAAAGTAAAAAATATTTTAATATTTTAGTTAATAAATTAAATGATATAATAAATGAAAATAGGAGTTATAATTGTTTTTCTTTCTAATTTTGGTTTTTTTAAATAACTTAAATTGAAACAAGTTCTTAAATGTTTACTTCTCATCGAATCAGATCAGTTAATTAATAACATACTTTTAAATTTTAAAAAAATAAGATAAAAATAAAAATATTGAACATAAAAAAAGTAACTAAGATACTAATATGTTGAAGCTCTCAACTTTTATAAGAATAAATTAAATGCAGTGGGCAGAAATTATAAAAACAGATTTCAGATGTAATTTAAATTCAAGAGTATATTTATACTTTGTAAGAAACTTTGGAACAATATTTTTTTTTTTTGGTAATTATGTGTTAGTGAAAGGATGATCTCTCATCAAAAGAGATTTACCATTTTGTTTTCATTTTATTGTTTTTTTTCTTTTCTGTTTAATATCTACTCAAATCTTAATTGTCTAAACAACATTTTTATCATTGGGCTTGATTCACCAAAGAAAATGCATCTTCTAAGTTTGATTCACTCATGAAAGTGTAACATTTAAGTATAATAAATATCACATATTATAACATGATATTAGTAGAGATATGTTATCAAAATAAATCAAATCATTGATAGGGTGAAAGAAAAAGAGGCATAATTTGTATAGGTGATAATAACAAGTGCAATAAGATATAAATAAAATAAAATTTTATTTACAAAATTTAAGGAATTAGTGCAAAGTTTAATAAAAACAAACTAGCATTGCTAAGCTTTTGTTGATATGAAATATAGTAAAGTGATTAATGTACAATGTCACAAAATTAGTTAGTTAGTCTGTGAAAACAATGAGGGAGCTTATGAAGTGCCCAAAAACCCAGACATACACTATCAAAAGTAACTCTAGTTGGAAAGTTAATGAAGTCTGAAAGAAAAATGTAAGACAAAAAGTTGAAGATCAGGAGAAATATAAAGGAAAAACTTACCTGGAATATTTTAAACCAAAAGTTGATATTCTTAAATCCTCTTTTGAGTTTAAATTACCTGCTGAAGTAGAGAAAAAATGCATTAAAGAATGTGAAAATGTAGTTGTTGGGAACTACATATGTATGCATCGTGTATTTTTCTCAGTCGTTAAGGATGCTTTGCTAAAACAATGAGAGCATATGAGATTGGAAAAAGTATCAGCAAATATCCATGATCTCTATTATTTAAATTCAAGCAGGGAACAAATTTAGAAAATATTCTGAAGTTCGGACACACATATGTTGGGTCAAACTGTATGAAGCTGGAAAAATGGTCCGAAGGTATGAACCTACTCAACAAACCGAAGGAAACATCCAAAATTTGGTTCAAACTAAGGAACATTCCAGCTTATATATATAATGTAGAAGTACTTGGTCATTTCACTAGTCTTTTGGGGAAACCAATGTATATGGACCCAATAATGGAGGAAAGCGAACACATCATATTTTCTAGGATAAACATTGAAGTACATCCTAGAAGCACTTTACCAGCAAAAATAATATTAGTTGAAAAAAGAGGCGAAACCACATACATGGATATTAAGTATGAATGGAGGTCAAACAGATGTGTGTTCTGCAATGTTTTTGAACATTCCAGTAATAAATGTGCAAAATTAAATTGAATAACAACAGAAAAAACCTAAAAGTTTAGGAGCAGAATGAGAAAGATAAAATTGAAGAATTAAGAAATCAGAATGTGGAAGCTAAAGATGGAGATGCAGATGATGGAAATGATGGAAAATCAAAGGAAATGAAACATGAAGAATCAGAGAAAAAAGAAGAAGAATCAGAGGATAAAAAAGAAGAAGAATCAGAGAAAGAAAAAGGGGAAGAATCAAGGAATGAAAGTAAGGATAATCAGAGGAAGGAATTGATAAGAATGTATGGAGAAAAAGCGAAGAGGAAATTTTGAAAGAGACCGAAGCAAATCAGACAAAAATGAAGCAAAAAAATGTGCTGATAATGGAGAAATTTATAAAATACTAAAACAAAATTCCTTTTATCAAATTAGTGTTGGCTCCTCTAAAGAGAAAATAATCCAAGAGAAGGAGATCAATGCTCACAAAAAAAATCATCATCAGATGCAATAGTTCAATCACCAACAATGAAGCTTAGAGCCAAACATGTGATTATGCTAAGTGGTTAGGCTGCGAGAGTATCAGATTGATATCTGAAAGTAAAGAAACGGAAGCTGGCTAAATTGAACAAGAATGTTAAGTAGTATGATTTGTATTTTTTAGTTGTCTATTTCTGCAATCTTTGATTTTTGTGTTTTTATAATTAGATACTCTAGAGTCCTTTTATTATTTTAATAAAAGCTAGGGTTTGCCAAGCTTTGATAATTGAGCATTGCTCCCACTTTTGAGTTCTTAATGAAATGACGTTAATATGTTTTCCAAAAAAAACATTCACAGCCAGCATCCATTCACCAAATAAGTTATTAGATTTATTGTGCCTATGAAATCAATAATGGAAGGAGATAAACTTTTTTAAGGTATAATATAGATGAAAAAGGTGACTATTTTGACAATTTGACAAAATGGAGAAATAAAAAAATCTCATATTACCATATGAGATAAAAACATGAACACCCCAAGTCGTCCATAATCTTCTTTGATAAGTTGATATACGAGATGAGACACTTGGAAGAATTTGAAGAAATCTGCTTAGCTTCAAAAGTTCTTGCAATTCATACTTAAATATATATGGGGATAAAAAAAGGGTTCAAAATACTTTTGAAGAAGACAAAAATAACATAATTGTGTGGAAATAAGAATTAGCCTGATAAATTTTACATGTTCTTCATGGCCAGAATCTGGCTTAGGTTTTGAATAACTTTCTAGGATATATGCTTAGTAAATAGAGTTAGTAGAAGCATTTCACTAGTGAAAAATGCATAATTAACAACGACAAAAACCATCGCTAAAAGCCTTAATCCCGCCACTAATAAATATCAATGACGAAGAATAAAACCGTCGTCATTTGTCGTGGAAAGATAATAAATTTTAGCGACCACATAGTGTCGTCGCTGATAGTTAACAATATCAATAAAACAAATCTCCTTCACCGTCGCTGATAATTATTAATATTAATCTCAAGAAAATTAACTTGGATGAGAGATGGATGGTCTACAGTTTTCCATCTTATTTTTTTTAAAACATCACTAATTAAAACAATTAATAAACTAAACTAGTCACTAATCACTAAATCCACCGTTAATTCAAAATAAACAGATTCACATGACAACGCCATTAACAGTATGGTCGCTTGCTCTACCTCTCCAAGTTTCATCCTCGAAGGCTTCTCCATCGCCGCCGCGTCGCCATCGCCGACCTTGATCTCTTCCACGATACTTCAGTACCAAGCGCCAACAGATTTCTCCTCTTTTTGTTCAATGAATCATTTGCACATTTAGTCTGTTTCTTCATCTTATTCTCCTCCGATGAACCTCTATTTAGACCTAGAATAACACTTCTTCCTACTCCTAATTTTGCATGCATTACACAATGTCTGCAATAATATTCACAATAACGATATCAGATTTCATAACTAAATATTAGTAGTTCGATCGGGATTTATTGAATGAATCAGACTTTATGATCGGCTAGTTCGCCTCTCTAGAGCGGCGTTTCGAAGTACCACAATCAACACACGTCTTAGCACAGCTTCCATCGGACAAATCTCCATCAATATTCGTCATCGTATTATCCATTATATTATCCTGATTTCGATTCACGTGTAGAATAATCAAATCAAGCCTAATCACGAATAAATAACCGCATCTCAACAAACGAAATGACTGACTAATTGAGTGAATGAATCAATTACCTTATGCTCACTTATTTTCTCCAATCTGATCCGCCATTAGCATGATGATTTAGCTATTGATCAATGATCGGACGTGATAAAAAACGAAACGATCTGAGACGATCAAGCTTGTACTTAGATATGCAATGATTTCCTTTTCACCGTGCAAATTAGAGTTGGAAAGAGAGAGGATGGGGTGATAGAATTAAAGAGAGTAGAATTGTTGCATTACTCCTAATTGTTACAACTATTACAAAGAAAATGAGAGAGTAACTCTTGTAACTGTTTTTAAAAAATTAAAGATTTTATAAAAAAAAAATCTCTAAGTCTTGCGAGTGTTTCACTCCCTAGACTAACAATTAGTATCAGCATTAGGTGAATGCAAAAAATCATCCGGTGGGATTATATGTCAAAGAATGTAGGATCATCAGGGGTGTAGTAAAACAATGGCACATTCCACTATGCGCAACTAATACACACAAACTACATCAGTTGGGTGATT
This sequence comes from Impatiens glandulifera, assembly GCF_907164915.1. Taxonomy (NCBI): domain Eukaryota; kingdom Viridiplantae; phylum Streptophyta; class Magnoliopsida; order Ericales; family Balsaminaceae; genus Impatiens; species Impatiens glandulifera. Next base: position 99,642,327 of record NC_061862.1, read on the forward strand.
CGTGTATAGGCTATGATGGATGAAGAAGAGCTTGAAGTCTTCGCTAAGAACACTTCATGCCTTATCATGAAAGTGAGACGAAGTCATAATCGACTACATCAAATTTGCTTGAAATTGGAAAAATCGATTTGCCTTTTAGATAATCTTGAAGATCCTTCATGGTTATGGCATATGCTCGTCTCAGTCATGTTAACTTTCAAGCACTAATGTCCTTCGTAAATAAGAGAATGATTGTTAGTGTTCCAAAAATTTCTCATCTAAAACAACTTTGTCAAACATGCTTGGTTGCAAAATAGACGAAACAATTGTTTGCTCTAGAAGCCAAGTTTCGAGCGAAAAACCTACTCTAATTGTTGCACATTGACTTATGTGGGCCAATAACGCCAACAACTCCTAGAGGAAATTGATATATCATGTTGATTGTTGATAATAATTCCAAGTGGATGTGGATCCATATGTTGAAAGCAAAGGACGAAGCATGCTCTTCGTTTAAGTAGACGAAGCAATTGGTCGAGAATGTGACTGGACTTCGAATCTCAAAGTCCTTCGTTCAGATAGAGGAGGTGAATTCTTCTCGAGGGAGTTTGCAGAGCTGTGCGAAGAAGTAGGGATAGAACGATAAATCACCGCACCGTACTCTCCTCAACAAAATGGTGTGGTAGAAAGGCGTAATCAAATAATGATGGTCATGGCTAGGTCGTTTCTCAAAAGCATGGAAGTCCCGAGCAAGTATTGGGGGGAGGTAGTTCGTCATGCAATCTATCTTCTCAACCGGTTCCAACCAAAGTTGTTCGAGACAAAACTCCATTTGAGATGTAGACATGAATGAAGCCGCACCTAGCGCACCTTCATGTGTTTGGGTGTACTGCGCACGTCAAGGTGACCACTTCCCATATGAAAAAGTTAGATGACAGAAGCCAGGCGTTCGTCTATTTTTGTGTCGAATAAGGAAGTAAGGCACACAGGTTGCTCGAACCATAAAATGAAAAGATCCATGTAATTCGTGATGTTGTGTTCGAAGAAAGTGTAGCCTGGGATTAGCAAAGTAAAAAGAGTGATTAGCCTTTCAAAGTTTACGAATAGTTTAATCACGAGCATGTTAAAATTCGAACACTCTCATTCGAGAGTGGATCGACAAATGGATAGTCTACTTCAGGAATGTTCCAATAGTGTTTCTCAAATCCTCCACAACTCGAGCAAGTGACTGAACAAACAGACCAAGGCGATGGTCTACCCACTCAATGGTCAGGTGGACACGTTGGGAGTGATGAAGGACATGTTCGAAACAAGAACATGACCGATATCTTGGAAGAAGTACCTCGAGTGATACTTGATTTTGAAGAGTTAATGTTAACACATATAGAGGAGTCGTCTTGCTACAATGAAGCGGCTGGACAACCATAATAAGAAGAAGCAATAGCTAAAGAAATTGAAGCTATCGAGAAGAATGAGACGGGGTCACTCATCCCATTTCCATTCGAACACAAGGTAATTGGACTGAAATGGGTATTTAAGCTCAAGAAAAACTCAAAGAGTGATATGATCCAGCACAAAACTCGTTTAGTTACAAAGAGATATGTGCAATGACAAAGCATTGACTTTGAAGAAACCTTCGCTTTAGTCGCTCGAATGGACACAATTCGAGTCATTCTTGTCTTGGTAGCTAATTGTGGTTGGCAAATACATCATCTCGATGTAAAGTCAGCTTTTCTCAATGGAGGACTGAAAGAGAAAGTGTCAGTGACTAAACTAGAAGGATTCAAAGCCACGAGGAAGGAAATATAGTGTTTAAATTAAAAAAATCATTATATGGCCTAAGGCAACCTCGTGCGTGGAATCTAAAGTTGGACAAAATTTTGAAACAAATTTGCTTCGTAAAGTGTACACATGAGCAAGCGGTGTACACAATAGGCGACGCTAATACCTGAATTATTATTGGTATTTACATGGATGATCTTATTGTAACAAGTGAAGATTTAAAGGGTGTCGAACTTTTCAAGAAGCATATAATGGGGGAGTTTAAGATGAATGATCTCGGATTGCTTTCATACTTGAATCAAGGTAGCTTAGTTCAAAGGTGGTGTCTCGATCAAGTAGACATCATATGCAAAAAGGTGTTGTTGAACTAGTTTGGAATGCTTGATTGTAACTCAACAAAGGAAGTAATGGAGCATAGGGCTCAACTCTATAAGGATCTCGAAGGACAATCGATTGATGTAACTAAATATCGAAGAGTCATTGGTTGTCTGCGCTATCTCCTTTATACAAGGCCAGATCTTTCTTATGTTGTTGGTGTTGTCAACATATTTATGGAGAGGTCAACTAAGATACATCAAAGGCAGTGACACATGTGCTTCGATACCTTCAAGGCACTATACACTTAGGTCTAGTGTTTCGAAAAGGAGGTGGTGACGAGGAAATATTGGGTTACTTTAACAATGATCTCAAAGGTGACCTAGATGATTGGAAAAGTACGGGGGCATGGAGTTTTACGTTAATGATAGTCTTGTTTCGTGGAACTCCCAAAAATAGAAGACGGTGGCATTATCCTCATGTGAAGCAGAGTTCATGGCTGCAGCAGTGACAATGTGTCAAACACTTTGGTTGAAATTAGTATTGTTCGAACTAAGTGGTTCGAAACCTAAGGTATTGAAGCTCTACGTTCACAACAAGTCCACACTTGCACTAATGAAAAAAACAGTTTTTCATGGTCGAAACAAACACATCGACACGAAATATCATTTCATTCAAAAGTGTGTTGAAGGAACTCAAATCAATATAGAGTTTTTTCGAACGGATGTACAGAAGGCCGACATACTTACGAAGGCTTTACCAGCATCAAAATTGGTGATGATGTGACACATAATCGGTGTTCGTGATCTCAAACCACGCCAGGACTAAGGCGGAGAATGTTGCATTACTCTTGACTGTTATAACTGCTACAAAGAAAAAAGGAAAGAGAAAATAACTCTTGTAATTGCTTTTTAAAAAAATAAAGATTTTGTAGAAAATTTTCTCCAAGTCTTGTGAATAGTTCTATCTTTAGGCCAACAAAAATTACTGATAAATAGAGAGAAAATAAGAGAGATAAAGAAAAATGGGTGAATGAAAATACTAACCACTCAAATGAATATAAAATAGATCTTTGTGAAGTAACTAGAAGCCTCTCTTTTGTATCGATGACGTTTATAACAAAAACCGTCATTGATAATAATTATGAGCTCGCTAATAACCCTTATTCCACTAGTATTTTCACTACCTTCAATCATAGATTAAATTTCATCCTCCCTTCATTCATCTAAAGTTACTGATAACACATGTAATTGTAATTGTAATTTAGTTAACAAAGGCAATTGAAAAAATCTATGAAGAATGAAGAACAACAATTAACTTAATTTCATTTGAGTGCTTATACTTCTGTGCACACCAAAACATACATTTTAAGCATATAAAAATTTCAACAATATTTACAATGAAAAGTATTGTATAAAAAATCAAATTATTTTTCGTACATAATAAAAAATTAATAATGTATAATAAAAAAAATCATTATAATGAAAACAATAAAATTAAGATTATCACACATGCATAATCAATCAAAAACATAAAATTCAACTTACAGATCATATGAAAACTAGAAGAAATGTAAAGGAATTCATGAATAAATTCCCACCTTATCGAGTCAAAAACTTTTCGAATGTCAATTTTAAAAGTCACTCTTTGAGAAACAAAGTAATAGAAAATAACATTAAAAAATTAGAAAAGAGAGAGAAAAGCTCTGGAGATTGTTGGGAAAAACCCTGACAGAAACCCAAAAGAAGAAAACAAAAGAAAGAACACACTAACAGAATTTGATAACGGAGTTCGGCCAAAATGTTGCTTACGTCTCCGAGCACTGAGGCTATCAATTAATAAGGAAGAAAAGATACAAATATTGAGTGTAATAAACCAAATAGGGGAGAGTTTCTTTTATACACTAAGAAACATCCCCAACTTCCATCATCTTCCGATGTGGGATTTTTTTTCTAATTGTGATTATAGTTTCTTTTATATACTAAGAAACTTCTTTTACTCCCATCATCTTCCGATGTGGATTCTAATTGTGCCAAAAACAACAAATCTCTACCTTGGCACAATATCCAAATACTAATCTTCAATATTAAAAATATCTCTTCAATGCTTCCAGTTGGCGCTCTTCAACGCAACTCAAACACGGAATATGTTTACCAAATCTAAACAATTAGATTTCTTTTTCCCCATGTCTTTCATCTCGAACTCTCTACCCAATTGAGCCTTCAATTTATCAACTTCATATTGGCTCTTTGATGCTATCAACATATCATCAACGTACAAGAGTAGATAGATGTAAGACTTATCTTGCAATTTGCGCAAATACACACATGAACTGAATCTGCTTTTTGTATACTTGTGCTCCATCATAAACTTGTCAAGTCGCTTGTACCATTGTCTCAACGATTGATTCAACCTGTACAATGATCTGTTCAACTTGCAAACCCAATTTTCTTTATCAGTAACTTTGAATCCATCTGGTTGATAAATGTATATTTCCTCGTTCAAATGACCGTGTATGCCTGCGGTCTTCACATCTGGTCGAGCTAACTCCAAATTCATCTACGCTACCAAGGCCAACAAAATTCCAATAGAAGAGTGTTTAACAATAGGAGAAAGTACCTCATTATAATCACCTGAGCGTAGTTTTTAGCTACCAATTTTGCCTTGTAGCGAACATTAATTTTTTTGGAAAATCCTTCTTTTTTAGCAAAAATCCATTTACCACCAATAGCCTTCTTCCTTTTTCGTAAATGCGTCAACATGCATGTCTCATTCTTCTGAATATATTGCATCTCATCTTCCATAACACCTCTCATTTTTCCATTTTCAGTACTTCGACTGACATCTGAAAAAGTGGATGGAGCATCATCTACGACTAGAAGTGCATAGGCTGCCATGTCAACAAACCGACATGATTTTTGAGAAACTCGTCTTGGCTGTTTACAATAATTGATTCACGTTGTTCTGAAAGTTCTTGGGTCAGAACCTCTTCCTCATTTAACTCTTCGTCTGTCGTCGAAGAGTCACTTATAATTGGGCTTATCTTTATCTGCTCAAACTCCACCTGTTGCGAAGTACAATCAATCTTGTCTGGTGTTACCTTATTCAACATTGAATAATCATCAAAAGTAACATCTCTACTTATAATGGTTTTCTTTGCATCCAAACACCAGAGGCGATATTCTTTAACTCCTGTAGTAAATCCCATAAAAAGAGCATTATTTCCTCGTGGATCCAAATTTGATTCAACTTCATGATAATATATTGTAGAACCAAAAATATGCAAAGAATCATAATCAGTTGCAGGTTTTCCAGACCATACCTCTAATGGAGTCTTGCCACCAAGTGCAGATGATGGTAGGCGATTTACCAAATGTTGAGCGTATGACACAGCTTCTGCCCAAAATTTTCTGTCTAACCCAGCATTAGACAACATACATCGAACTTTCTCCACCAATGTCCTGTTCATACGTTCCGATACTCCATTCTGATGTGGTGTTTTCCTGACTGTGAAGTGTCGAACTATGGCACACTCTTGACATAACTTCTAGAATGGATCATTCTTGTATTCTCCGCCGTTATCAGTCCGAAGAAATTTGATCTTTCTTCCTGTCTCGTCTTCAACTTAAGTTTTCCATTTAAGAAAAATCTCAAACACTTCATTTTTGTTCTTCATAGTAAACACCCAGACTCTTCTGGAAAAATCATCAATAAAAGTAACAAAATAATGTCTACCTCCAAGAGAAGGAGTCTTGAAAGGTCCCCAGATATCTGAGTGCACATAGTCTAAAATACCCTTAGTGTTATGGATAGTAGTGCCAAATTTCACCCGTCTTTGTTTTCCTATATACAATGTTCACACAAATTTAACTTACAAACTTTTATACCTTTCAACAATCCTTGCTTGACAAGAATTTGCATAGATTTCTCACCAGCATTCCCCAATCGCATATGCCATAGTTTTGTTGCCTCTAATTCATTATTGCTCCTGAAAGTTGATACATCTGTTGTCCCGTTAACTGTACTACATTGATAGTAATACAAATTATTACTTTTCCTGATAGCTGTCAACACCACTAGCGCTCTAGAGATTACCTTAAGAATTCCATTTTCCAATTTCACATGTAGGCCTTTCGATTCCAAGGTCCCCAAAGAAATGAGATTCTTTTTCATATTCGGTATGTACCGAACCTCTTTGATAATTCTGGTGGATCCGTCATTATTTCTCAACTTGATTGAACCTATCCCTTTTATTTTACATGTATTAGCATCTCCCATGTAAACAACTCCACCATCTAGTTCCTTAAAGTCAAAGAACCACTTTAGAACTGGTGTCATATGATAAGTGCAGACTGAGTCCAATATCCATGTATCAGGATGTGATGCTGTGTGTGACATCGATAAAGAGTATTCTGAATCCACATCACTTTTGTTATTTGCAACATTTGCATCTTCAGAATCTTTTTCTTTCTTTTTCAACTTTGGGCAGTTAATCTTCCAATGTCCTTTCTCACGACAGAAAGCACATTCATCTTTGACAACACTATTTTTAGATCTTCCTCCTTTCCCATTTGATTTTCTCTACTGACGGCCCCTGACCATCAATGCTTCATCTGTTGTACCTACTTTGTTTTTCCTTTTATCCTACTCTCAATTCATGACTATATAAAGCAGAACTTACATCATCAAGAGAAACATTTTCCTTCCCATTAAGTAACGTTGTTTCTAAGTGTTCAAATTTATCAGGAAGGACGGTAGCAACATCAAAACAAGATCTTCATTCTCAAACTTAACATCAAGGTTTAACAGATCTGCTACCAATTCATGAAACTTAGTAATATGTTCATTCATAGTAGTACCTGACTGGTAATTAAACCGGAATAACCGCTTCTTCATAAGGAGCTTATTCTGACAACTCTTTTTCATAAATTTGTCCTCCAATGCTTGCCACAGTTTCTGTGCAGAAGTTTCATTCTTCACAGCATACTTCTGGTCTCTAGACAAGCATAATCGAATTGTTCCGCACGCCAACCGATTCATGATACTCCACTCTTTTTCTTCTATACCATCTGACTTTTCGACTTCAATAGCAACATCTAGACCCTACTGAAAAAGACAATCTAGAACCTCACCTTGCCACATGCCGAAATGCACAGTTCCATTAAAGATTTTCACAACAAACTTCAAATTCGACATCGGTGTCCTCGTCCAGGATGACGAAGAAGTTGACGCACCTTTTGAAGACTCTACCATGCCAAGGACGAACCTTCGGCTCTAATACCACTTGTTGGGAAAAACCCTGACAGAAGCCCAAAAGAAGAAGACAAAAGAAAGAACACACTAACAGAATTTGATAACGGAGTTCGGCCAAAATGTTGCCTACGTCTCCGAGCACAAAGGCTATCAATTAATAAAAAAGAAGAGATACAAATAGTGGGTGCAATAAACCAAAGAGGGGAGATTTTATTTTATACACTAAGAAACTTCCCCAACTCCCATCATCTTTCGGTGTGGGATTTTTTTCTAATTGTGAATATAGTTTCTTCTATATTCATTAAGAAACTTCTTTCACTCCCATTATCTTCCGATGTGGGATTCTAATTGTGCCAAAAACAATAGAGATTTGATTCGCGATCGGCACAGACGGCACGACCGGCACGGGCGACACGATCGGCACAGACGATACGATTGGTACAACGGCACGATAGGCACAGGTAGAACGGAACTGAGGACACGATATTTTCCTGCACCGTAAGTCATCAAATCGACATCGGAATTATCATTAATCAAAGGAAGCGCCATCAATACAAGCGGCACGACACGATCAACACAAGCGACACAATAGGCACAGGCGACACAGGACGATCGACACGGGCATCCCGATATTGTCTTGCGCCGTTCATTAAGTGTTTCTAGTCTAGGGTTTCTTGTACTTTTGTAAGCACCGTTAGATTTTGCCCTCGATTGCGGTTTACTTTTGATCATTTCTTAGGGTTTATACAATTAATTTGTTCTATTACTCTGTCTCTGCCATTATGGGGAAGGGGAAAAATAAAAGTAATAAATCAAAAGAAGTTAGGGATTTTGTGCTGGAAGGAATTAAGGAAGCAACAGTCAAAAAATTTGAAAGAATTTCTGAAGAAGTTATCAAAGAACAGCAGGATACCAACACAATTAAGAAATCTGCTCCAACTACTGCTGGAAAAATTCATATTGAAAATAATGCAGGAAAACAAGGAGATAATGAAGGAGCTTGGAAGATATGCTATAATGAAAGAGATAATTTGTTTGGGCTCAAAAATCAGATTACAAAGCTCCTTATGCATGCCAAAAGGGAAGAAATTGTCATTAATAAGGAGAAAGCACAACAGATTACAATTCAACTCAACACCCATTATCTTCAAGACTGAAATCTGTTGAAAAAAGAAGAATATGAAGAAATTGTTCAATGGTCAGTTGTTACAATGAAGGAACTAATGAAGGCTCCAAAATCTAAGTCATATAATATCAGGAGCAACTCAACATGGAAAACTAATGAAGTCTGGAAGAACAACAATGCAAAAAAGTCAAAAGATCATTCTTATAAAGAGAAAATCTACTTGGGCAATACACAGACAAAAGTGGAGGTACTGAATTCTCCATTTGAATTTAAATTGCCTACTGAAGTAGAGGACAACTGTATAAAGGAATGGAAAATGTAGTTGTGGGAAACTACAGAGGGAAAAATAGAGTATCCTTCCCAATTACTAAAGATGCACTGTTGAAGCAATGGGAAGGAAAATGGCTGGAGAAAATTTCAGCAAATGTCCATGATTTATATTTCCTTAAATTCAAGAAAGGATCTAATCTAGAGGAAATTCTAGAAAATGGGCATACATATATATGATCAAATTGTATGAAGTTAGAAAAATGGTCCGAAGACTTGAACCTATTGAGTAAGCCAAAAGAAACTGCACATATATGGTTCAAGCTCTGGAATATACCTGCACATATGTACAATTCTGAAGCCCTTAGTCATTTTGCAGGATTATTGGGTAGACCATTATACATGGATCCAATTACTGAAGGAGGAGAGAACCTAACATTTGCTAGAATTAGCATTGAGGTGCATCCTAGAAGCATATTGCCGAAAAGTATGACAGTAGTAGACAAAAAAGGAAAACCTACTGTCATAGAAATCACTTATGAGTGGAGGCCAGACAGATGCTCTTTCTGCAATACTTTCCAACATGCAAGCCCAAAATGTGATTTGGCTAAGGAAGAAGATTAGAAAATTCATAATGGTCAGAAAGTAAAGATGTAGGAAAACGATACAAATGTTCCTATTTTTAAAGAGCAAAATGTGGTTAAAGAATATGAAATAGAAGATAAAGAAAATTATGTACATGAAGAAAGCAATACGAAGAAGGAGGTGGATCCTCAACCTAATCATGTTGAAGAGATAGTTGATGATTCTCAATCAAATAAAGTTGAAGTGGTTGCTGATGAAAACAGAGAGGAAGATACTCAGGTTAATCAAGAGGAAGAAGAGAATGTCAATGTTGATACAAAGGAATCTAAAGTTGTTGAGGATTCCAAAGATGAAGTTGAAGGAATTAAAGACAATGATCTCGAAATTCAAGTTGAGAATAAGAAGGTGAAGAGCTCAGAAATTCTGAAGAATAATTCTTTCTATCAAATAAGAACAAGTTCATATAAAGAAAGAAATCAAGATGAGAATATGCAGTATTCATCAACCTTTTCAGTTCATCCCCCGTTCATTGCAAGAGGAAGGGGAATGGGAAGTGGAAGGACAAAAGGAATAGGAAGACAATATGTTGAAACATCAGGTTGGTATGGAAATAAAAATAATGATTGGGATAATTATGATTTGATACAGTTTATAATCTTTGTTTGTAATCTTTATTTTTGTATGTTTGATTGCTATTAATCAGATTCTTTAAGCTCGTTTGATTGTCATCTTATAATCCTAGTTAAGACTTGTCTAGCTTTGATTCTTGACCCTCCCACTTTTGGGATTTTAATGAAATGGTTTTAACCGTTTTCCAAAATAAAAAACTAGAAGAAACGGTAACAATATTTACAATGAAAAAGATTATATAAAAAATCAATTTATTTTTCGTACATAATAAAAATTAATAATGTATGATAAAAAAAATTCATTACAATAAAAACAATAAAATTAACATTATAACACGTGCATAATCAATCAAAAACATAAAATTCAACTTACAGATTGTGTGAAAACTACAATAAAACAAAGTTTACACTGTATTAACCATGCAAACACCTATAATATATATATATATATATATATATATATATATGTATGTATATGCGCAAATAAGAGATAAAAATAAAACATTTAATTAAAATTTGATGCAATAGGTGCAAAAATTAATAGGACAAAATAACATTGCTTTTGGAGAAAAAGTACATGAAATATTATGAAGAAACTAATGTACAATGTAAACAACAATTTTTTTTATATAAGATATATGGGTTTGTTAGGATGAAGTTCATTCAAAACTCATTTTATTTTCTCAATTTATTTTTAAAGCTTTATTTTGTTTGTTATAATATTAAAAATGACTCAAATAATTTGTTATATACTATTGAAAATAGTTTGAAATTTTGTATAAATTAGAATAACAACAAATTACCATAAACTAAGGAAGTAAAATGAAATTTTGATTCTTTTTATTTCTATGACCTTAATATATATAATTTACTATAAATATTTTATTTGACGAAATCTATTAAATTAGTTATAAAATATGAATTTTTAAGACAGATTATACAAAATAAAAAATTCAGCGAATTGTTTCGATATAAAAATAATATGAATATGAAATTAAAAAAATATAGATTTTACATGGTTGGTAAGAAGACACTTACGTCAATTTATCTCCAATAATCTAAAAATAGGAAATTCTCTTCTACCATTTTCTAATAATATTAATTATAACAAATACAATTAAGAAAATTAATTATTATGTTTGTTCCAATATGACATGCGTAAAATATTTTCAATTTTCTCTATCAAATTCGAGTAATATTTTCAAATTTAAGGAATAAGTGCAGAATTGCTTCGATATAAAAATAATATGAACATGAAATTAAAGAAATAGAGCTTTTACATTATTGGTAATTAAGAAGGCACTTACGTCAAATTATCTCGAATATTCTAAAAATACAAAATTCTCTAATATCATTTCCTAATAATATTCGAATGCAATTAAGAAAATTAATTATTATGTTTGTCCCAATATGACAAATGTAAAATATTGTCAAATTTTCTCTATGAAATTCGAGTAATATTTTCTAATTTTAAGGAACAAGTGCAGATATGTTTCGATATAAAAATAATATGAATATGAAATTAAAGAAATATAACTTTTACATTATACGGAAGCACTTACGTCAAATAATCTAAAAATACAAAATTCTTTTATCTCATTTCCTAATAATATTAACTATAATGAATGCAATTAAGAAAATTAATTATTATGTTTTTCTCAATATGACAAATGTAAAATATTGTCAAATTTTTTCTATGAAATTCGAGCAATATTTTCAAATTTTAAGGAATAAGTACAGAATTGTTTCGATATAAGAATAATATGAATATGAAATTAAAGAAATATAACTTTTACATTATTGGCAAGAAAACATTTACTTATCTAAAAATACAAATTTCTCTTATACCATCTTTTAATAATATTAACTATGACAAATGCATGCAGTTAAGAAAGTTAATTATTATGTTTGTCCCAACATGACAAAGGTAAAATATTGTCTAATTCTCTCTATGAAATTCGAATAATATTTTCACATTTTAAGGATAAGTGCAGAATTATTTCTATATAAAAATAATATGAATATGAAATTAAAGAAATATATGTTTTACATTATTGATAAGAAGGCACTTACCATCAAATTATCTTGAATAATCTAAATATACAAAATTCTCTTATATCATTTCCTAATAATATTAACTATAACGTATATATACAGTTAAGAAATTAATTATTATGTTTGTCACAATATGATAAATGTAAAATATTGTTAAAATTTCTATATGAAATTTAAGAAATAATTGCTAAATTTAATAAAACAAACAAGCTTGCTAAACTTTTGTTGAAAAAGTATATGAAATATAATAAACTAAATAATGTACAAGGTCACAAAATTGGTTTTATTTTATTCAATTAATTTCATTTTTTATTATTATTAAAAATGACTCAAGTTGTAATTTTTTTTTATTAAAGTCCGTTATTAAATCATATTTATATAATATATAATTTAATAAACTCTTTAATATCAATTATTTAACTAAAATATATTTTCGTACAAAATATATATTAAAATATGGACAGAATTAACCCAATAAAAAGATAAAAGAAAAATAATTTAAGATATTTTAAAATTCTACGAGGTGACAGTCTAACTATGTATTGTGTTAATTTTCAAATAAAATAATTTTTAAAAAGAAGTTATAATAAAAATATATTATTTAAAATATTAAATCGATTAAATTAATTACCAATGGAATGAATTTTTTAAATTATAATTTACTTTAAATAAGAAATACAGTGAATTAGTACATCATTCACTAAATAAAAACTAGAATAGGAAATTAAATAAATGTATATTTTATGGAATGGTAAAAACTCATTGACAATATAAGTCAAATTATCTCAAATAATCTAATATTCATAATTCTTATATATATTTCTAATAATTATATTTGTCATAAATTCAGTTAAACAAATACTATGTTAGTCCTATTACAAAAAATAGGAAATATCATCAAGTTTTTTAATATATCACGCGTTAACATCTCTATGCACTAAATTCATGTAATCTAATTTAAATTAAAAAAATAGTAATTAATTAAAAATATTCTAATTGGGAAATAATATATACAAAGATTCCTAATTCCTAATCTATATGTAACAAACTTCACTATAAATAAAGGTTTCTTAGGCCATTTCTATACAACCATCCAATAGTTAAAACAATATAACTACATTAGTGTTAAAAATGGCTGAAGGTGAATTCTAAAGTCATTTTCATATTTTCTTTTAACTTATTTTCTTTTATGTATTCTGTTCTGAGTTTGATACGAGAAAATGTCACAAAAATTTTAAATTTATATCTCAAATTTTATTATAAATGTTATCTCATTTAGATTCACGTTCTGATGAAATACTTCATAAAATATATATTCTAAAATAAATTTATTGACTAATTTTAATCGATACAAACTCTTTTAAATTAATCTGTCTTGAGGACGACATATGACAATCACGAAAGTTGAAACTCAAATTTTATTTTATTTTTACTTTTCTATAAGATTTCAACTTATGTTTTATCGTGATTTAAATTATAGTGTAAATTTATTTATATTTTTAATTGTAAAGAAGTTTTTTTAATTTATAATGTGATTTTTAAATTTATTTCAAACAAATTATTTTTATATGAGTATGATTACAATCACATAACAAAATTGTCAATCTTTATTTATATTTTTCTCATTTAGACAATTCTAAAATATATTGTTAAGGGTAATTTGGTAATTAAACCAATTATTTTTTCTTTTCTAAAAGGCAATAACAACAACAACACCGTCGCCGCTACCACCACCGACGACACAGACACTGCCGTCACCACCGTTACCACCGTCGCCACCGCCGCCACCGACGACACCTCCACCACCTCCACCACCTCCACCACCTCCACCACCTCCACCTCCACCACCACCTCCACCGCCACCGCCGCCACCGCCACCAACAAGGCTGCGTTTGGAAGCATGGAATTCAGAAGACTGGTAAACGAACTGAAAATAGAAGTAGCTGAGTTTTCTAAAGAATGTGGTGCTCGGGTCAGTATCTTACTTAAGGGACCCGAACCCGGAAATTGGTCTTACATTGGAACTCCAGATTCAGATAATGTAGAGGATCTGAATCTGTACGATTACTCTGGCCCAATTCCGCTACCAACAGAGGATGAAAATATGAATCTGGCAATTACATGGGACCTAATGAATGAAGAGACAAGTCGCCAGTCCCAGAAAAGGAAATATACTAGTGATGGGCCTTGAATGAATGTTGACCCATGGGCTAAGGGTGTCAAGAAGAAGAAGAGGAATGGAGGGATTCAAATTTATGTTTTCTAAGTTAGTTTAATATTGGAGTAGTGATTGCTTCTTGTTTTCTTTTCTAGTTAAGGATTTCTTCTTAATGTTTTATTGCTAGTATTGTTTTTACCCTTTTATGGATTTCTATTTTAGTAAGAACTTTGATCTTGTGTTTTTTTTTAATTATAATATTATCAATGAAATCTTATGTTTCTTTGCAACAAGAAAATATTTAATACGAATAATTCACTTGTCTTTATCTAATGTATTGGTTTCGGTGTTTTTAATGAAAATCATTTAGTATCATCTTCATTACAAAAATTATAAATAAATTTGAGAACGAGATGTAGTATAAGAAAGATAAGAGAAAAAAACTTTGAAAAAGAAAAGTTTTGTTTTGTAGAGTCGTCAATCAATTTTTTATAGATGAGAAACAATTTTTTATTTTAAATTGATAGATTTGGATAGAGATATGTGGATATTCGATTGTAAGAAATTGAGTTTAAAAAAAAAAGTCACTTGATTAAAATTTTAAATTAATTCTTAAAATCATGATTTTAAAAAAGTATGATTTTATAAGATGTGATAGTAATTAATTAATTAATTTTTTTTTAGAATTTTACAATTAAATATTACGAGTTTATAAATAATTTTATAAAAAAGAGTGAATTTATATTTATAATTTAAAAAATAATTACTCATTCAAATAAATAATCTTTTATAATTGATTATGTATAATAATAATAATATATATATAACTAATAATTTTTTATAAATAAACTCCTCTATTTTAATTATCATTTAAGGAGAAACTTACTTATACTAAATTATATTTTTATTAAAATTCCTTTTGAAGTTTGTTAGATTTGGCCCAAAAATGGCCAAACTTCAAATAATTTCAGAAAAATATTTAAAAAATCTTAACCGAACGAGTTTTTGTCGGAGTTTTATCCGTCTCGAAATACCTCTTATAGTAGAAAAATTAAAAAGAAAATGAGGAGATGTACAAATTATAAAGGGTATAAGTTGTATAGAGGTATAAATTATATATGGTAATATAAGTTGTATTGGTTTTTGATGTTTGGTATGAATTATAAGAAATGGTATAAGTTGTGTATGATTTATAATTTTGTGTTTGGTATATAATATAAGAATATAGTATAAGTTTTATAAATATTAATTTAAAATAATAATTATTATTATTTATATTATTTGTATTAAAAATAATATTGTTTATTTTTATAAATTACTGTATTGTTATTATTTTATAATTAATATAAATTTTAATTAAATTATAAAAAATTAATTATAATATAAACTGTAAATTATATTTATTTAATTTGAATATTAATAATAAATTTAATAAAACAAACATAAAATAAAATTAATATATAAAATAAACAATATTATTTATTATAACTAAATATATAAAATAATAATTGATAAAATTATCTTTATAAAAATAAATAAATGTTTTTAAATTAAAATATTAAACTAGTTAGAAATATATATTAAAAATAATTATGTATAATAATAAAACTAAATAAAATATTTAACATTATATAATAATAAATTATATATAATATTAATAAAGGGTATAATGATAAATTAAAAATTAAGTGATATAAGAAAATTGTTATACTTAGGAGTACTAGTTACAATTTTACACCGAGGTATAAATTTATACCAATAGTAAAATTCTAACAAACACCATATAAAAATATTGGTATAATTTATATTATACCAATAGTGTTATATTCCTTATTACACCTATCAAAACATTGTCTATTGGTAGTGTTTGGTAAACCATATTAGTTATATAAGTATAACTTATAAGTTGTAAGAGGTATAGTTGTATAAGTTGTAAGGGGTATAAATTGTATGCAAATACTAATATGTATAAATTATATATGTCTGTTTTGTTAATAATATAAAATTATAAATTATATAGTTTTATTATTTTGTGTTTGGTTGGTGATATAAGAAAATAGTAAAAAAAAGTAGAACACACCCATGTATTTATATAAATAATTTTTAATTATTATTTTAATATTTATCTTATAAATAATTTTAATTATTAATTATATTAAATTTAATAAAATTAATATTTAATTATCATATAAATTTATTTTTAAAATAAATAATATCATTATAAGCTTCACATTATTTTATATATAACTTCTTATAATTTAACTTGCATAGTTATATAAATAAAATTTATATAATAATTTATATCTAATAGTTATATTTAATTGTTTTTTATCATTATAAATATTAGTATATTTAAAAGAATATTAATTGTTTGTATAAAATAAAATATTAATAATAACAATTTTATAAAATAATATTGAAATTATAATTATATAATTGTTTATGTATTAATATTATTATTTAAATTAGAAAATTAAATATAATTAAATATAAATTAATATTAATATTAATATTTAGTTATAGTTTATTATTATTATTATTATTATTATTATATTTTAAATACATTAAAAAAAATTGAATAATTTTATAAAATTAGTGAATAAAAGAGGAATATAAAATTTTATATTTATTGTACTAATAGTAGGTATTATTTTATACTTTTTTAAATATAAATTATACTTAAATAATTTTAGAAAAATGATATAGAGCTGGAGATCAGGGACATGGACATTGGATGCCTACGTGACGGCGGACAGAGTTAAATTAAAAAAAAATTAATTTATCTCTCTTTCTCTCTCACTCTCTCTCACTGATTAATTAATTTATTTTTTTTAATTCTAGCTAATTAATTTATTTAAACACTAAATTCTAAACCTTAAATTTTAAACCTGGGTTAGAGTTTATGGTTTAGGGTTTAAAGTTTATGGTTTATGATTTAGGGTTTAAGATTTATTTAAATATATTATTAAAATATTTAATGTGAGAGTTTTTGTAAATTGTTAAATGAGAGATAATAAATATTAAAGAAATGAGTAAAATAATATTAGTGAGAATATGGATAAATGAGATAAATTAATTTGTAAAGATAGAGAGAGAAATTATTTAATAAGAGGAAAGATAAATTAATTAATAAAAGAAGAGAGAATATTATACCTGCAATTAAACACATTCAAATAGATTTTATTAATTTGTTTGAATACCAATTTTATAGATTTCTGTTCAGCTGTGACTCATTATTTGATGTACACTTTAACTTTTTAAATTATAAATTTAAGAAATATTTTTTTTTATTATGAAATTATATATTATAAATAATAAACTAGTTTATTCCCTAATAAAAAATTATAAACAATTTGATATTTTATTTAATAATTTAAATAATTTAATATAAAAATTAAATTATATAATTCAATGATCCAAGTCTCGAAGAGAAACTGCATCAAATAAGGCCAATTAATCAGGCCAATTAATCAAGATCTAATTAAGATTAATCATTTTCTAGGATTTTTTTAGAAAAACTTGGAAGGCAATTTGAACTTCAACTGAAGCACAACAGAACACCTAGACACCAACGAAAGTGAGAGACACCAACAACTGATCGTTTTCCTCTTTAGCGGAGATATAGTGTTTGGAATCAGTTGCCCCAGATTAATGATAGGGCTAGAGTTTTCATGTCTCACAGTCTACTTTTTATTTTGTATCTTAGATCGACAACTACTTCGATAACAGAAATGATGGATAATGTTTCTATAAAGAAACAAAAAAGACTTGCAAACAGAAGAATTTGTGATTTACTAGGTATTTTTAGTGTCAAAATTTTGTTACGGAGGGTAAAAAAAATTCAGTAGTCCCTTCAATATTTAAGATAATCTCCAACCGAAAAACTCATTTTAAAACTCATTTTGGTGTAAATGTCACATCAAACAATAATTTTTTTCTTACCGAAAAACTCATTCTCAAATCCAAAAAAAATATTTTTTCTTACATCAACTTTTATAACTTTTTAATATCACACATATATTTTACAAACTTATAAATTACACCACAATATTATAATATCATTCAATTATATTAAACTTAATTGTAAATTAATTATAAAAATTCATTAAAAATTCAAAATTTACAATACACAAACACAAAAAATACATATGAGATTGAAATAAAAAATTACTCGTACAAATAAAAAAGAGATAATTTTTCAAATGTTGGAATTGTTTGTATTCCTCCCACAAATGATCAATCATTGCATTTCAAAATATAAACAAATTAAAATAAATTATAATAAATTTATGTTATATAAAAATATTATATAAATGAATTAAATTATATAAATAAATTAAATTAATAAATATATAAATAAGCTTAATATAAAATATAGGATAAAAATATAAACAAATTAAAATATAACTAAATAAAAAGTATAAACAAATTAAAATATAAATAAATTAAAATATAAATAACTTATATAAATTAATTATATAAATAACTTATATAAATAAATTCAATATATAAAATTAATTAAATAAAAGTTAAAGGGATAAAATATAAATAAAAAAATTATATGCGATTGTGGACCGTATCAATGAATATTTGCGTGCTTTTGAAGAAAATGAGATATCTCATTTTTGGGTTTCCGTTTACAGGACGGTTACAATAAGGTTGGAGGAGAAATCCCCAAATGGGTATCAGTTTCCAGTTTTATTGGAGATGGTCAAGAACTATTTCATATATAAATTACATCTTAAACTTTATAATAACAATAAATTAACCAAAATTGTATTATTACATCTTTAATTTGAAACTCCAACTGTATCTTACAAAGATCTTCTAAACTATTCTTCCATGTTTTTTTTTTCTTTAGTCTTATAATTTTGTAAGCGCTCTCAAACTAGTAGTTGTATTCTTTAGAAAAAAGAACAAGTATTAATGGAAAATTATGTTTTTTTAAAAAATCTATTTAACAAAGAACTTATTATATATATATATATATATATATATATATATATATATATATATATATATATATATATATATATTAAAATATGGTTGATTGCAAAATATTGATTAAGATTAAATCAATCAGGAAATTACGACTCTATTACCAATGGTTAAGATGGAGATCAGTTACTCCATGATATTTCATAGATAGTCCAAATAATTATAAGTTACAAGATTATTATTTCATTTTGTCCAAAGTAAAAGCTTATCATGTTTAATTGGTAACTATAGTCATGTTAACGTGACTGTCTTCCACTTAAAACGTAATAGGATCGAACTTCGAATTTTGACTAACTAAAGTAAGTTATTTAAAAACTTATTATATAATAATAAATTAATTTAGTTGTTGGTTTGCCCAAGAGGTTAAGGAAGACTTTAAGACCATCTCCAACGGGCACCCATAATGTGTTTGGGGTGCTTTTTTCCGCTCCAATCTTACGGAAAAAAAAAACTCAAAATGAGTTTTTGTACCCTCTCTCCTCCAACCAAACGCATATATGCGTTTGGACGCGTTTGGACGCGTTTGGACTGTACATCCTGCATTTTGGCCATTTAAAAAAAATGGTTCTTAGGTTATATATATATATATATATATATATATATATATATATATATATATATATATATATATATATTTTTTATAACTTTTAATTTTTTTACATTTAAATTAATCCTTCAACTTATATTTTTTTTTTTTTATTTTTAAGATAAAAAGTTAAATTGTTTTCTAAATATATAATTAAATCATTAAATTTATTATATTTGAAATTTAATCTAATTTATTTTATATTTTATAATTTACTTTATATTTTTAACTTATATTTTATAATTTTAATTTTATAAATTATCTTATAATATGTTAACAATGTTTGTTTTAATATAATATGTTTGTTTATTTAAATGTTTATAATTATTTTGTTGTTTATGAATTATTGATATATAATTAATTTTATTTTAATTTTATTAAATGAAAAAGAAAAGATTGGGATTAAATATGTAAAGTTGATAAATATATAGATAATATTAATAAGGTTAAAAAGTTAGTGTAAGAAATAAATATTCTAAGAATATTCTTTTGAGTTTGAGAATGAGTTTTTGGGTTGAAGATGAATTACTGTTTGATGAGATGTTTACTGTATTTTGAATTTGAGAATGGACTTATGAGTTGGAGATGGTCTAATGTACTCAATGTCCCCATGAGTTCGAAACCATAACCAACAATTTAAATATTTATTTCAATTTTAAATTAATAATGTTTTTTATGATAAGATTAATAATCAAGACAAAACTTATCAAAGTATCATACAAGAGTTGATCAAGATCACAAAAGGCAAAAATCAGCCGCTCTTTATAAAATTGATGCATCTTCCTCATCTAGGGTAACTTTCTTCATTGAAGAAGAAAACTTATTACAATGGAAGTGTTTTTCGTTCCAACTAAAGAAGATGAATTCAAGATAGAAATTGGGTACTTCGATTCTATATTTGGGATGGTTTCCCAAAGTAACATTGTTTGGCGTTACTTTCCAAAGCTAATTTTTTCATTTATTCCTAAACTAACCTAGTTTACTATTTAAACTTAATTTTTTTTTTAAATTTAAAATTTATTATATATAAATTAAATTATTTATATTTTGATACATATTTTAAATTATTATTTTTATAAATTTGATTATTTATATTTTGATATATAATTTAAATTATTATTTATATAAATTAAATTATTTATATTTTGATATATATTTTAAATTATTTTTTATAAATTGGATTATTTATATTTTGATATATAATTTAAATTTGATTATTTTTTATATATTTACATTTCAATTATTATTTATATAGTGTAATAAATGTACCTTGTTGTGCTCTTCCTACTATCCAGTCATGTTTGGTTGAGGGTACAAAGAGGTATTAGACTATTGGTATAGTATAAATTATACCAATAGTGTTTTAATATGGTGTTTTTTACATTTTTACTATTGGTATTAATTTATTATAATTTATACTTCATATTTAGTATAAAATAGTAACTAGTCCCCATAGGTACAACACTATTCTTATATATATCATTTAATTTTTAATTTCTCATTATATTTTTTATTAATATTATATAATTATTATTATATAATATATTAAATATATTTTTATTAAATTTTAATATTTTATTATATATAATAATTTTTAATATAAATATTTTTAAAATTTTTCAATATTTTAATTAAAAAAATATTTATTTATTTTTACAAAAATAATTTTATTAATTATTATTTTCTATATTTACTTATATTATAAATAATATTTTTATTTATATTTATTTTATTACAATTATTAATCATATTTAAATTAAATAAACATAATTTATGTTTATATTATAATTAATTTTATAAATTTTAATTAAAATTATATTAATTATTAAATAATAACGATACAATACCTTATAATAATAATAAACAATATTATTTATAATATAAATAAACATAAATAATAATATTAATAATAATAATTTTAAATTATTTATACAAGTTATACTACATTTTTATAATATATACCAAACACAAAATTATAAACCATATACAACTTATATCATTTTTTATAATTCATATCAAACAACAATAACCTATACAACTTATACTACCCTATATTATTTATACCTCGTTACAATTTATACCCCTATACAACTTATACCCTATATAAATTGTACCCCTTACTAAACGCTGCCTCAATATCACCACCATTGTCAGCATCAACATAACCTTTCAAACCCATATTAGACTTTTGAAAACACAAAGCGAGACCCGTACTTCCTCTTAAGTATCATAGTATCCACTTACTGCTTCCCAATGTTGTCTATCCGGGTTACTTATTAATCTGCTAACAACTCCCACTACATGTGTAATGTCTGGTATTGTGCAAATCATTGCATAAATAATACAACCAATGACAGAGGCATACAGAACAGTGGCCATGTAATTTTTCTCCTCCTTTGTTGAAGGCGATTGGTCTTTAGATAGTCTAAAGTGACTAGCTAAGGGGGTAGTAACTGGTTTTGTATCATACAAGTTGAACCTGCTAAGTTCTTTCTTCACATATTCTTCTTGTGAAAGCTTGAGAAATTCTTCATCCTTGAAAATTCTCATCCCAAGGATTTGTTTAGCAGCACCCAAATCCTTCATTGCAAACTTTTCAGACAACTCTTTTTTGAGCTTGTTAATCTCATACAAACTTGCTCCAACAATCAACATGTCATCAACGTAAAGGAGTAGAATAAGGTACGATTTATCAAACCTCTTGATATAACAACAATGATCAACTTCACACCTCAGAAAATTGTTACTTTTCATGAATCTATCAAACTTCTTGTACCATTGCCTTGGAGCCTGTTTCAAACCATACATACTTTTCTGAAGCTTACACAAGCTCATCTTTTCCTTTGATTTCAATCCTTCTTGTTGTCACATATAAATATCTTCATCTAAATCACCATGAAGAAAAGCAGTTTTGACATCCATTTGTTGAAGATGAAGGTCTTCTTTCACATCAAACTCAAAATAGTTCTGATTATCATCAGTTTAACTGCTGGAGGGAAGATCTCATTGTAGTCAATACCTTCTTTCTATTGAAATCCTTTCACAACCAACCTTGCCTTTCACTTGATGGTTTTATCATGTTCTTCTTTAATTCTGAAGATCCATTTATTGTGAAGTGCTTTCTTTCCCTTTGGCAGCCCAATGAGTTCCCAAGTCTAATTCAACGTCAAAGAGTCCATCTCATCTTTTATTGCAGACTACCACTTAACCGATTCATCAGATTGTATTGCTTCCTCATAGCATTCAGGTTCACCTCTATCTGTTAACAAGATATAGTTCAGAGATGGAGACCACCTCTCAATTGGTTTTCGATTCCTTGATGATCTTCTCAACTATATAACCGGTGTTTGCTGATTTACCTCTGGGGCCACGTTCTCGACGATTTCATCTTCAATAACACATTGTTCTTCTTCGACAGTCAGTATATATTCAGCTGAAAATTCTTTCAAATAGACTATACCAGTCTCTTCTAACTTGGAATCACCATATGATGTCTTCCCAACACAATATTTGTAGAGAACCTGTTTATTGAAGATAACATTTCCACTACGAATGATCTTCCGATTTTGATTATCCTAGAAACGATAACCAAACTCGATATCACCATAACCAATGAAAAAACATTTATTAGACTTTGGATCAAGCTTGCTCCTATCACATTCATTAATATGAACATATGATAAACAACCAAACACTTTCAAATAAGAAAGGTTTACCTTTTTATTGCTCCAAGCTTCTTCATGAATTCTGAATTCATGAGGAACAGAGGGTCCCCTGTTTATCAAATAGGCAGCAATATTAATAGCTTTTGCCTAGAAGGATTTAGGCAGCCCTGCATGAAATCTCATGCTTCTAGCACGCTCGTTCAATGTTCGATTCATTCGTTCAGCTACTCCATTCTCTTGAGGCGTTCGGGGAACAATCTTCACCATACTGATCCCATTCACAACACAATACTCTTTGAAATCTAAATTGATATATTCACCCCCGTTATCGGATCTCAAGCATTTAACTTTCTGATTTGCTTCATTTTCAACCAAAGCCTTCCATTTCTTGAACATAGCAAATACTTCAGACTAGTGCTTCATAAAATACACCCATACATTTCTTGTCGAATCATCTATAAACGTCACGTAGTATTGTGATCCGCCAATAGAAGAAACATGTGCAGGTCCCCACACATCAGTGTGTACCAACTCTAGCATTTCTTTCATGAGCTCCTTCCCAATCTTTAAGAAATTCACTCGTTTATATTTTCCAGGAATTCATTTTTCACATAACTGATGTTCAACAGACATTAGTTGTGGAATCTGTCCATTCTTCAAAAGAATTTTCATCCTTTTTTCGCTCATATGGCCCAACCTGCAATGCCACAGGTCACTGTTCTTCAAGTCATCAACTACAGTAATAACTGTTTCTCTGCAAGTTGAAGTCGTGTATTACGTTCCAGTTTTGTGACCTCGAGCAACAACTATTGCTTCTTTAGTCACATTCCATGCACCATTTCCACTAATAAAATTGTGACCTTCTTCATCAAGCTATGTAACAGAAATCAGATTGCGCATTAAACCCGGAGTGTGTCTCATATTATTAATCTTCCAAATAGAACCATTTTCCATCTTCAATTTGATGTCCCCCATGCCAACAATATCCAGTGACTCACCATCTTCAAGATATACTTTCCCACAGTTTCCAGCCACATAATTCTTCATTAATTCTTTGTGAGCAGTGTTGTGGAAAGACACTCCTAAGTTCAAAATCCATGAATCTATCGGGCTATCAATAGACATAAGTAACACATTAATGACAGATTCTGTAACAACGTTGATTGCATCATTTTTATCATCACCGTTTTTCTTCGGTGCTTTGCAGTTCCTCTTTAAATGACCCTATTTACCACAATTCTAGCACTCAAATGTCCGCCCAGACTTGGACTGACTCCTCCTTCTCTTTGACATAGATCTACTCTTACCTAAGTTGAAATTTCTATCATTACCTCTATACCTGTTTTCCACATTCAGAGTAAAACCTTTGAATGTTTCACCAGAATCAATTTTACGAACCTCTTCAGCAAGAATACGATCTATAACTTCAACAAATTTCAGTTTAGCATTTCCAACTGAATTACTAATTGCTACCCTCATAGGTTCTTAATTATTTGGTAGAGATGCTAACAAAATCAGGGCACTAACTTCATCCCCAAAATCAATCTCAACAGATAGAAATTGATTCACAATTGTATTGAATTCATTCAAATGAGTAGTGACGGAAGTACCATCAACCATTCTTAAGTAAAAGAGTCTTTTCATTAAGTGTAACGTTGGGTCAAATTATTTTGACTAACAGTATTTTGATGATGAACTTGTATAAGAACGAAACTAAGCCGACTAAATTGTTTTTGTCCAGGTGCATCAAAACGTGCTAAGTTAGAATTAGCTTGAATCAGGTTCATTAGACCTGTTGGTTATTAGACGCATGTAGTTAGACGTGTAGTCTAACAGATACATGGTTAGACGTGCAGTCTAACAGACACGTGGTTAGACGTGTCGTCTAACAGACACGTGGTTAGACGTGTAGTCTAACAGAGACGAGGTTAGACGTGCAGTCTAACAGACATGTGGTTAGACATGCAATCTAACAGATAAGTGGTTAGACGTGCAGACTAATAGACACGTAGTTAGACGTGTAGTCTAACAGATACGTGGTTAGACGTGCAGTCTAACAGACACGTAGTTAGACGTGCAGTCTAACAGATACGTGGTTAGATATGTAGTCTAACAAACACGTAGTTAGACGTGCAGTCTAACAGATACATGGTTAGACGTGTAGTCTAACAGACACGTAGTTAGACATGTAGTCTAACAGATACGTGGTTAGACGTGCAGTCTAACAGACACGTAGTTAGACGTGTAGTCTAACAGATACGTGGTTACACATGCAGTCTAACAAACACGTAGTTAGACGTGTAGTCTAACAGATACGTGGTTAGATGTGTAATCTAACAAACACGTAGTTAGACGTGTAGTCTAACAGATACGTGGTTAGACGTGCAGTATAATAGACACGTAGTTAGACGTGTAGTCTAACAGATACGTAGTTAGACGTGCAGTATAATAGATACATGGTTAGACGTGCAGTCTAACAAACACGTAATTAGATGTGCAGTCTAACAGTCGAAAGTTAGACGCATGGAGTCTAACTCCTTCAGACTAGTCTAAAGTAAAACGTAGTTAGACGTGCCGTCTAACTCCATTAGACTTGGTGGTCTAATGGATTCTACTATTAGACAGAGGCGTCTAACTTCATTAGACTTGGCAGACTAATGGAGCACGTCTAATGTCTCGCTTCAGTAGTTGCTTGAAGTTAGCATCCGTCTACCCACGATCAACTAACTGTACGCTACTTCTACTCCACTAATCCGTGCATATCAGTACGACAGCCAGTTGCATCCAATTAATGAATTCCACGTAAGTAAATATTCTTCCCACTAATTGTTCATTGCAGGACAATCATAGAAGAATATTCGGAGCACTACCAGATTGGTACGACCACGATCTTTGTGCATAGTGTTTGTTGTACCTATGTACTATGGAGGCTTTCTAATGGGTGCTTGCCATGTTTCAAGGTAGAAGATTCGACCGTTGGTACTTGTTCTCTATTTAAAGATATTCAAGGACAATGGACGATCTGCGGGACTTACAATCAATCTTACGAATTGCTCACTTGTTTACTTACTGAGTTTGTACATCTAAAGAGAGACAGAGAATCAAAGTATTGTCTAGCTGAGTGATATTCTTCAATATACTGAAAGTTGAACGGAGTCTATTCTGTTCAACAGTTAGCTAGCACTGAAACTATATTTGATTCAAAGAAAAGTATAGTGAATCCTTATGGTGGTTGGAAGAATGGGTGACGTATGAGAGTTTTGCTCCGAACATCCATAAACAACTCTCTGTGTCTTTTTCATTTTGTACTTCATTCTTTCATTCGTTATTAGCTTCGAACCCAAGCAAACGTTTCCGCACTTGAATCGCTTCAAGAGTTTGTAAAGGTTTGTGAAGATTAGAAAGCGATATAAATCCCTACCAGGATTTATCTCAAACTATTTTCCAGAAGTTGTCATCTATAGTTAGACCCCTGTCTCTATTGGTTCCACCGATCCTTTCAATTTGTATGAGAGCCTTGTTTCTATTATCAATCTATCACTAAGAATGATGACCTTAACCAAAGATGCAAGTGCTACCGCAATCCCCACATTCTCAAAAGAAAACTATATTGTGTGGAAGAAGAGAGTTCGTGCTCACCTTTCTTCTCTTCATGACGACATGTAGAGTGTTATCACAGATGGTCCCATCAAGATTGAAAAGGAGAAATCTGAATGGACTAGTGAAAACAAGAGGAGAAACAAACTCAACAACATGGCATTACACGTTCTGTACCGATCTCTTGACGACAATATGTTCAACTACATCATCGAGTGTGATACTACTAAGGAAATCTGGGACAGACTTACCCAACTGTGTGAAGGCAATGAGCAAACAAAGGAGAAAGATCATGGTTTCCACTCAATAGTTCGACAGTTTCAAAATGTGTCCTAGAGAAACAATGAATGAGTTTGACCAAGGTTCAACAAAGTTGTCTCCACTCTATTTATTCTTGGCAAGACATATAGCAACAAGGAGATTGCTATCAAGGTCATGCGTGCTTTGCCAAGGGAATGGGACATAAAGACGATGGTTATGAGGGAATCCAAATACCTCAACAAGATTTCGCTCTTCAATTTATTTTTTGATCTCAAGGCCTATGAGTTCGAGTTGAACTCAAGGATTGAAGAAGATCAACCCTCATCCATCATCATTGCCAAAGCTTTGGTTACTGCTGAAGAGTCACCGGATACTCCTGATGTGAAGATAGCTGCCCAACAGCTCAGCAGCGATGCCATGTCTCTCTTCGTGAAGAAGTTTGACGACTTCATGAAGAAGAGCAACTCTAAATCAATCTCTTCAAATTCAAATGATAATAAGAAATCCAAAACTAACATTAAGTGTTTTAACTGTGGAATTCTAGGTCATTACCAATCGGAATGCCGGAAGCCGAAGCGTTTTGAGAAGAAGAAGGACGAAGAAAATGAGTTGAAGGCTCTTGTGGAAGAGGACGAGAAGAACAAATGGAAATATAATGATTCTTACTTTTCATCAAGCTACAGTGATGATGACGAGGTTGCTTGCTTCATGGCAAGAGAAGAAGAAGAAACTTAGGAATCTGAGGTATTTAACTTCTCTTCTAAAAATTTTTCAAAGGAACAATTGGTAGCTGCACTAGATGACATGGTCATAGAGTACAGAAAGCTAGTAGAATCCCTAAATATATAAAGTCTTTATCTAAAGTGTCTCAACTTGTTTTGTCTCAAACTCTAGAATTAAAAACTCTTGAAAATGATAAGGTCGAGATCTCATCTAAGAATGAGATGCTCAAGGAACAGATTCAAATTATGTCTTCTGAAAATAAAAGGTTAAACTATGTTGTTAGTGATTGGACAAGGTCTGAAGAAGCTGTCAAATATCAGATTAGTCCGTTGAAACCTGCTGGATCCAAATCCGGTTTAGGATTTGATAGCAATGACCCAAACCGGTCCTGCAAAAAGTTAAACTCAGCAACTGACAAGCTTAAGACAATAAGTTTTGTCAAGGGGAGTCTAACTAATATTGAACCTGATCCAATTAATGAAGAGTTAGATTTAAAGAATGAAATAACTTATGTTCCGCCAACTGTTAGCTGACTGAAAAATAAGTTAGATGCAGCCAGCAAGTCTGGCAATCTAAAACCTGACACAAAGTCAAGGAGTTTTAAATGAAAATCTTCTATAAAAGTTAAGGTATTAGTGGCTAGCAGGAAGGCGTCTGCTAAGTCAAAATCATACGCACTAATTACAACACAAAATGAGAAATCCATCAAAATAACTCAAATATGGATTCCTAAGGACTGATTGATCGAGGACCCAAGTGAATATGGGTACCAAAGTTTGTAAATATCTTCTTGTGTAGGTGATACAGGGAAGCTGCAGGAAGGAAGCATAGAGCATACTCTTCTGAGTATATATTCTAGAAGATCAACAATGACCCCTGCCATTCCTAAGGACTAAGTATTTTATGTTTTAAGAATATTTTTGGTCTCAAGGACCTAAAAACATTTATTTGTTCATTTTGTACATGCATAAATTGAGAGGGAGACCTATTGTAAAAATAAAGATGCACGCAGACAAAATGCCTCAATCGGTCTATTAGACGAGGTCGTCAAAAAAGAAAAAGCATGTACTTAGACATAATTTTACGTACACAATCTATACATCTAAGTCAGTGTGTCTTGGTTAATAACCTGTGCGGTTAGACGATGACGTCTAATAGACAGTTACACGTTTATAAGACAAGAGCTATTGGAAGCTCACTTCTAACCAAACACACGTCTAATACGTGTTGTTCATGTGTAATTAGACGTCGACGTCTAATAGACGTAAGACGACTATAAGACACGTGATTAGACGCCTGCGTCTAATAGACTCATGCGTCTAATAGACATTTAGATCTCATAGATTGTAGAAGTAAGAAAAACATCTAATTACGTGTGTATTAGACTGATCAAGGACAACTGTCCCACATGCCATGCCATCTAATTTTCCCGCTCAAATATAAAAATAGTCATCTTCAAATAACATGAAGACACATGTCTTTCAAGTTAAGAAGGAATGACTTATATACCCCAAATTTAATTATGACTGTATGGGAAAAGACGTATAATATTAATTAATGGGTCATACCCTTAGGAAAAGTGACGGTTAAGCCATACGACTCTTGGAAATCTATTTAAGGATATCTTACATGTGATTGAAAAGTTTTTCACTCTCAAATCTCTCAAGAACCCTTTTCTCCAAACTTCTCTCTAAAAACCCTTGTTCATCTTGTGTCTGTTCATCTTCTCTCAAAAGGGGCAACAAAAGGATTACCCTCAGACATTGTACTTTGCAGGTGGACTTTCCCTCTATGTATATGTTTGATCAGCATGAGGTGGTCGACAAGTTCAGATCTCTAGAGTATTCTAGTCTTGGGAAGTATCTCGGCGGGCCGTTCATCTTCTACAAGAAGGAAGTCCGGGAGTTCTTTAAATCGGCAACCATGGTTGCCGATTCTGTCACGACAATGGTGAACAATACGGTTATTTCCTTCAATGAGGCGTCCTATGCGGATTTTTTCGAACTTCCATCGGAGGGCCACACGTTCAATCTGAACCTTCCTTCGAATATTATTGGGGAAATGAAGATTGTTTTCTCAGCCGACAGTTCAGAAATCAGATTAAATGGGAGTAAGAAGGTTCTCAAACCCCATTTTATCCTATTGAACGATGTTGTTTCTAAGGCTCTTCAAGGAAGAGCATGATCTTTTCATCTCTATAGTCATGATTGTTTTGACTATATGACGACCATCTCCAAGGGTATTCAGGTTAACTGGGCTTCAACGCTCTTCTTGAACCTGTGTGCGATGATTGATTCCAAAATTAAAGAGAGTGTGAGCTTTGCTGCTCAACTCAGCCGATTGCTGGAACACTTAGGGGTTCCTATGAGGGAATTAGAGCCTATTAACTCTTGTCGGGTGTTCAACGTCTTCACCATCGCCAACACTCTCATTCGAATGAAGAACTCGAAGGAGTCTCTATCTGGCGCATCGAGTCAACAGACGGGTGGAAAATCCATCACCCGTTCTAAGCAACCGGTTGCTTCCATTCTTTCCACAGGAGCCAAAAGAGCAAGAATAGTTAACGAATCAGAGGCTAGTTCTACTAGCTAGAAAATATCTTCGAAGAAAGACTCTAGGGTAATTGACTTCAGTGTAAAGCAAGGTCTTTCTGTACTTGCTGCTATCTCGATGTCTCCCCTGTCTCCCCCCGCAAGCCAGTTAAGAAAACCAGCTAAATCCTCCGCTTCTAGAGGAGAAAAGTCAAAGGCGCCCAGGGCATTTTCGTCTTTGAAGGTTTCATCCAAAGTAACCCCTACTCCATCTTAGGCCGAAGTACCCAAGTTTAATGTTCGTATGTTGGAACAAGATGTATCTATTTCTGTTCCTGTATGGACATGTTGTCGGGCCAACTGTTGAGCTAGTTGGTCCAGATGTTGAAAATATTGATAGGATTCCATCTTTTGTCCGTCAAACTGTATCAGTAGCTGTTGAGGCTATAGTTTTTGCCGAAACAGAGCAAGGTGCTGTTCATACCCCCACTACTGTTGCCATATGTGATCAGGCTCTCTCTTTGCCAAATGAAGAGCCACCAATACCCAAACATGTTCAAGTAGAGTCCGTAGTGATATGAAAGATAGTCCAGTCTAACGCTTTATTTAAGCTCTTTGAAAAAACCCTAACTCCTCATGAGATAATGAGAGCCACCAGAAGAAATACTGGCATAACTATCGGAGAACCGAGGCCAAGTCCAAAACCTATTGAGGTTATTGGAAAGGGTAAGGCAATCGCAACCAACTCTAATGAGGAGGTTTTAGAGGCAACGTGTATTGTAAACTTGATGTTGGATAAGGTCAACGTGAAAGTTGATGCAAAGATCAATATCTTTGATACCTGGGTTATGAACAGAATGTCCAACAGGTATGATTAGGTCATCAAAGGAAGATGAATAAGCGAGAAATGGTTGAAGCTGGTCAACATAGAAAAGCGAGTCCTGAAATGGGCTAAAACTTCTGAGGTTTATGAAACTCTAAAGAGAAAGGAGCTGGTTGAAGCCAATCTCAGAGGTCGGGCTCTTTTTTAGTGCTCGAAGCAAGAAAAGCTAATTTCAATCATTTGGAAAAGAATGTTGATGTAGAGGTGAAGGCTTTAAAGAAACTTGATGCAATTATGCAGGACTATATCTTAATCGTGCTCAGGTATGTTCATGAAGCAGATTGATCAGCGGTAAATTCATTCGGTAACTCTTCAGATGAAGAGGATTCTATGCAACTCTCTGAAGATTTCAACCAAATTCTACCAGAAGATGAGCAAGTCGTTGCTCATCTCATTGAACTGGGAAGTTTGACTGTTGAAGAAAAACGCCTTATGGCTCAACCCAGAACTGAACAGACTCAGGAACCAGTTCAACCTGATCCGATTATTGAAGAAAAAGAGATCAATGTCGAACCAGTTCAACCCGAATGTTTTCCAACAAGAAGATGCGCTGGATTCTCCTGTTCTTGAAATAGAAGCATCTTCAGTGAAGGAGGTTGAAGCCAGTCAGCCTATCGAAGCACGTTTTGAGGTGGAACCCTCAAAAGAAAAGGAATCTGATAAGAGTGCTCAAGTCAAGGCTCTGGGCAACGAGTGGGAGGGAGCCTTGACTTTCTATGTTATTCTTCCGCTGAGGGGGAACGAGACAACAATGATACGTCATCTGAAATTTCTGAAGATGTTCCTTGACCGACTCCGAGAATTACACCTATGAACATCTATGAGACGGTTGTTGACCATCCTCTTTATTCCGACGGTCCGTCTGATCAAATTCACAAGGTGTGTGAAGATATTATGGGAGATAAAGATAAGTCTAAAGATGCATCTGAGGAGGATGAACTAGAGAAGTCCTTGCAGGTTCACACTCATGTCAGTCCTATTCGGACCGCTCCCGCTGACTCTCATGAAGTCTCATCAAATGAAGGAACATCTGTTGGAGGAGCAAAGCTATTAAAGTCTATGGAAGAAATGATGAACACTCTTTAGAAGAATGTTTTGGACTTGCAATCCAAAATGATTAAAATCGAAAAGAATCAAAGATCAAACAAGAAAGAATTTACCTCTCTCGTTGAAATTCATAAAGAAATGGAGAAGACTATGAAGAGGAACACGTATGAGATAAACGTCCTCAATAAAACCTACTCCAAATTCGAAAAGAACCTGTTCAAACGGCAGTCCGATATGTTTGATTGCGAAAGGGAATTCACCATTAAACTTCATCAAGAAGTTATGGCTGGAGTAACCTTGATTAAAGGTCAAATGGTTGAGGTTCAAGGTCATATGAATAGAGCCGATGCCGAACGAATGGAACAAGTTGATTCCTTTATGGGGGAAGATGCTGAAGTTGCTGCTAATAAATTCAAGTCGTTGAAGATGCTGATGTTGCTGATAATAAAGAGAAGAACCTCATTTTCCGTGTTGATGATAATGTTAAAAAGGGGGAAGGAAGTTCAAGAGGCAGTGGTAGCAGTAGAGGAGGTGTTTCGATCGACACCAGATCCAAGAGAAATCTAGTTGATGAAGGAGGTTGCCAACCAACCAAAAGAGGTGGAGGTCGCAGCGGTGACCGTAGTGGCAGAAGCGGTGGTCGTGGTGGCTGTTATCTCCTTCCATTTCTAAACCTTCTGAGCGGTGAAGGGTTCAATTATCCAACCGTGAAAAAGAAAGATCAATAATCTCTCTTCTTCTAAACTATCTTTTGTTGGTTTTTGAACTTGGTTTTTGAATATTGGTTTTTGGAACTTATTTCTGTAGTTTACGAACAAGTATCACTCTTTCTTTAATTTGATGGGTGTTTATCTTATCTAATTATTTGTGCAAAGTTTTAACATCATCAAAAAGAGGGAAATTGTTAGGTCAAATTATTTTAACTAAGGGTCAAATTATTTTGACTAACGGTATTTTGATGATGAACTTGTATAAGAACGAAACTAAGCCGTCTAAATTGTTTTTGTGCAGGTGCGTCAAAACGTGGTAAGTTAGACTTAGCTTGAATCAGGTTCATTAGACGTGTTAGTTATTAGACGCATGTAGTTAGACGTGCAGTCTAACAGATACGTGGTTAGACGTGCAGTCTAACAGACACGTAGTTAGACGTGTAGCCTAACAGTTACATGGTTAGACGTGCAGTCTAACAGACACGTAGTTAGACGTACAGTCTAATAGATACGTGGTTAGATGTGCAGTCTAACAGACACGTGGTTAGACGTGCAGTCTAACAGACACGTGGTTAGACGTGCAGTCTAACAGACCCGTGGTTAGACGTGCAGTCTAACAGACACGTAGTTAGACAGACAGTCTAATAGATACGTGGTTAGACGTGCAGTCTAATAGACACGTAGTTAGACGTGCAGTCTTATAGATACATGGTTAGAAGTGTAGTCTAACAGACACTTAGTTAGACGTGGAGTCTAACAGATATGTGGTTAGAATTTCAGTCTAACAGATACGTAGTTAGACGTGAAGTCTAACAGATACGTGGTTAGACGTACAGTCTAACAGACACGTAGTTCGACGTGCAGTCTAACAGACGAAAGTTAGACGCAGGGAGTTTAACTCATTCAGACTAGTTTGAAGTAAAACGTAGTTAGACGTGTTGTCTAACTCCATTAGACTTGGTGGTCTAATGGATTCTACTATTAGACGGAGGCACCTAATTTCATTAGATTTGGCAGTCTAATGGAGCACGTCTAATGCCTCGCTTTAGCAGTTTCTTGAAGTTAGCATCCGTCTACCCACGATCAACGAGATGTATGCTACTCTTGCTCCACTAATATGTGCAGATCAGTACGACAGCCAGTTGCATCCAATGAATGAATGCCACGTAAGTAAATATTTTTCTCACTAATTGTTCCTTGCAGGACAATCATAGAAGAATATTCGGAGCACTACTAGATTGGTATGGCCACGATCTTTGTGCACAATGTCTACTGTACTTGTGTACTATGGAGGTTTTCCAATGGGTGCTTGCCACGTTTTAAGGTAGAAGATTCAACCGTTGGTACCTGTTCTCTATTTAAAGATCTTCAAGGACAACAGACGAGCTGCGGGACTTACAATCGATCTTACGAATTGCTCACTTGTTTACTTACTGAGTTTGTACATCAAGAAAGAGAGAGAATCAAATTATTTTCTAGCTGAGTGATATTCTTCAATATGCTGAAAGTTGAACAAAGTCTGTTATGTTCAATAGTTAGCTAACACTGAAACTGTATTTGATTCAAAGAAAAGTATAGTGAATCCTTCTGGTAGTTGAAAGAGGGGTGACGTAGGAGAGTTTTGCTCTGAACATCCATAAATCTTAAGCTCTCAGTTAGTGTTTTAGGATCATGTGACATGTTTATATGAAATGACAATTCCAATGGAGTGTATTTAGTGAGTTATGGATATAGTTTTACATTCAACAATCATAAATCTTCTAGATCAAGACTTATATCATCATCATAAGTGCATCCCAATACTTTGGAAGGCTATTTGGAGTCATAAATGTCCATAAAAAATTAGGAATTTCCTTTGGAAAGCTTACCATAATTCTCTTCGAACCCATGAGAATTGTTTTCGATGACAAATCTCATCATCCCTTATGTGTCCAAGGTATTCTTTCAATATGGAAACTGTTGAAGATAATCTTATTACATGTCACTATTGACATTATCTGGTTTATCTCATTTTGAATTTTCCATTAATCTATTTGATACATAATTACTTGAGACTTTTGATAGAAACTACACTACCTCAAATATTTGTGTTAAATATATTCTTATTGTCACTCAATGTTTGAATGTATAGAAAAATAGAAGCCACTCTTTGTTTGATAAATCAAAATTCTTGAGTTAATCCAAATGATGTTTGAGACTATTTTAATTGTAGGAATGATGAAGGTGTTTATCAAACTGAAACTTACTCAAGAGATATTGTGTGTTGGACACTAAAGTACATTGGCTGGATAAAGATCAACTTTAATGCCTATTTTCTTGAAGACAGATCCAAGGCGTCTTCTGGAATCATTATTCGAGATCATATGAGAAACCTTGTTAGAGTCTTATAATTTCATATGCCTATTGATGATCTAATTCAGTCATTGGTTCTCTTTCGTTTGTGGAACGCCCATGCATGGATGGAGTTTGGATGTCGGACAAGAAGAAGCAACCACTTCGTTCAGAAACTCAATCAAAATACGAACACCCAAATTTCACATCCTCTTACCGCTAGTCCTCAAGATTTATTTTTGGGAGAAAACGACTTAGGCGTCATTTCATTAAAAATTCTCAAAAATGGGAAAAAAAACAAGAGTTTAAGAGATCATTCTAGTCAAGCCTAGAATGATTTTGAAGTCGTAACATTCTAAATAAAAGCTAAAAAGCTAAAAACGTAAATGAATTATCTAATTAAAGTTCTTTCAATTTTAGTGAGTTTAAAAAACGGTAAATTCCAGTTCTACAGATATTCCAGTTCTGCTACGTGCTTGGAATTCTTGTTCACGTTCCCGCAAGGGAGATGCAATCCGATACAATATCTTTCCATAACTCTTCAACGCTCATACGGGTTCTACCATATACCCTTGTATTCCGTTCTTGCCAAATGTCATACACCACTGCTCCCAAGCCGTACTTGAACACGTTTGTTGCAAATCTATTTCCCTTGGCTTTGTGTAGTTTTGCATCTTTGATTTCATTCCATTCGCTTAGGAAACAGATCAGCTCTATGCTTTTATAGAATCTGTCCCAAAGCTCTGAAGCAATACAACAGTTTCTGAATAGGTGATCTATTGTTTCTTCATTTCCTCTACATAGAAGACAGCTCGTGTTAGGGATGCTCATATACTTGTTGATACGATCACGAGTGTTGAGTCTTTCCAGAAGGCGAGCCATAGAATGAACTGGTGTTTAGGGATAATCTTCGTTGACCATACAAGAGGAGCCCATTCTATTTTCTGTGCTTTTTCCCAGGTTACCTCCCATGCTAGTCCTCAAGATTTGAATAGCATAACAAAGAGTTTTCATGCTCTTGATCTTTTTTATGTTGGAAGAGAGTTTCCAACCATACTCAAATAAAAGGTGTAGACCTACGATATAAACTAATAAATGTTCTTACTCTTACCCCTAAGCTTGATTGGCCTCCAAGGAGGATTGTCTTTCTTCTTTGAGGAAAAAGAGTGAATATTGGAAAGCAAGCTTAAAAGGAAACTTCTAACTGGATTATCGGGCTCAAGTTGGGGGAAGTATATGATGACTATGATAGTAGTGGACGAGTCCATAAATATTTGTTAAGTGATGTGGTGTGTTGTGAACAATTTCATTTTCGAGTTAGATGCCAAATGTATTCTCTGCCATTTTTTATGCACCAAAAGTAATTCATTGGAGTCTCGAACTTGTTATACAAAACATTAAAAAAATTATGTATTTCTCACCATTACTTTAATGTCCAGTTCATAACTCGTAGTGTAATGAACCTTAAGGATATAAACAGCTGCAAATTTTATTTTTTGTTATCATTTTTTCTTTTATGTTTCATCTTCGTTGAAAACTTCTTTGTAATGACATTATATATTTTAAAGATAATAAAAAATATCAATTAATAATTTGATTCATATAATATTTGTTTAAATAATAATTATTCTTAATTAATTGTTAAATCGAAGTTCAATCCATTCTTAATTGTAAAATGTTATTTAATTATTTTCATTGTATGTTAAAAAGTTATAATATTTTTGATTTTTTATATACTAATAGTTATTTTTTGTATGCACTTGTTAATTTCATAAACATAATATATAATAACTAATATATTTTACTATAAACAATCTAAAGAACAATATACAATAGGACTATAGGAGAGAACATTATATGATACAAATATAATTGATGTAGAGATAAAATTGTAATGTAGAAGAATATTAAGGAAAAAAATATAATGGTTATATATATAGGTAAGAAATTTCATAATAAAAATGTAAGAAAACATATATTTGTATTAATGTGTTCTTATAAAGATAATAGTGTGTTATGTTAGTTCGAATTATTCATATAAATAATTTTATATTCGAGTTAACCTAACTCACTATGTCTTTATAAACGCTCTAACTTTATAAATAAATAATATAATTATATTGTGAAATGGTTTGATAATTTATAATAAAGTAGTTGTATTTTTCATATTAAAAAATATAAAATAATGATGGCATGTTATTTTAGTTGATGGTTTAACTCTTCTTATATTGTGCCTATATAATAGGTGTAACCATAAACGTGGTCCTGTCATCCATGATTATGTTGTGTTTATTTTTTTATTATTTGAACAACAAAAACACCTTATAATTCTAGAGATCACAATTTCAATTTGTCCATGATAAATTCACATGTACTTGAATCCTTCCTTATACTTTCAAAATTTTAACTAATTCAATAATTATTTAATTAATATTATGTTTTAGAATTAATTTGTTAATTTTCTCACTTTAGATATAGTGTGCACTTTTTTTTTCTTTCAGATTTATGTAATACAGGTGGACTAAGAATTTTCTTGAGGATATCATTTTCTTGAGAATATCAGTTTCAATTTGTATAGATGAATTTACAGTTAATTAAATTTAGAAGTGGGAAAATTACCGATATTAAATGTATATTAAAAATAACGTACCATAATATATCGAAAATATCGACTTTTAAGATATACCGAAAAAAAGGTAAGGTATGATACCAATACCGTATTTATTGGTACGGTAAAGGTATGAGATTTTTAAAATTTTGGTATTTCGAAATATATCGAAATAGTATTTTTAAGTTAATATATATAAATATATATAATACTTATAAGGAAATAATTAAATAGATTTGAAATTAATTTAATTATAGAAATATAATTATACTGAAAATATTATTCAATATATGCAATCTCTACCTTACTAATTGGATTGATTTTTTTAAAATTAATATATTTTTTAGGTATCAAAGGTATAATATTGACACCGTACCGAAAATAAAGTATACCGAAATTAAGGTAAGATAAAGATATGAATTTTTTTATACCGAAATTAAGGTATATCAAAAAAAGTATATCGAAAGCAAGGTAAGGTAAAGGTATGCATTTTCTGCATACCGAAATTTTAGGTAAGGTATAAGGTATGGATTAAATATTAAGGTATACCGTACCGACTCACCCCTACTTAAATTCCCTTTCTATCTCAAAATTATATTAATTCATTTAATCTTTATAGTTTAATATATTTTTGAATTCTTATTTAATATTTCAATTTCTTTTAACAAATTAATTCTCTTATAAATTTATTTTATTCAATATCATATATTTCATTTTCAAATTTCTTTTTACCAAAAAATTTTGGTTATACTTTTAAAAGAGGTTAAATAATTAAAATAAGTTTATTATAAATTGTTTTTTATTTAATATCATATACTTCAATTTTAATTTTTTTTTATCTAAAAACCTTTTATTTTCAAATTTATAAGAATAAATAGTTTATTTATTTTAAAAATAATTTAATATAATTATTTTTATAAAATATTCTCTTATTTAATTTATAAATTATTTTATTATTTAGTTTTATATGAATAAATGTTTTATTCAATATCAAATATTTCTTATATATAAATAAAGTTTTTTTCATTTTAAAAAAGGTTAAATAATTAAAAATATTTTTTTATAATTTTTTTTATTTATAATTTCTTTTATAACTTTATTATTTAATATCATATTTCAATTTTTCTTTTTAAATAAAAACTTTTATTTTAATTTTTGATCAGGTTAAAAAGTTTAATTTAATGTCATATATTTTAATTAAAAAAATAATACACAAAAGTTTAATTTAGATGTCACTATCTGATTTATCTCATTTTGAATTTTCCATATTAATACAATTACTTTGAGACTTTTGATAGAAACTACACTATCTCACATGTTTGTTTTAACAATATTCTTATTCTTATTGTCACTCAATGTTTGAATATATAGAAAAATAGAAACCACTCTTTGTTTGATAAATCAAAATTCTTGAATTTAGTGTATTAACTTAATCTAAATAATGGTTGAGACTATTTTAATTGTAGGAATAATGAGAGTGTTTATCAAACAAAAACTTCCCCAAAAGTTGGTGTGCGTTGAATACCAAAGTACAATGGTTGGATAAAGATCAACTTTAATGCTTATTTTCTTGAAAACAGATCCAAAGCTCCGGAATCATTATTCGAGATCATATGAGAAACCTTATTAGAGTCTTATAATTTCAGATGCCTACTAAAGACCTAACTCAGACATTTGTTCTCTTTCGTTTATGGAACGCCCATGCATGAATGAAGTCTATTTGCCGGACAAAGAGAAGCAACCACTTCGTCCGAAAACTCAATCAAAATGCGAACACCCAAATGCCACATCTTCTTACCGCTAGTTCTCAAGCTATGAAGAGCATGACAAAGAGAGTTTGTGCTTTTGATCTTTTTTATGTTGGAGGAGACTTTTCAACCTACTCAAATAAAGGGGGTAGATTCACGATATAGACTAGGGGTGTAAACGAGCCGAGCCGAGCTCGAACTAGCATTGACTCGAGTTCGGCTCGACTCATTTTTTATTGGCTCGGCTCGAGCTCGATCGAGCTTTTAATATTAAGCTCGAACTTGGCTCGATCAAATAACAATAGACTTGATTTCGGCTCGATAGGATAGATAAGCTCGAAGCTCGAATTTAAATATATTTATATATAAATATCTTATATTAAAAATGGGTTATGTCAACAACTACTATATAGATTTAGTGTTTAAAGAGAGCAATAACTGAACAAGATTTAGGGTTTTACCGGAGCGAGATTTAGGGTTTCGAAACGAGATTTAAGTTTGTTGAAGAAGTGTCAATGGGTAGTGTCTTGAGTCTTCTTGCAAAATAATTTTGAAAAATAAAATATTTTATAGTAAAATAAAAATACCTTTATATCTTATAAAATATAATATATTGAGATTACATATATTAAATAATATTACAATATAATTATATTTTCTTATTTGATTTTTAAAAATTATATTTCCGTAATTAAATTAATATCAATATATTTATTTCCTTATAAGTAATATATAATATATATTTTTTAATTTATAAATATTATTCTAGTATACCTTAATATACCAAAATATTAAAAATCTCATACCTTTATGTACCAATAATTTTGGTATCGATATAATAAACAATAAGCCCATAAATAATCTTATGGGTGTTTTAAATTTTCATTAAAAAATAAAATATAATAAAAAAAATATGATTAGGCTCGAAAAAGCTCGACGAGCCATCAAGCGAGTCTTACTTAAGCTCGAATTCGGCTCGAATCTTAAACGAGCTGGCTCGAGCTCGGCTCGAATTCGATTTTGGCCGAACTCGAATCGAGCTTTGACCGAGCGGCTCAACTCATTTACACCCCTAATATAGACTAATAATTTTATTACTCTTACCCTAAGCTTGATTGGCCTCCAAAGAGGATGGTCTCTCTTCTCGAAAAAAATATGAATATTGAAAAGCAAGTTAAGAAGGAAATTTTAACTGCATTACCGGGCTCAAATTGGGGGAAGAACATACAAATTTGTTAAGCGGTGTGGTGATTTTTAGACAATGTTATTTTCGAGTTAGACGTCAAATGTAGTCTCTGCCATTTTTTATGCGCCATTGGAGCCACGAACCTCTTATTACAAAACTTTAACTAATTATGTCTTCTCACTACTACTTTAAGGTCGGTTCATCTCTCCTAGTGTAATGAACCCTCAATTGGATTGCTATCATTTTTTCTTTTATGTTTCAACTTCAAGAAAAAAAAATGACATTATATATTTGTAAAAGTTAATAAAAAAAATTATCAATTAATAATTTGATTCATATAATATTTATTTTAATAATAATTGCTCTAAATTCAGTGAAACTAAATTACAGCCTTAAATCAAAATTAAATCAGTTCTTAATTGTAAAATCTTATTTAATTACTTTCAATGAATGTTAAAAAGTTATAATATTTTTGATTTTTTATATAATAATAGTTATTTTTTGTATGCACTTGTTAATTTCATAAACATAATATATAATAACTAATATATTTTAATATAAACAATCTAAAGAACAATATATAATAGGACTATAGGAGAGAACATTATATGATAAAAATATAATTGATGTAGAGATGAAATTGTAATATAGAAGAATATTAAGGACTAAAAATATAATGGTTATATATATATATATATATATTTATATATATATATAGTTATATAATGTGTTCTTATAATGATAGAAGTTTGTTATGTTATATATGAATAATTTTATATTGGAGCTAACATAATACACTTCTATCTTTATAAATAAATAATAAAGTAATTATCTTGTGAAATGGTTTGATCCTTTAAGATAATAAAGTATTTGTATTTTTCATATTAAAAAATATAAATAATGATGGTAGGTTATTTTACTCGATGGTTTAACTCTTCTTATATAAAAATGATTTACTAATTTAAAATAATTTATTTTTAAATTTGATCATTCAAATCGATTCTAACATTTCAACCGTTATAAAAACTCAATTCGGACCAATAAGGGACGGATGTGTTTGTCTCGATGAGTTTAACCAATGTAATAGTATATGGTCTATACAAGAATTATTCAAATAATCGAACTAGTTTAATTTGTACTCGTAATATATTAACTAACAAATAAATTTGATAGAAAATTTTGATTTTTAAACTTATTTTTAATAAAAAAAATATTGAAACTTGTTATTCTATTGATGTTTTTTTTTTTATTTTGTTTAATTAGTTTGTAACATGTGAAGATGAATGATTGAATATATAAAATTGTAAAAAACGACTCAATATCTTATATATCTAAATCACCAGATGTATGGTCAAATAATTAACTTATTGAATATACCCATAAACATTAATGCTCTTTGTGAAGAGAAACGGTCAAAAAAAAAATTACCAAGCTCAATAACTATGAAATTCAACGTGTTTATTAACCAATTAATCGGTTCCGGTTAAGTCCGACCGACTAGTATTGATATCGTTTTTATCAGTTCTCATTCTATTGGTTCCGGTTAGTTAACCGGGTTTAACCGGAAACAAATAATTTAATTTTTAAATTAAGTATTCAATTGATAATATATATTTTTTTAAATCATGTTTACACCGCCCAATTAGGTTATTTTACGTCTTTTTATCTATGTTATAATATATTTTATTGATATATTTATAAATATGTTATAATATATTATATTATTGTAACAACATAATATATTTAAAAGTCTTTCATTTTTAAATTAATAGTTATATAAATTAGAATTTTTTTTTAATTCTATACAAATTCTAATTTAAAATTTAAAAATAACTAATATATATAAATTATTAAATATTACTTATAATAAATCTAATATTTACCAAATAACTAATATAAATTATAAAATATAAATATACAAATAAATTATTACCGGTTAAACCAGTAGAAAAATAGTTCAACCATAAATCAAACCATTAATCGGTAAAAAAAAGTTAACCGGAACCGTTACAACCAGTTAACCAATAAATCGGTAAGCTATCGATTCGATTCAGTTATCGATTTTTAGGTTTTTTTTAAAGCTTACCGATAACCATTATTTCAAACAAATTTTAAAGAAGACAAAATAATATTATAATCATAAAAAAAATATTTTATAAAATTATTAGTATCTATTTATATATTATATTATATTATATATATTATATATATATATATATATATTTATTATATATATATTATATATTTTATATATATTTTTTTCCACTAGTATTTGAGACTAACTTAATCAATAAGACAATTACAATGGATGTTATTTTCGAGAGAACTTCCGGCTTGAAGTTGGTTACTTCGACACAATGTTTGAAATAAAACAAAAGATTCAACAGAAAAAAGACATTTCTACGTCGAAACAGATACTCGTTTTCAATAACGAAGTTCTTGAAAACAATCTCAACATCCACTCCTTCAATATTGTTATTGGATCGCACATTAGACTTCTCGTTCATCCAGAGACTTATGAAGGATACATGCGCAATGAATATAGATTTGTAACCGTAATTAATTTTACTTAGTATATTAGAAATATAAATTAAGTGTTTTGTAAAGACTTGGTCTGGATCGTGCCATTTTATTTCGTTAGTTAGTTTCATTAGAGAAGTTATTGGTTAATAGTAAGTACTTTTTTTTTCTTTTTTTTCTTCAGATATTTCAAGGCTTTTTAACACCATGTTTGTATTATTGTTTACTTTAGAAATTTGTTATTTTGCATTTTAAATGAGTTTATTTTAGGTGTCAAAATGTGACAGCAATAACAGGGAAAATATTTTATTGATTTATTTAAATTCCTGTTTTACAGATTTATGCTAATAACAATATTAGTGCCAGCTATAAAGAATAAAATATTAAAAAATAATTTAATTTATTCAATATTTTTTTTTATCGTTTAATAGTTTTTAAAAAAAAGTTATGAACTCTCTGTGTCTTTTATTTTTTTTTTTTTGTGGCTCAACGACTCTAATCATTTTCAATATAAATTGATTATTTTAAAAATTGTTATTCAAAGTATTATTTTTTTCTAAATTAAGAAATTACCTTCTAATGAAACCCAATAAATCAAGTAACTAAATTTATTTAATAAATCAAAATTTTCATGTTTAATTTCTACTTACAAGAACTTAATTAGTAAAATTTTGTGACATGATTATAAGGGTATATTAATTTCTTTCAAAGAACAAATTCTCCTTAAAAAAAACACTTCAAGATTATACCACATCAAACAAGGCCTAATCAATATAAACCACATCAAACAAGACCAAATCAAAATAAACCACATCAAATAAGACCTAATAAGACTTGTAGCTATATAAGGCAAATATCACCGGATCTTTTTAAAATGGATGCACTTCAATGGAGGCGATTTTCTTTCACACTATAGCAAAGTATTTAAATATATTTTATTTAATTTTATTTGACTGATAAATTTAATTTTGTGACATAGATAGCCAGAGTATTTCAGCTATGCATTTTAAAAT
Source organism: Impatiens glandulifera (assembly GCF_907164915.1). Classification (NCBI taxonomy): domain Eukaryota; kingdom Viridiplantae; phylum Streptophyta; class Magnoliopsida; order Ericales; family Balsaminaceae; genus Impatiens; species Impatiens glandulifera. The sequence goes on from NC_061862.1 coordinate 99,686,880, forward strand.
ATATTGTGAAATGGTTTTAACATTTAAAAAAACAAAGATATATTTTCATATTAAAAAATAATATAGGAATAAGTTGATATTTTAATTTTTTTTATTTGAATTATTTATTATAAGAGGATTACTTAGTTTAAGATAAACCACTTCAAACAAGCCCTAAGGCAAATATATCGAAATCAATAGAGAAATAGAAATTCCATGATTTACAGTATTTCTATATATATATATTATATATTTTCAATTTTCTAGTCATTAATAAATTAGTTTTACCTTTTTAAAAAGATTTATATATATATATATATATATAATATATATATATATATATATATATATATATACACATTTAGGTATCATACTCAAATCTCAATCTCTCTTCATACAGCAGCTTAGAAGAAACAATGGAGTTAATTTTTGTTCCAACTAAAGGCGATAATTTCGAGATTGAAATAGGATACTTTGATTCAATGCTTGAAATCAAAGAAAAGATAGAGAAGACAACGGGTATTTCCACATCAAAACAGACACTTGTTTTCAATGATAAAGTTCTCGAAGACGATCTCAACATTCAATCATGCAAAATTTTTATTGGATCACACATTCGACTCCTCATCGAGCCGGAGACATTTGATAATTACATTTACAAGCTACAGAATGCAGAAAAGTCGTGATCTAATTCCTAATATGGGTATTTGAGCATTTTTGTTTAATTTATTATAAGTATAAATTAAGTCTATGTAAGACTTGGTCTATATGCAATATTAATTTCATTACTTTGTTAGGTTAGAGAATTTATGTGTTCATGTTCCTATATTCCAAGATATAGCAAGTATTATTCCTCTATTTTTTTTGCTTTCAATTAATTTAAAGTTATTTAAGGGCATGTTAACTTTTTAATAATAGTTGAAAATTATTTTACTCATGATGTTATCTTGTATGGTTGTATTTCAGCAAAGATTCTTAATGATAATAATTTTCATAACTCTTTTATATGGTTATAATTTATTCATAAGTGCATAGAGATTTTCATTGAAAGATATAATGTACTGAGTCAAATTATATCCATACATTAATGTTACAAGTTAAATTGCTAAAGAATCTTAGTTAGACCTTGTTTGGATTGAGGTTTTATAATATATAGCTTAGAAGGGAAAATGAATAATGATTGGTGATGATTTTGAGGAGGTAAGAATAATTTTGATAAAATTACTTAAAGATATTAAATAATAATAAATTACAAAATAATAATTTAAAATATAAGATATTTTAATATTTTGAGTAATGAATTAAGTGATGTGATTGATGCGAGGGAGAGTGAAATAATGTTTGAGTCGGTTGGGTTATTTAAATAACTCAAACCGAATAAAGCTTTAGAATTAAATGGTTTGTGAAAAAGCTCATTTTATATTTTCTTTTTATAATTATATATATATATATATATATATATATATATATATATATATATATATATATATATATATATATATATATATATATCATTTTAAATGTTATTGACATTTGACATATGAAGAATAATATAGGTTTAAACAAAAATGACATCAATCAATAATTTAATAATTTAAATGGTTTAATAAAAAAATGACATCAATCAAGATAAAGCACATCAAACAAGCAAAAAAATGTAAAATAAAAATAATTAATAATTTAAATGGTTTAATAAAAAATGATATCAATCAAGATAAAGCACATGGCTTGGGGCTTGAACGATTGTGGGGAAAATCTTAACTGAAATTAGTCGCCATTTGTAAGTATTTCATCTCCCTTTGTTTTATTTTGCTTTGATCATGATCTTGATTTTTTTGTCTTCTCCTTATTATATTTTCTTCATGTTTATGTTTTGAAACATAATGTTGGCTTCGAGTTCTTTTTCCTTATGTCTTCTGCAAAACAAATGTTTTACTCATTTCTCCCAAAATGGAATATAATAGAAATGAGTCTAGGTAACAATTGTGTACATGATAATTTTGTGTATTTTTTAAAGGAAGAGGTTAGAATAATCACACGGTTATGACACCTAGTTTAACTTAAGGCGTTCTAAATGAGTATCGAATCCGTAATCTTTGGTCCCGTAGGAACCAACATCTTTTTGTGATTATTATTATTTTTCTTCATGCTTATGACGTTCTGTTTTAAAACATAATGTTGGGTTCAGGTTCTTAAGTATTTTTAAAAATTGCTTCACTAACCGGTAGTCCATGTAACAATTGAGTACCATGATTATTTCAGAATTTGTATTTGATTTCCCTTTGTCTTGATCATTATCTTAATTTTTGTTTTGATCTTGATTATAGTTTTCTTCATGTTGATGTCGATGTGTTTTGAAACTGCCTTCAGGTTCCTTAAAAATGTTTCATTGACATAATGGAAAATGACAGAAAAAAATATCGATATCTAAGTAATATAGGTAACACTTTATTGAGTACTCCTAGTGACTCAAAGCTATCTTGTTCTTGTCACCACATTTTTTGGTTATTATTATTATTAATCTTGATCACTAGTCAAACAAATATATTGTGCCGTAAAATAGGTGTAACCATAAACATGTTCTTGTCATCCATGACTATGTTGTGTTTATTTTTTATTATTTGAACAACAAAAACACCTTATAATTCTAGAGATCACAATTTCAATTTGTCCATGATAAATTCACATGTACTTGAATCCTCCCCTATTTTTTCTAAAATTTTAATTGATCCAATAATTATTTAATTAATATTATGTTTTAAAATTGAATTGTTATTTTTTTCACTTTAGATATAATGTCCACCTTTTTTTTTCAGATTTATGTAATACAGGTGGACTAAGAATTTTCTTGAGGATATCAGTTTGAATTTGTGTAGGTGAATTTACAGTTACTTAAATCCCCTTTCTATCTCAAAATTATGATTAATTCAATTAATCTTTATAGTTTAAAATATTTTTGAATTCTTATTTAATATTTCAATTTCATTTAACAAATTAATTCTCTTATAAATTTATTTTATTCAATATCATATATTTCAATTTCAAATTTCTTTTTACAATTTTTTTGTTATACTTTTAAAAAAGGTTAAATAATTAAAATAAGTTTATTAGATTTAAAATATCTTTTATTCAATATCATATATTTCAATTTTAATTTGTCTTTTTTATTATCTAAAATCCTTTTATTTTCAAATTAATTAATTAAATAAATATTTTTTTAATAGTTTAATTTAATATTTTTTATTAAATATTCTCTTATTTAATTTATAAATTATTTTATTATTTAATTTTATAAGAATAAATGTTTTATTCAATATCATAAATTTTAATATTAAAAATTTCTGGTATAAACAAGTTTGTTTTTCATTTTAAAAAAGGTTAAATAATTAAAAATATTTTTTTATAAAATAATTTTGATTTATAATTTCTTTTATAACTTTTTTATTTATTTAATATCATATTACAATTTTTCTTTTTAAATAAAAATCTTTAATTTTAATTTTTGATCAGGTTAAAAAGTTTAATTTAATATCATATATTTAAATTTAAAAAATAAAGTAATACAAAAAACCTTTTTAAATTTTTAGAAAGGTTAAATTGTTTGAAATAAATTATATTTTATAATTAAATTATTTTTATAAGAATTTAGTATTTTATAAAATATTTTAATTTATATATTTAAATCGCAATTTTTTTTTTATTTGGAAAAACGGTTAAACTATTTTCATTAAAATTACAAAGATAAGAGAGTTAAAAATTAAAGTTAAAATTTTTTTAACAATGATGGAAAGATAACAAACAAACCATTCTAAATCCTAAAGAACTTGATTAATAACAATCAAATATATAAACAACTAATATTATAAACTATATAATCTTAATTATTTCAATTATGATTTTTATTTTCACTCCAACATGATGTTTCAACCAATGACTCTAAGGACTTTATATCAAATTATTTTTATATAAAAAGTTTTTTTTCTTTTATTAAAAGTTTTTTTTTGCCTAACTTACATTTTAATTTTTATATAAAAATATTTTGTTTAATTTTTTAAAGATTAAATAATTTAAAATAATTTTATATGTTGTTTTTTTATTGATTTATAATTTATTTTAATATACATTTAATTTTAAAAATGTTTATGTTAAAAATATTTTGTTTTTTAAAGGTTAAAGAGTTTAAAATAGTTTTTGTATACATTATTTTATTTTATTTTCAATTCTTTTATAATTTATTTTTTACCAATATCTTATATTTTATTTATTAAAAAATTATATTAAAGGTTAATATTTTTATTTTTGAAAAGGTTAAATAGTTTTTATTTGATTTATGAATTTGTATAAATTTGTATTTTTTATAAATTTTTTCTTTTTTATTTACAAATTTGATTAACAAATGAGTTTTTTATACAATGTTTATATAAAAAAATTGTTTCATTTTTAAAATGTTAATTAGTTTATTTTTTCTTAAATAGTTAAATATATATATATATATATATATATATATATATATATTTTCCTCGAACACCAACAAAGAAGAAACAATCTTTAAATGAGAAAATCCTCAAGATGTCGAGATAAAAAAAGAAGGGAAATACGGCCACAACATCTATAGTTTTAGATTCAACACAAGAACAATAACAATGAAATGATCCACTTTCGACTCAATTATCCTTCACATCACTTTTGTCCTCTCAAATATATGTCGAAAATAATGCGTGTGGGGATAACATTCAACGAAGATAGTACTTATTTTTAAGTTTTTTTCATATTTTTAACTTTGAATATTTTAAGTTTTTGTCATATTTTTTACTTTGAATATTTTTAAGTTTTTGTCATATTTTTAACTTTGAATATATTTTGTCATGTGGTTTCGGGATCAGAAAACTTGTTTCGGGACCAGAAAGGTTGGTTTCAGGACCAGATAGGTTGGTTTCGGGACAAGAATGGTGGGTTTCGGGACCAGAAAGTGTGGTTTCAAGACCTGAAACAAGTAGTTTCAGGACCCGAAAGGTTGGTTTCTTGTCCCGAAATAATAGTTTTTTGTCCTGAAATAATGGTTTCGGGACCCGAATGGTGGTTTTTTAACATTTTGTCACAAAATTGAAAAGAATTGAAGACTATAAAAACGAGTATAATTGAAGTCTAGAAAATACAATATTGTACTACTTATTTAAATACAACTTATACGTTTCAGGAGAATCTACTTTTATAATTTCTAAATATTTCTTAAAAATTTTGTTCAAAATTTTGTTTAAATTTGAACGAACGATGAATGCACAGAATTTGACTCGTAAAGCTTCAAGCATTCCTCTTGCCTACAAAAAAATGATAATTCAGCATTTTAATAAAGAATTGTAAACTAATAAAAATGTGAAATATGTAACTTACATTTGTTATGGTTAGACCACAATCCTACTTTGCATCGCCCAAATAAGTTTGTATATGTCTCATACAATATATTGCCCAATCTGTTATATTTGAACTAAGGGTGTTCATCGGTTCGGTTTTTGGTTTATTCGATTTTTCAGTTCGGGTTCTTCGAATTTTTATTTTTTTTAAGCAAATTCGAAAACCGAACAGATTTGAATAAATTAGAAATCGGTTTATTCGAATTCGGTTCGAAATTAGTCGGATATTCGGTTTAGACCAAATATACATCACTTACCCATAAGATAATTTTTTTTAAAAGAGTTAACAAAATAAATAAGTTGTTAAAGAGATCTTATCTACTTAAATTATAAAAAAATATAAATCACGCAAACTTAGCTTAGTGACTAACGCTAATATATATTCGACAATTGAATGACAAAAGTAAACAGTGTCGACGACGACAGTGAGCTTGTTCGATTTAGCATTTATAAGTTGAGTTTGAGTTTGAGTGTTTGCGTAATAAGCTGCTACAGTAACTTTGCGTAATAAGCTCACGCAAAAAATTATAATCAAACACACTTTTGCGTTTGAACTCAATTTTCTCTCTACCTTCCTCCTCAGCGTTAAAGATTATAATCTCAGCGTTTAAAATTATAATCTCAGCGTTTTTCTCTCTCATCAATTTTAAATAATTTTTTATTCATTCTCTTTTATTAATTTAATCTCTTTCTAATCATTTTATTCATTCTTTCACATCTATTTCATATATTTATAATATTTTTTATATATTTATATAAAATTATTATAATAAAAATATACATTTAACTATATTTTTATTTATTATTTATAATATATGTATCTTAATATATAAAATAATTAAGTAAAATATAAAATATAAATACATTATGATTTTTTTATTTATAATTATAATTTTAGAAATTAAACTAGCCATATTATCCAAAAGTATCAAATTACAATTAAAATAAATTAAAATACGAATAGGGTGGGAGAGTTCGAAAATAAGTGGACAATTGAAAAATTAGATCAGAGGGAGAGTGTGGAAATATGAAAAATATATATAATAATAAATTATTTTTTTCATCATTTATTTTAGAATATATTATTTTTTAATTTAAGTCATTTATTAATATTTAAAATTATATATTAACAAAAAAAACTTATAAAAATTAATATATTAATATAATTTATTTTGAAATATATATTATTTTTTAATTTAAATCATTTATTAATATTTAAAATTAAATTAATATATATATATATATATTATTATATATATATATATCATTATATATATTATTAATTATTAAATAATATTATAAATATAAAAAAATAAATAAGCTGGACGTATAAACTGAATCAAACATACCCAAGTTTAACGATTAAATAAGTTAAGTTCATATCAAACGTACTTAAGAATAAGATGGTGTCAATAAGCTGAGAATAAGCTGAATCAAACTAGCCCAATATATGGCGGTTGAAAGGTGTGAACAACTAGAGAAAGGGGAAAATGAATAAGGAATTATGGATTTAATGTATGGATCTAGTAGGAGGCCCATGATAATTTATTATATAATATGTAATAAGTTATATAATATATAATAAAAATAAATAATAAAAATGAATTCGGTTTTCGGTTTGGTTTTCGAGTTGAAACCTAAACTCGAAAACCAAACCGAAAACTGTATTTGAATTCGAATCGGTTTAAAATTTGATTCGAAAACCGAAAATGTAATTCGAATTCGGTTTATTCGAACTCGGTGAATTCGAATTCGGTCGGATATTCGGTTCAAAAAAATATTGAAGACCCCTAATTTGAACTGTCTTGCCAAGCTAATTTCAAAACTTTGAACGAAAATTTAGCCATTTTGGTTGCGATGTTGAGGTCAATAATTTTGAAGAACTTCACAAAGTTTTCTATCTGTTTTACAGAAGTTAATAAACTGATATTAGAAAACACTTTAACATAAAAACACGTTCATACAAACACTTCAACATTATCAATGTCCGAGTTGTGACATATTTTTCTTCCCATGACATTTTTTTGGGCAGTGGGAGGTTGTCGATGATTTTGATTACTCTCTTTTACATATTGATGCAAAAAACATAATAGTGACTTTCGTATAAAATTGGAAAAAATATCTGAAAAATATGACCAAGATTCAGATGATATATATGAGCAAGATGATATAAAAATATTGGACTTATAAGATTAGCATTTTTCATGTCTTCGGGTGTTATTAGGAATTGTTTCATTTCTTAAATTATTTGTTGATTAAAAGCTTTTTAATCTCTCTAAAAGTCCAGCAAATGAAATCAACATCACAATAAGATCATTGGTTTAAACAACAATGAAAGATATAATGACTTGTGGAAACAATTGTCGAAAAAACAATTTTCCCCTAGGAACATCTTTGACTATTATTACACGTAATATTTGCCCACGTATCAATAATACCACTTTCAACATAACATCAATTTTTCATTTATTGAAAACGGCTTATGTTGATCTTGGTATGCTCGGTTTCATACAACAATCCCTTTTTGAAACCACATAATGAAGAAAAACAAATAAAAACCATGATTTAGGGACGATGAACAACTATTTCGGGTCCCTAAATCACTCGTTTCGGGTCTCGAAACCACCATTTTGGGTCCTGAAACGAGTGGTTTCGGGACTCGAAATCACTATTAAACTAAGACATATAAACATCAATAGTTACCTTGTATTCTTATCATCTTCATTTGCAAAAATGAACCACATAATGATTTCATCCCAGTGATTTATTTGCGCAGACTCAAAATGAGGTTGATTTATTTCCCTATTCTTCATCATATATGGAGATTGAAGGCGTGCCAGAAGTTTCGCATTCCGCATGGGATTTTTTTTTACTGACTTTTTGTTTAGCCATTTTTTCTGGTATTATTACAGCACCAACCACCTCGGGTACCGAAACCACCATTTCGGGTTTCGAAACCACTCTTTCAAGTCCCGAAACAAACAATCCTTTCGGGAGACAATAGGCAGTCAATTAGACAATATGTAGACAATATTTCATGGACACAATATATAGAACAATCAATGGTTGTTTCGGGATAATATGCATCTAATAAAATTTTCGGGATATAATATATCAAAAACGTTTCTATATACTTTTCTATCATTAAACCCTAAATTGAACTAAACCCTAATCGCTATATCAAAATTATCTATGTTTCTAAAAGATAAGATATATTAATTAAATTATGTTTTAGTGTTAATTTATTTCACTTTCTCATTTTTAAAATAAAGTTCATTTTCTTTTTAATCTATCTATTTTAATAAACGTTGAATTCATAAGTATTTGAATCCCCTCTTCTTCTTTTTTAAATTCATGATTAATATATATTATCAAATTAATTTTATAGTTAATATTATAGGTAACTGAATACCATCTCTCTTTCAAAATAATGATTAATCTAATTTTTTTTTTTTTTATAGTTTAAGATGTTTTTTAAATTGTTTCTTATTTGTTTTACAGTTTTATTTTAACAAATTATTTCAATTAAAAATTCTTTTTATTCAATATTTTAATTATAAAATTCTTTATATGATTCTTTTGTTTTTATTTTTAAAAAGGTTAAATAGCTTAAATTTTTAATAAATTATTTCTTATTTTAATAATAGTTTTAACAATTATAAATTTAGTTTATTCAATATCTTATAATTAAAACTAATTTTATTTTTCTATTCATTTAGTAAATTTTATATGAAATAAGAAATATTTTATAAAACATAATTTTAAATAGTTAAACCTTTTAAAAATGGAAAATAATATATATATATATATTAAAAAAATTAAAATTATTAAAAGAATTTATAAAAAAAATAAACTATTTAAATTTTTTTAAAATAAAAATAAAACATTATAAAATTGAAATATTTATTATTTTATAAAAGAACATTTAATACAAATAAAATTAATTGTTAAAACAATTTTAATTCAAATAAAAACAATTTATAAATTTTTTATTTTAAACTATTTAACTTTTTAAAAATAAAATAACAAATAATTTTTTTTTTATTAAAAGACATACATTTTAAACAAATTATGAAATAATTATTTAAAACATTTTAACCTTTTAAAATTATAGAAAAAATTTAAAAAGATTTTAAACGTTTTTAATCTTTTAAAAATAAGAACAAAAATATTTTAGATAAAATAATTTAAAATTGAAATAAATTTTATTAAATTAAATTTTTTATTAAAAACTATTTTATTAAAAAATTGGTTAATTTAAATGATTTAAGTATATAATATTGAATAAATTAAACAATTTAAAAAAAAAACTCTTTAAAACAAAATAATTTACTAATTCTTTGTAAAGTTAAATAAAATAATTGAAAAATTGAAAAACTTAATGTAATAAATCATGATTTACATCTGCAAATTCACCAATGAGAAATGAGAGATACTGAAGATAATAGAAAAAAATGAACATTATTTCTAAAATAGGAAAAATTATAAATAAACTTTAAAACATAATATTAATTGAAAATTAAACTATTTTTTATTTCATTAAAAATTCAAAAAAAAAGAAGAAAAAAAGTTTTAAAAGATCATTCTAGACAGGCTTATAACGATTTTGAGTTCGTAACAGTTTCTAAATAAAAGCTAAAAAACAAAGAACGTAAACGTATTATCTCGTTACAATACTTTAAATTCTAATGATTTCCGTAAAAGGTAGGTTCCAACTTTTGCATATGTTCCAATTCTGCTCCGTGTTTGAAATTCTCCTCCATGTTCCCTCGAGGGCGTCGCAATCTGAGACGATATCTCTCCATACCTCTTCGATGCTCCTACGGGTTCTGCCATAAACTCTTGCATTCTGCTCCTGCCAGATATTGTATATACCACTGCTCCAAATCCGCACTTGAATACGTTTGTTGCGAATCTGTTTCCTTTGGCAAAAATGAGACAATGGATTCAGCATTAAGCCTACAAAAACACTTAATCATTTAACCAGACGCATAAGTTACCGCCTGATGGGCTCGAACCCAAGACCTCAGGGTTAAAATATCCACCTCTTGTTGTCGCTGGCTAGAAGAGGAGATTAAAATGGGACAACGGAATAAACATGTAGATGAAGATTCACTGTTGTTATTGAATTACAAATTAGACTATATATGAAGATTATATGCACACCAACTAATATGGATATTCTTCTAGTAGTAAAAATAATTAGTTGGTTAGAAATATAGATGAAGTCTTAATTTATAAAGACTTGGTCTGGATCATGTCATGTCATTTCATTTCATTAGTTAGTTTGATTAGAAGTTATTGGTTCAAATAATTAAGTTCTTTAGATATTTTAAGGCTATTTAGCACATAATGTTTGTCTTATTGATTACTCTACTAGAAATTTGTTATTTTGCATTTTAAATGGGTTTAGTCTAGAAGTCTAAACTGTGACAAACAAGAGTAGGAAACATATTTTATTAATTTATTTAAATTCCTATTTACATATAACATTAGTGACGGCAATCATTCTTTTTAAAAATTTATTAGCCCTATAATCTATAAAATGTGTGTATTTTCATTTTATTTTCATACTTTGTGGTTTTTTATATTATTTATTCTTATGTCATATTTATATAGTTGTTTAAATAATTCTTCCTGATTTCATTATAAATTAATTATTTAAAAAATATTAATTAATACTTTTTTTTAGAATTATAAAATAACAATTTAATCAGACTCAAGTAAATCAATTAAAAAAACTTCTTTCTTTTTTTCTTTTTTCTGAATAAATAATTTTAGAATGATCCAAACTCATAAAAACAAGTGTTTTTTTTTAAAAAAAAAATCAAACATATTTAAATGCAAGAACTTCTATTGGATCACTCAACATATAAGCTATTCAAAATTGATAAAGATATATATAACTAAATATATATACTATTAAAAATTGACTCACAGATTTATCGTTATTATAGTGTTAATTTATATATATATATATATATATATATATATATATTAATTATATTTATCTTTAATACATTTTTTCTCTTTCTTTTTAATATTAGATAATAATTCTATTCAATTATTTATTTATTTAAGTATTTTATCAAAATAAATTTATAATATATTTCTATTATTTAATACAAACAAAACTTTTCTTAACCAAAATTATTTAAATTTAAATAAATTTGTATTTCAAATATTATTTTACTCAATATTTTTAAAAAATAAATTAATTTACACTAGGATTTTAATTTAACTAAAAACTAAAATATATTTGAAATTTGTTCTTTTATATATATATATATATATATATATATATATATATATATGACTTAGCTATACATATATATGATCAGATTAGGTAGATTCAAATGAAGAATATTAAATTAATTTTGTTTTTAAAATATTATTTGAATTACAAAAAAATTTTAAATTTAAATAATTTTAAATGAAAATTTTGGTTGTTTATATTAATTTTTTTATAAATTTATTTTGATTAAATAAATAATTAAATAAATTTATACCTTAGTATTAAAATGATAGAGAAAAAAGATGTATTAAAGATAAATATTAATATATATATATATATATATATATATATATATAAAAATTAAAATCATAATAATTAACTGATAAATAGTTGAGAGATTCACTTAACCATTTTATAATAATTTTTAATGAAAAATTAATTAAGCCAATTTTTAATAATATATATATATATGAATTTATAAACTTTTTATAATTTGTACTTTTAAATGAGCGAAATGGTAAATACACGTTTTACGTCTATAATTTATTTAAAATTATATATTTAGATAATAAATTATAATTTTTTAGTTCTATTTTAAATTCAACACCAAATTTGATGAACACGAGACATTTTTAACTAACTAATCTATTTATATAATAATGCTTAATTTTGAAAGTGTCCGAATTGTCGGGTCGAGGGTTGTGGTTAATTTGAATATATATGAGAGTAAATGGATGCTTAGGTTGGATTCTGGGTTGACCCGCCCATAATCTTAAAATGGTTAAAAAAAATTAAAAATGCTATAAATATATTTTAAACTCACAAATTAACAATACAAGTATATAATTTTTTAACCAATTAGGCTAATAACAAATTATATTTTAAATTCAACACCAAATTTAATGAACGCGGGACATTTTTAACTAACTAATATATATATATATATATATATATATATATATATATATATATATATATATATATATATATATATAATGATGCTTACTTTTGAAAGTGTCCGGATTATCGGGTCGAGAGTTGTGGTTAATTTGGATATATATGTGAGAGTAAATGAATATTTGGGTCGGATTCTGGGTTGACCCGCCCATAAACTTAAAACGGTTACAAATAAAATTAAAAATTTTATAGGTATGTTTTGAACTCACAACATAACAAAACAAGTACAACTCTTTAACCAACTAGGCTAATAACACTTTATATTTTAAATTCAACATCAAATTTGATGAACGCGAGACATTGTAACAATATATTTTTATCCGTGTGCATTGACGGATCGAGAGTTGTGGTTAATTTTAATATATATGTAAGAGTAAATGGATACTTGTGTCGGATTCTGGATTGACCCGCCTATAAACTTAAAATGGTTAAAAATAAAATTAAAAATGCTATAGGTATGTTTCAAACTCGCAATCTAACAAAAACAAATATAACTCTTTAACCAACTAGGCTAATAACACTTTATATTTTTAATTCAACACTAAATTTGATATATATGAGAGTAAATGGATACTTAGGTTGGATTCTGGGTTGACCCGCCCATAATCTTAAAATGGTTAAAAAAAATTAAAAATGCTATAAATATGTTTTAAACTCACAACTTAACAATATAAGTATAATCTTTTAACCAATTAGGCTAATAACAAATTATATTTTAAATTCAACACCAAATTTAATGAACGCGGGACATTTTTAACTAACTAATTTATATATATATATATATATATATATATATATATATATATATATATATATATATATATATATATATATATATATATATATATATATATATATATATATATATATATATATATAATGATGATGATGCTTACTTTTGAAAGTGTCCGGATTATCGGGTCGAGAGTTGTGATTAATTTGGATATATATGTGAGAGTAAATGAATATTTGGGTCGGATTCTGGGTTGACCCGCCCATAAACTTAAAACGGTTACAAATAAAATTAAAAATTCTATAGGTATGTTTTGAACTCACAACATAACAAAACAAGTACAACTCTTTAACCAACTAGGCTAATAACACTTTATATTTTAAATTCAACATCAAATTTGATGAACGCGGGACATTGTAACAATATATTTTTATTCGTGTACATTGCCGGATCGAGAGTTGTGGTTAATTTTAATATATATGTAAGAGTAAATGGATACTTGTGTCGGATTCTGGGTTGACCCGCCTATAAACTTAAAATGGTTAAAAATAAAATTAAAAATGCTATAGGTATGTTTCAAACTCGCAATCTAACAAAAACAAATATAACTCTTTAACCAACTAGGCTAATAACACTTTATATTTTTAATTCAACACTAAATTTGATGAACGCGGGACGTTTTAACAATATAAGTTTAACTTTTTAACTAACTAACTAATCTATAAATATATATAATGATGCTTAATTTTGAAAGTTTCTGGATTCTCGGATCTAGAGCTGTGGTTAATTTGGATATCTATGTAAGAGTAAATGAATATTTGGGTCGGATTCTGGGTTGACCCGCTCATAAATTTAAAACGGTTAAAAAAAAATCTATAGGTATGTTTTTAAATCGCAACCTAACAAAAATAAGTACAACTTTTTAACCAACTAGACTAATAACACTTTTTATTTTTAATTCAACACCAAATTTGATAAACGCGAGATGTTATAAAAATATATTTTTATTCGTGTGCATCACACGGGGATCTTCCTAGTTATTATAAAGTGGGTCTTTTTAATTTTTTAAAAAAACACTAATTTAACAAAAAAAAAAAAAAAAAATATATATATATATATATATATAAAAAAATTATACCACATCAAGCAAGGAATTAAAATAAACCACGTCAATCAAGACTTAAGAATATAGCTATATAAGGCAAAAATAACCAGATCTTTCTAAAATGGATGTGGAGGCAATTTTCTTTCATACTATACCTGAATATTTAATTATATTATATTTAATTTAATTTAACTGATAAATTTAATTTTTTGACATAGATAGGAGTCTATTTCAGCAAGGCATTTTAAAATATAAATAATAAAATTTTCATATTAAAAAATTAAAATAACGAATAAGTTAATATTTTTTTTTATTTGACTTATTTAATTTTAAAATAATTAATTAGTTTAAGATAAATCACTTCAATCAAGCCCTAATCTTTAAGCAATTATAAAAAAACAATAGAAAAATAAGAATCACCTAATCTATAGTATCTCTCAATATATATATATATTAATATATATATATATATATATATATATTAATATATATATATATATATATATATTTAATTTTCACGTCACCAATAAATTAATTTTACCTTTTTAAAAAGATATATATTAAGATATTATTCTCAAATCTCAATCTCTCTTCATTAGTCGATTTTTTAAATCTAACTTTCTGCTCAGAGAAAAACAATGGAGTTGATTTTCGTTCCAACTGAAGGCGATAATTTCGAGATTGAAATAGGATACTTCGATTCAATGCTTGAAATCAAAGAAAAGATAGAGAAGGCAATAGGTATTTCCACCAAGAAACAGACACTCGTTTTCAATGATAAGGTTCTCGAAGATGATCTCAACATCCAATCTTGCGAAATTTTTATTGGATCGCATATTCGACTCCTCATCGAGCCAGAGACATTTGATAACTACAAGCTAGAAGATGCAAAAGAAGTCGTGATGTAATTCCTTAATATGGGTATTTGAATAGTTTTATTTATGTTTCGAACTTATTTGTTCATGTTCCCATATTTCTAGGATATAGCAAGTACTTTTCCCTATTTTAGCTTTCAATTAATCTAAGGCTATTTAAATGCATGTTAAACCTTCTTTTCTATAATAGTTGATAATTGTTTAACTCATGCTATTTATCTTGTTTGATTGTGTTTGATAAAATTTACTAATGATAATCATTTTCATAACTCTAGTTACAAAATTTTCATACATGATGTTACCATTTTACATATTAATAGAAAATGTATCAATTAATTATGATAGTTTAACTGAATTTTTTTTTAATTAAGAATGGTTTTATAGTATAATATATTCCCAATTTCTTCATTACTATAGATATTTTCATTGGAAATATTAATGTATATAGTCAAATCATGATATCCATACATTAATGTTAAAAGTAAAAATGCTAAAACATTCATACGTATTCAGATATAATGGGTGGTGGAAAAGTTTATATATATATATATATATTTTACAATATTTTTATATAAGAAATACCCCTTTTTCAGTTTAAAAGTGATTGTTTTTTGGTCTTAGACAACTCTTGCCACATAAAACTTTTAAGTGGATTAATTATTTAATTATTTTTGAAGTTGCGTGGTACTGAATTATATAGTTATAATTTTTTGTTTTAACTATAATTTTTGAATGATTCTTTTTATCTTGTTTTGATGTGCTTGTGGACTGAAATTGAAAAATGTATTGTTTTTTTTATTTAATTCTTTTTACTGTAAATGTTTATTATACAAATAAATAAATTAAATACGATTTAGTTTTTTTATTCCTATATATGTTTATTTTTTATATACCATTTTGTATTTTGTTTTATAGAATTTTGTTTGTGGAGATTACCTTCATATTACAGATTTTATTTATTTGTTTGAATTCCTTTAATTTACAAGTTTATGCTAATACATTAGGGCCTGCTATATATATATATATATATATATATATATATATATATATATATATATATATATATATATATATATATATATATATATATATATATATATTGTTTTTAGAAATATTGTTATTTTTATTTCTAAAGAAAAAAGGAAATGTTATGAATAAATAATCCAAATTATAAGTAATTAAGTAAATATTAAAATATATTGAATTAAACACTAACACTTAACTAAGCTAGTCAAAATATTATAAAACACTAAAAACTTAACTAACCTAGTCAAATATAATAATAATAATAATAATAATAATAATAATTAATTCCTGAATTTGCAAGGGTTTGGTCGTGCACAGGCTCGGTCCGGAGGGGTAGGCAGCCTAAGCCTAGGCCACGGCCTAGGGCCTGGGACCAAAAGGAACCCTTTTTTTTATATATATGCTAGGTATTAGTAAGGATTTTTAGTTTCTTATTCTTTAATTTTTTTTATTATGTTAGATTTTCTGGCCCATGGCTCTATAGCCCAAATAGAGAAACAAACTAACACTATCAGAACAAAAAATTGAAAACCCTACGTCTGTCTCACTATCTGTCTCCCTCAGTCTCTGTATCCTACATCGACAACGAAAACCGACAACGAAACCGACAACAAATAATTTCGACGGTGGCTTGTTTCGCTCGTTGAGCCCTTGAGGTAAGGTTTAACCATTTTGATGATAATACTTCTAATGTTTGAACAACAATCGCCAGAAGACTCTTTTAGGATAACCTATTTTTCAGTATTGGTTGTATGTCTCTTGCATCCCTAAAACATAGGTTGAAACAATTGATGAGTTTAATGACTTATTTGGGTTCCTTATGAATTCTGTGAAAGTTGAAGGCATCGAATGAAAGAAAATTGAAAGAAAGTGTAGCACATTTTGTAATGTATGTTCTCTTGAAGGTACGCGTGATGTTAATTTGAGTGCTTTGTTTTCTGAACTAAAAATATTACAAGTTGCTCTACCTAGTTTGGATATGCCCGCTGCTGAAATTCTTGATGTTGTAATGTCAATAGATTGATATCCTAATGCTCTATTGTATATCGAATTTTACTAACATTGCTTGTTACGGTAGCTTCTGCTGAAAAGAAATTTTTCTAAGTTAAAATTATTGAAAAATTATACTAAGATCTTCGATGTCTCAATATAGATTGAATGAACTTGCTATTTTATGTATGAAAAAGATTTTTTGAAATATATTGATTACGATACAATTATCAATGATTTGCATCTAAAAAATGCAAGAAGAGTCACTTTCGTTGACAATTTATGTTGCATTTTTGTAGATATTGAAAGATTATTGAAGATCAACGGTGAAACACAAGTGAAGTTTATGCGTAAGACCCTAATTTCGTGCTTCGCCTGATGCCTAAAAAAACTTAGAAACCACACTGGTCGTGCATTAGGAACAATATTTTGTTTGACCCTAAATTAACAGGGTATAGTATAATTTTTTTTATAAAAGTCAAATATTTAAAAATATTAATAAATGATATTTAATTAAACAATAAATTAATATGATTTAATTATTGTTCCATTTTACATTCTATATTTTTCTCTCTTAATATTTATTAAATTGACCTTTAAATATATTTTTATTAAAATTAATATATTAAAATAATAATAATTTAATAATTTAATTATTTATCTAACTTTTATATTAATATATTTTTCACTCTTCATATGTATGAAATTGAACTTAAAATATTTTTATTTAGATTAAAATAATTTTTACCTCTCTTTATATTTAGTAGCTATACTTTTATTTTATATTTTCTTTTCTTAATTTAACTTTTTTTTAATAAATTATTTTATATACATCAATAATTCTATTTTATTAATTATTTTATAATATATAATATAATATATATTAAATTTCAAAAATATTTCCACTTTACTCTTTTATTTAAATTTTCAAATAATTTATTAAAAATAATATATGTTCTCCCTGTCTATCTATTATTTGTATAATTTTTTATTATAAATAAAATTCAATATTTAAATGATTTAACATTTTAAATTAAGATTAGGATTCGAATGTCACGTGATGGGGATTTTATATTATATATATTATAAATATTAAAATGATAATGATTTTGGTATATTTTGTGGGAAGAGAATGACTATGCGAATTTTAGGGCGGTGTTAATACAAATGAATTTTGAAAGATAAAATATGTAGTCATGTGGATTTTAGATTTAAGGGTGGTGAAATGAAATTTAAATAATAAAATATGATGAAATAATTAAATTTTAATTTGAGAAATTGAGGGAATGATGATGAAAATTGAGTGTGATGTTAACAATGAATTTTGAAAGATAATATATAATGAAATATGTTAATTCAAATTAGAGGATGAAAGAACACTGTTTTTTTAGAAATAGTTTACGCCATTAATTAAAAGATCCGAGAATTGTAAAAGGAATACAAGAACTGTAAAAGGAATACAAGAACTGAAATTGACTTACAACAATTTGTTTAAAGTAACACGATGGTCATGATGCACTAATAGTAAATTCTCCAAATTAAATATAAAGAGTAAAGTAAATTTATTATATTATATAATTTTTTCTATTTTACTATTAGTTTGACAAATGTATAGAATAATTAGAAAATATCAATAAAATATTTGACGTGAAAAATAATAAATACATTCAAAATAAGATAAAATATATGTTTATCAGTTCTAAATTTTAAAAATTTAAACTTGTCTAATAGAACAATGTCCATTCTGTTATAACTATGATTGTTTATCATTTTCTTTCATATTTTAAATGGTACATGTCTGTCCATATTTAATAATTTGTCTATAAGTAAACATAAATCTCAAAAAAATAATTATACCAAAAGTAAATCATTTAATTCCTTTTATAAAATTATTTTATATCTATATTGTTTTTTTCCTTTTTCAAATCATGTATATCTTTTTAAGTAAATAAATTATGAAGGAATTATAAATGATCAAATTAAAAACTTTTATAAAATAATAATATTTGTAAATAAATGACTGGTCCCCAAAACACCAGATATGTTTTAATTATTATCAATTCATTTATATTATTAATTAAATACTAATTATAATAATTGCTTTATCTTATAAGGTTACAATATTAAAGAATAATTTAACATCTGTCCTAATTAACCAACTTTTCATGAAATTTAAACAAAAACAAAACAATTAATGTTATTTTATTTGTTGGAGATATATTACTTAAAATAATTACTTAGTATTTTTTAAATGTTATAAATAATAAAGTAATTATATTTTTTTATTTAAAAAGTGTAAAAGAATAATAATAATTAATAATTAAATTGGTTTGATAAAAAAATGACATTAATGAAGATAAAGGACATGAAACAAGAATTGATCAAGATGACAAAGGAAAAAATCAGTATAAATTGATGCATCTTCCTCACTCTAGTGGGATCAAAGAAGCAGATTTTTTACAATGGAGGTGTTTATCGTTCCAACTGAAGGAGATGAATTCGAGATTGAAATCGGGTACTTCGAATCAATGCTTGAAATCAAAGAAAAGATTGAAAGGCAAAGGGCATTGCCACTTCTGAACAAACCCTCGTTTTCAATGGAAAAAGTTCTGGAGGACGATCTCGACGTTCTGAATTCTGACATTTTTATTGGATCGCGCATTCAACTCCTCGTCTCCTCAAATACAATCAATAATGTCATGGAAATGGAGGAACCAAGGACCCCTTTGATACTTTCAAATGCGTTCGGGGGCGAGGATTATAGAATCGACTTATCCGACGATGAGGAATTCGACATTGACTTCGACATGAACTCGGCCCTGAAGATGTTCTTACAAGAAAATGATCAAGACAGTTTGAGCCCTGAGACGATCTTATTATCAGACGATGAGGAATTGCATATTGACCACAGAAAGAGCTCGGCCCTGGAGCTGGAGATGGTCTTACAAGAAATTGAATTGTACACTGATCCCAGCAAGAGCTCGGCCCTGAAGATGGTCTTACAAGAATATGAGCAAGAATTACATGGCAACCATCCGATGAAGGGGTCGACCTCAACAAGACCATTGATGATGACCAGTTTGAGCCCTGGGAAGCTTTCATTAAATTTGAGCCCTGAGACGATTCATTATCCGAAGATGAGGAATTGCACATAGACCTCAGCAAGAGCTCGGACCTGAAGATGGTCTTACAAGAAAATGAGCAAGAATTTCATGACAACCGTCAGATGAAGGGATCGACCTCAACAGGACCCTCGATGATGGCCAGTTTGAGCCCTGAGAAGATCTTCTTATCCGACGATGAGGAATTGCACATTGGCCTCAGCCGGAGCTCGGCCCTGGAGATGTTCTTACAAGAAAATGAGGAAGAATTACATGACAACCATCCGATAAAGGGATCGACCTCAACAGGACCCACGATGATGGTCAGTTTCGGCCCTGAGATGATCTTATCCGCCGACGATGAGGAATTGCTCATTAACCTCAGCAAAAGCTTGACCTGGAGATGTTCTTAAAGAAAATGAGGAAGAAGAATTACATGACAACCATCCGATGAAGGGATCGACATCAACAACCCCTCAATGATGACCAGTTTGAGCCCTCGGACCATCTCATTATTTGAGGACGAGGAATTGGACATCAATCCCAGCAAGAGATCGACTTCCACGATGGTCTTACAAGAATATGAGAAAAAGTTACATGACAACCATCCTATGAAGACCAGTTTGAGCCCTCGGGCAATCTCATTAAGCTCGAGCCCTCGGACAATCTCATTATCCGACGACGACGAAGAGGAATTGGACATGAACCTCAGCAAGAGATCGCCGTTGATGATGACCTTACAAGAAAATGAGCAAGAAGACAAAGAAAATGATCAAGAATTACATGACAACAATCCTGTGATAGGATCGACCTCAAAAAAACCCTCGGTAGGACCTTTGACGACGACGATGAGAGGATCTTCAGTAGCAAGAAGACCCTCTAAGGAGGCAATTAGACGACCCTCTAAGGAGGCAAGACGACACTCAATGACTGAGCTAGGACCTTCGGTAGGACCCCCAATGGAAGGGAGAGAACACTTGGTTGCGACAGGAAAACCCCTGGTAAAGGAAGTTACGGTTAGAAGAGACCCGATAACAGAACCTTCGGTAGAACAACCGATGAGACCCGTAGTGGCAAGGAGAAGACAACCGTTGACTGAACGAGGACCTTCGGTAGAACCCCCAATGGCGTGGAGAGGACCGTTGCCATCGACAACAACTAGTGGTAATGTCTTACCAGAGATATTGTGGAATAAGTTGAAGTTGACAGTAATAACGAATTGCGAGCCGGCAAGGGAGATAAAGTGGAGGTGACCTCGGGGGATCTTGTGAGTGTAATGAGGAGTGAGCTTCTTATCCAAGGATTCAAATGCGAAAAGTACCATATTTTCACTTACAATAAGAGGTTCCTGGACGATCACAAGACATTTGGATGGCACCGTGTCCCTGATGGAGGTATTATACATATTTTCAAAGGAGCCCGTTGATGTGTTAATCCCATACATTCAATTACATAACCAGAAAAAAAATAAAACCTTGTTTAGACGCTCTTGTTAAAAATAAAACCATTTGTTCATAGTAAACAATTTCGGTATGATCAGTTCATAAAATAGCCCTTACACCAGCTTATAGTCAATCATTTGGTTGAGTCATAACTTAATTAGATATCAATTCATAAATTTTATCGACATTTCTCCCAATTTCTAGATGTCAAATCATTAGAGATTGACAAGAAACTGAAAACATAGTATTGAGT
The DNA here is from genome assembly GCF_907164915.1 of Impatiens glandulifera. NCBI lineage: Eukaryota > Viridiplantae > Streptophyta > Magnoliopsida > Ericales > Balsaminaceae > Impatiens > Impatiens glandulifera. The sequence goes on from NC_061862.1 coordinate 99,708,987, forward strand.
TAAAGCAATAGTAAAAACAAATGATCTATTCCTCCTACTGTCTATTATATAGCACCAAAACAGAAAAGAAAAAGAAAAGTTTTCCTACCAAATGCAAGGTCTTACAATTGTCGAGTCGCAATAGAAAGTATTTGACCAAGGAAAGAAGTTGTATACAGGTCTCGATAAACCTGCAAGTATGTGAGATTCAAGAACAGAACCTACAAATATGTGAGATTCAAGAACAAAACCTTTCCTAGGTAGTTGTTTAGGGTCTCTTAAGGCTCTCAAAAAACTTAAAAAAAACAATATTTTAACAAGGTTTGAACATAAGAGTTTTTACAAAGTATTATTTAACCTACTAAACTATTTCAGAAGGACATAAAATATAACCATATAACCAGTTAAAAAAACAACAATTTTTTTTCGGGCTGTCCTATTCAGGTAGCACCTTATTTATCTCTTGAAAACATAAATGAAATTTAATAAGAATATGCATTACCAGTCGGAAAATGGTCAAGAGCAACCCCACATCTAGGTTGTTGTTACTCGCACTTAATTGAGAATATACATTACCAGTTGGTTATTCAAATAATCCCATTACAAACAAGGCCTTGGATTTAGTTCAAATAAACCTCACATCAGCAATCACTTTTTTCATCAAAATATAAAATTATTTTTGCTCTATTTTTATAAACATTTAAAAAATATATTAAATAATAGGGCAAACAACCTAAATGTCTATTTATACTTAAATCAGTTGGAGCTTCGCAAATTCAGCAAATTATTGAAAATACCCAAAAACTTTTTGGTCAAAACAAAAGGTGCTTCGGGCGTTAACGAGCTCCTAGGAGGTTCAAAGAACGCTCTTTGTTAAATCCCGAGCATTTTGCTCCAATCGGGAGATCTTCTCGTGGCTTATAGCGAGTTCTGAATGCCGGTCACTTTTGTTGGTGACATGATCTTTTAAAAGTGTTTTGGCAAGGGCGGAAAATGGTCAGGATTTTCTGTTATGAAAACGGGTAGAGTATAAATATTTTTTTTTGGTATTTTCCTCATAACACAGTAAGGTTGAGAGAGAGTGAACAGATTTAGAGTTTTTTCTACTTATTCTTGTTCTTTGGTTGATCTGGAGTGAGAGATTGGGGGAGCTTTTGATTGTGGAGAATTCCAATCATTCCTAGTGTAATCACTTCTTTATTTGAGAGCAGAGCATGTAAGTTTCTACTATTGACATTTCTTTGATTTAATGAAACTTATCCCTTCCGTGGACGTAGGTCAATTTTGACCGAACCACGTATATTGCGTTTTTATTGCTTTGTGCTATTTTAGTTCTTGGTAATCTATTTGTCGTCATAGACGATTTAGAATTTGATTTGTTACAGGTTTTGATTTCTAAGAAGATCCATAGTTTTGTTGTTGCAACAGAACTATTTACTTGGAGCAGTATTGATTGGTTATATGTTTTAATATTGGAGTAGAGTGCTCTACTAGTTACTTGACGAAATTCATAGAGGAGATCAACTGGTTTCTTTGCTGGGGTTTTTGTTAGTTGTTAAGGCAGTAATAATGGGGAAATCTAGACCTGATATGGTAAGTCTGAATGATACAAACTATAGGCAATGGAGACTGATGATTAGTGATTTGTTAGTTTCAGATGATTTGAATGAAACAATTAAAAATGAGGGTGTTAGACCCGAGACTACAAAAGAGGCTGATTAGAAAAAGACAGATAGAAAGGTCTGCAGCTTTATTCGTTCCTGGGTTGGTGTAAATGTTGTGCACCATGTTGAGAATGAGACTACGGCGTGTGGTGTGTGGAGAAAACTTGAAACTCTCTATGCTAGGAGGTCAGTATGGAATAAAGCAACACTGATACGAAGGTTGGTGAATCTGAAGTACATTGATAATAAATCAATTGCTAAGCACTTGAATGAATTTCAAAATATTTTGAATCAGTTGAGTAGTATGAAGATAAACTTTGATGATGAGGTGCAAACACTTTTAGTCCTTAGATCTTTGCCTGCAAGTTGGGAGACACTTATTATCACTCTCATCAACTCAAAACCAAATGGTAAAGTCAACATTGCATTTGTCACCAGTTCCTTACTTGATGAGGCGAATCGAAAGGGAGATAAAACCCTCTAAGTCTGATATGTTGGTGGCTGACAGAGGAAAATCAAAGGATAATAGAAGTGGTTCGAGCAGAGGCAAGTCTAGAAGAAAGTCTAGAGCTCCAAAGAAGGATGGTGCTTTCCATTACTGTGACAAAATGGGTCATTGAAAAAACGAGTGCTGGAAATTTAAAAATGATAAAGCGAAGGGTACGGTGAAACCCAAAGAAAAGAAAGAACATAGTGTAAATACATCTGCTTATGCTTCAGATGGTGAACTGACATATGCTTCTAACTGTCAAGACTCCTGTCTTAGTATATCTTTAAATGAAACAACATGGATTGTTGACACAGATGCCTCATTCCATATTACTCCACACAAAGGTTACTTCCAGTCCTACAAAGCTGGTGATTATGGTGAGGTTTGCATGGATAATAGTGGTGTGTCCAAGATAGTTGGTCTTGGTGATGTTAGAATCGAGATAAATATGGACTGTTTCCTAACATTGAGAGATGTAAGACATGTTCCTAATTTGAGAATGAATTTGATTTCAGCAGGTAAGCTCGATGATGGAGGCTGCCATAATATTTTCAGTGGTGGAGCATGGAAGCTAAGCAAAGGTTCATTGGTTGTTGCACGAGGTAAGAAATGTTGTTCTTTATACAAGACAAATTTGAAAATTGTCTATGATGTAGCATATTCTATTTTGATGGAGTCATCCTATGAGTTGTGGCACAAGAGACAAGGTCACATTAGTGAAAATGGGCTGAATGTTTTGATCAAGAGGAATGAGTTGTTGAATCTCAAGGATGCTCGTCTTGAAAATTGTGATAATTGCTTGAAGGGTAAGCAAAATAAAGTCCCATTCAGTAAGTTGAAAGTGGAACTGAAAAATAATGTCCTTGAATTGGTCCATACAGATGTTTGTGATCCTATGAAGATTAAATTTATAAGAGGTGCTTCCTATTTTGTAACATTCATAGATGATGCATCTAGGAAGGTTTGGACATATTCTATAAAGTCCAAGGATGAGGTTGCGGTAAAGTTTGAGGTCTTTCACAAGCTAGTTGAAAGAGAGACATGAAGAAAACTGATGAGGGTGCAGTCAGATAACGGGGAGAGTACATAGGCTCATTTGATGATTATTGCAAAGAGTAGGGTATTCGACATGAACAGGACTATGCCCAAGACTCCACAACAAAATGGTGTGGCAGAGAGGATAAACAGAACACTGTTGGAGCGGATGAGGAGTATGCCCTCCCATGCCAAGTTGGCTAAGCATTTATGGGCTGAAGCCATGAGCACTGTAGTGTATGTGATCAACCGTTCTCCCTCCAAGCCATTGAATAATAAGTGTGCAGAAAGCACCTTGTCATGTAAAGATGTTAATTATGACTATTTATGTATTTTTGGTTGTAGAGCTTTTGTGCATGTTCCAAAAGATGAGAGGTCTAAGCTAGATGCAAAAACCAGGCAATGCATATTTTTGGGTTATGGTGATGAAAAGTGGGGATACATGTGTTATGACCCAGTTGACAAGAAGGTTTTGAGAAGTCGAGATATGATATTCCTTGAAGATCAGACTATTGAGAATTCTGAAGATGGTAAAAAGCTTGATGCATACATACGTGACCTTTCTGGTCTTGAGCTGTCTCATGATGTTGAGGAGACAAGGCCACATGTAGCTTCAGACTCAGATAGTGATGATGATGCTCCTCATGGTCAAACTATAGGCCATGGAAATGATATTGATACTGAAACCGATCTTGGTGATAATGTTAAGGCTGATTTTAAAGTTCAACAAGAAGATATAAATCAACCGAATCAACAAACAGAGGTACTTAGGAAGTTTAATAGGGAGAAAAGATCAAGTTCTAAGTACCTTCCTACAGAGTATGTCCTAACTGATTGTGGGGAGCCTATATGCTATAAGGAGGCTTTTGAGGATGCTCATAAGAAAGAATGGCTAGCTGCATGGACGAAGAGATGAAGTCATTGCTGAAAAATGACACATATGAACTGGTTGAAAGACCAAAGAACAGAAAAGTATTACAAAATAAATGGGTGTACAAGATAAAGCAAGAAGGTGATGATAGCAAGACAAGATACAAGGCTAGGTTGGTTGTCAAAGGTTTTGTCCAGGGGCATGAAATCAATTATGATGAGATTTTCTCACCGGTAGTGAAGATGACTTCTATCCGAGTGGTGTTAAGTCTAACTGCTTGTATGGATCTTGAGGTTGAACAACTTGATGTCAAGACTGTATTTCTCCATGGTGATTTGGATGAAGATGTTTATATGGAGCAACCTGAAGGTTATAATAAGAAAGGTGAGGAAAGCAAGGTGTGCAAACTTGTCAAAAGTTTGTACGGTTTGAAGCAAGCACCAATGCATTAGTATCTTAAGTTTGAGTCGTTCATGATCATCCATGGGTACATGATGACGTCTACAGATCATTGTGTCTTTGTGCAAAAGTTTGCTTCTAATGATTTTATTATACTTCTCCTATAAGTTGACGACATACTGATTGTTGGCAAAGACAAGCTCAAGATTGCCAAGTTGAAAAAAAAGATTTGGCTAAGTCTTTTGAGATGAAAGACTTGGGTCAAACAAGACAAATTCTTGGAATGCAGGTCATTCGTGATCGGGTGAAGAAAAAGCTATGGTTGTCTTAAGAGAGATATATTGAGAAGATTCTAAAATGATTATGTATGAACAAGGCATGGCCAGTTGTTTGCCCATTGGCTACACACTTGAAAATAAATAAGAAAATGTCTCCCAAGGATGAAGAGGAAAAACAAGAAATGTGCAGTGTTCCATATGCTTCAGCAATAAGCAGTCTGATGTATGCAATGGTCTGTACAAGACCGAATATAGCTCATGCGTTTAGAGTAGTTAGTTGTTTCCTTTCAAATCCTAATAAGACACACTGGGAAGCGGTTAAGTGGCTAATGAGATATCTTCGAGGGACCTCCAAATACACTTTGTGTTATGATACTGGAAAGCCACATGTTGAAGGGTTTTTTGATTCAGATATGAGTGGTGATATTGACACAATGATATTAACTTTAGGGTATTTGTGTACCTTTTGAGGATGAGCTGTATCATGGCAGTCTCGTCTACAGAAATGCGTTGCTTTGTCTACTACAGAAGCTGAATATATTGTCATTACTGAATGTTGTAAGGAAATGAGATGGATGAAAGAATTGTTGAAAAAAATAGGTATTACACAAGACAGGTTTGTGGTGTTTAGTGACTCACAAAGTGCTATACATGTGAGCAAGAATCCATGTTTCCATTCACGTTCAAAACACATCCAAAGAAGGTACTATTAGATCCGTGAAGTGCTCGAGAAAAAGGAGTTATACTTGGAGAAAGTGCATACAGATGAGAACAGGTCTGATATGATGACAAAGGGCTTTCCAAGAGGCAAGCATGAGATATGTTGTGTCAAAGCCGGAATAGTTCTGGCAGGACTGTCACGATGATGAATGTTTATAGTAACATTCTCCCATGGCTCGAAAGGGGGAGAATTGTTGAGATGTTTCTTGCCATTGTGGGCGTGTTTTAAATTCCGGGTAAACGAGTCAGGATTTTCTGTTATGAAAACGGGTTAGAGTATAAATATTTTTTTTTTGTTATTTTCTTCATAACACAGTAAGGTTGAGAGAGAGTGAACAACTCTAGGGTTTTTTCTACTTCTTCTTGTTCTTTGGACGATTTAGAGTGAGAGGTTGGGGGAGCTTTTGATTGTGGAAGATTCCAATCATTCCTAGTGTAATCACTTATTTCATTTGAGGGCAGGGCATGTAAGTTTCTACTATTGACATTTCTTTGATTTAGTGAAACTTATCCCTTCCGTGGATGTAGGTCGATTTTGACCGAACCACGTATATTGCGTTGTTATTGCTTTGTGATATTTCAGTTCTTGGTAATCTGTTTGTCGTCATAGATGATTTAAAATCTGATTTGTTACAGATTTTGATTTCTAAGAAGATCCGTAGTTTTGCTGTTGCAAAACCCAACAGGAAGGAAGAAGATGGTGGGAACTTAGTCGCGCGCGAGGCATCCTGTCCATGATACAGACGCGTTGTTAGGATTTGGATCCCAAAATTTGACCTAGTTGAAACGATTCGTAAAAATGCAAGAAAAAAGAACACAAGAAAACACCGATTTATAGTGGTTCACTTAAATGAGCTACGTCCACTTCAATTACTACCAGATTTCACTATGAAAAAGAATAAAGAATACATAGTTTTTTTCCTCACACTTTATCTATTTAGAATTCTATCTTATCAATGTAAATCCTTAATAATAACATATTTTTGGATCAACAATCAAGTAATAAAACCTAAATAACTCTTGATCAAGCCCAAATTCAAATACAAACCCAATAAACTCTAATTTACTATTATAGAGTTTATTATAAGTGTAGGCTCCATAACTCAACAATCTCTCACTTGAAGACTAATCGGTAGAAGTTCTCCATCCTATGTTTAATGAAGAAGACCAACTTAATTTGCACATAACTTCAGTTTCTTATTTGTCACAACTTTCGTCAGCATATCAACTGAATTCTCATTCTTGAGAATTTTCTTAAGAGCTAACACTCCATCTTCTAAAGTTGATTGGATGAAATTGTAATGAACTTGTATATGCTTAATCCTACCATGATAAACATGATTCTATGCTAAATGAATGTCATTCTTACTGTCGCATCACAACACACTTCCCTCATAGTCTTGGCCCAATCTCGCAAATAGGGTTGTAACCACATCATCTTCTTAGCAGTCTTTGTCATAACAACATACTTTGCCTCGCAACTAGAAAGAGTAACAATCTTTTGTGGTTTTGAAACCCAACTAATTGTAGTACCTCCTAGAGTATATATATATGTACTATGTTGAGCTCTTATGACTATCAACATCACAACCATTATCATCATCAACATATCATTACAAACTCATATTAGACTTTCGAAAACACAAAGCGAGACCCATACTTCCTCTTAAATATCGTAGTATCCACTTTACTTCTTTCCAATATTGTCTACCCGAGATGCTCATGAATCTACTAACAACTCCCACTGTATGTGTTATGTTTGGTCGTGTGTAATCCATCGTATACATAATACAACAAAAAGGCTTCACTGTACCCTTCGCTTTATCATTTTTAAATTTTCAGCACTCGTTTTTCCAGTGACCCATTTTACCACAGTAATGGCAAGCACCATCCTTCTTTGGAGATCTAGACTTGCTTCTAGACTTTCCCTGCTTGAACCACTTCTATTATCCTTTGATCTTCCTCTATCAGCCACCAACATATCAGACTTAGAGGGTTTATCCCCCTTACAATTCTCCTCATCAAGTAAGGAACTGGTGACAAATGTCATGTTGACTTTACCATTTGGTGCTGAGTTGCTGAGAGTGATAATAAGTGTCTCCCAACTTGCAGGAAAAGATCCAAGGACTAAAAGTGCTTGTATTTCATCATCAAAGTTTATCTTCATACTACTCAGCTAATTCAAAATATTTTGAAATTCATTCAAGTGCTCAGCAATTGATTTATTATCAATATACTTAAGATTCACCAGCCTTCGTACCAGTGTTGCTTTATTCCCTGCTGACCTCCCAACATAGAGAGCTTCAAGTTTGCTCCACACACCATACGCCGTAGTCTCGTTCTGAATATGATGCACAACATTTACACCAACCCAAGAACGAATAAAGTTGCATGCCTTTCTATTTGTCTTTTTCCAATCAGTCTCTTTTGTAGTCTCAGGTCTAACACCCTCATTTTCAATTACTTCATTCAAATCATCTGAATCTAACAGATCACTAATCATCAGTTTCCATTTCCTGTAGTTTATACCATTCAGACTCACCATATCAGGTCTAGATTTCCCCATTATTACTGCCTTAACAACTGACAAAAACCCCAGCAAAGAAACCAGTTGATCTTTTCTATGAATTTCGCTAAATAACCAGTTGAGTACTCTATTCCAATGTTAAAACAGATAACCAATCAATACTGCTCTGATACCACTGTTGGGTTTTGCAACAACAAAACTATAGATCTTCTTAGAAATCAAATCTGTAACAAATCAGTTTCCAAATCGTCCATGACGAACAACAGATTTACCAAGAACTGAAATAGCACAAAGCAATAAATGACAACACAATATACGTGGTTCGGTCAAAATCGACCTACGTCCACGGGAGGGATAAGTTTCACTAAATCAAACAAATGTCAATAGTAGAAACTTACATGCCCTGCTCTCAAATGAAAGAAGTGATTACACTAAGAATGATTGGACTACTCCACAATCAAAAGCTCCCCCAATCTTTCTCTTTGGATCACCCAAAGAACAAGAAGAAGAAGGAAACCAAAAAATCATAGATCTGTAATTCACTCTCTCTCAACTTTTCTCTATTATGAGAAAAATACCAAAAAAAGTATTTATACTATAACCCGTTTTCATAAAAGAAAACCCTAACCCATTTATCCGGAATTAAAAAAAAAACCACCCACAATGACAAGGAACACCTCATCAAATTAATTACAAATTAGACTTCTCATTCGTTTAGAGACTTATAAAGAATACATATAGATATTGTACGTTATAGTAGTAAAAATAATTAGTTTTATTTATTTTGTTAGAATAGATTAAGTCTTTATAAAGACTTGGTCTAGATCATGTCATTCTATTACATTACATTAATTAGTTTGATGAGAGGTGATTGGTTCATTCAATTAAGTATTTTTTTTATTTTAAAAATATGAAAAGTTAGAAGATATAGTTAAATTTGAACGAATAAATATTATTTAATTTATTAATTTATATAATTAAAAGAAATTCATAATATTATTTTATATAAATTAATACTCTAATAAGATATTAAAAATAAATAAAATATTATTTTACATTTTAAGTGGGTTTAGTCTAAATGGTTAAACTGTTACGAGCAATAATTGGAAACATATTTTATTAATTTATTTTATATATTTATGAAGTGCATGATATCATGCATAAAATATATGATTTTAATTTATCCAAAATCTTTTTGTGTATATTTATTCGCTCTTCTGAAAAATTTAAGAGTCTTTTAACTTGTACAATTTATTTGCGTAGTTTTTTTTATTTCCTTTTGTGATTTTTTATTTTTTTTCCTTTATTATGTGTGTATGACTGTGTTTAAATAACCCTCATCAATTTTATTATACATTAACCATTTAAAAACAAAAAATATCTTTTTAAGAATTATGAAATAACAATCTAATTAAACTCACTAAATCAAGTAAAATAATTTTTTTTAAATAGAAGATATTTGTCTGACCAAAATATGATGATTTAAATGAAAAAAAATATGTAACATACAATATTTAAAAAAATGTCATACTAGAACTTCCCAGTCACTTGTCCTAGTATAGAGTAAGAAAAAACTTTATTTAATAATAAAAACATTCAAAGTTCTATTTCTACGTAGAAGATGTAGTTGAATTTGGGGGAATTGTTATAAAGACTAAAACTCCTATTCATTTCTTTAAAAAAGTAAACCTTGTTTTAAAAAAGTCACTTCAAGATTATACCAAATCTAGTGCTTAATCAAAATAAACCTAATCAAGACAAGCTAAATAAGGATAATCTAGGGCTGCAAATGAGTCGAGTCGAACTCTAACTAGCTCGAGCTCGAATCAATTTAGTATTTATTAGCTCGACTCAAAATTGAGCTCGAACGCGTTTATAAATTTGAGGTCGAACTCGGCTCGACTTTTTACCTATAAGCTCGACTCGACTCGAAAGTTTGAACAAAAATTAAATTTTCAAACTAAAGCTCGAGCTCGAACTGCAACCAAATTTATTTGTAAAATTAAAATATCAAACTTTTATACATATTAAATATTTAAAACATGATATTTCAAAAACAAAATATGAAACAATCATAACTATTCAAAATTTCAAAACATGATAATCCAAAAAATTAAATCACTTCATCAAAATTCTATAACATAAAATTCAAATATCAAACAAATTGTTTGAACATTCAACATATTAATATTTTTTTAACTCATTATCTTGAATCTTAGCACACAAACAACTACCTACATTCAATAATATGAAATGTTTAATATTAAAAATAATTAATATAAAAAATAAATATTAATTAATATAAATATAAGTTAATTAACAAATTTTATTTTTCTATTAGATATTATTATATATTATTAATTTTATAAATTAATTTTTTTCTCTAAATATATTATATTTTTTTTCTCTATATTATATATAATAAATATATTAACTTTTTTTTATCTTAATAAATATTATATATAATAAATTTTTATTATATAAAATATATTAACATTTTTTTTATCTCTTTCAATATTATATATAATAAACTTTTATTATATAAAATATTAATAATTTTTATCAATAATATATTATATATTATATACTATAATATAGTAATTATTATATCCATAATATTTATTTTTATTATATATAATATATTAAACTTTTTTTATCTCTTTCAATATTATATATAATATACTCTTATTATAAATAGTATATTAATCATTTTTATTTCTTTCTCTAATAAACTATAAACTAATGATTATATCCTTAATATTTACTTTTATTATATATAATATATTAACCTTTTTAATTTCTTTCAATATTATATATAATATACTTTTATTATATATAATTTATTAAACTTTTTTTTTTTATCTCTTTCATCTTTTTTTTTATCATCAATCAATGTTATTCTATATATTCATCAAATATATAGAATAATCGAAGCATAAGTTTCTCATAATAAATGAAAAAGTATATATAAATATAAGTTTCTCTTAATAAATGAAAAAGGATGAACAAGACTTACCTTAACCATGAGTTAACCAACAAAATAGTTTGTTCCTTCTTTGTTGCTGAATTTCTTAATATAAAATGAAATCAGAGTTATCGAAAAAAAAAAATTATTGTAAAAGTAAAAATAAATTTTAATTACCTGTAAGCTTCTTTTGAAGGAATGAGATCAATATGAAGACTGAAAAAGAAGAAAATGAATAGATGAAGAGTGAAATAAATTGTAAAGACTAAAAAAATGGTGTAGAATGAGAAGAGCTAGAGAAATGATGTAGAAGGGATGAAGAAAAGATGAAGAGTGAAATAAATGGTAAAGAGTGAGAGAAAAGTGGTGAAGAATGTAGAGAAAATGAAGGACGAATGAAAGAATTGAAGAAGAGACACGTATATTAGATTAAATTAGATTAGATGAAGAAGATTATGTTAGATGAAGAGTCATTTAGATACGATAAGAATTAGGGTTTTATTTTAGGGATTGTAGGCCTTCATGGCTTTAAAGAGAAAGAGAGGGAAAGAGAGGGAAGAAAAAAAATATTATTTGAATTTTGAGTTTTAATATTAAATAATAAAAAATATATTATATATTATGAGGGTCGAAAAAGCTCGACAAGCCAACGATTAAGCATTATATGAGCTCGAGTTTGACTCGAATATTAAACAAGCCGACTCGAGCTCGGCTCGAACTCGGTCAAAGTCAAGCTCAAACCAAATTTTGACCGAGCGGCTCGAGAGTAGCTCACGAGCAACTTGACTCATTTGCAGCCCTAGGATAATCTATCTTTTTAAAATGGATGCATGAGATTTCCAAAGTATTTAAATATACTATATTTAGTTTAACTAGCATAATTCCCTTGCAAGGATAAATAAAAATTCACATTTACAAAGTTGAAATAGACAATATTTAACTCTTTATCGTCGTTATCATCGTTTTTATCGCATTCATCATCCTTCTTGTCGTCAACATCAATTGTCTAAACATGACTAGGGCTTCAAAGGTTGGGAAAATCTAGTGGTCGTCTTCCTCCTCTCATTCAACGTTATTTCGTTATTATCAAAAAAGAAAGAAAGATAATGCATTTGATAAAGATATATTCATTTAACTTTTTTCATCAGCTCACCGACCTCTTCCTTTTCGACCTCTTACTCTCATTTTCAGTCAACCATCAATATCAATTCTTACCTAATAGACCTCCCATATTACTAATCTCGTAGCCACACTTCTACACCCAACCATCTTAACGGTACTAACATCTTTTATCCTCACTTTTAGCAAATCAACTATATCATCATATCACTAATCTATTTACTTTAACTTCTTCGATAGACCAATAATATCATTCATATATTTAACCATCAATATTTTTTGTTTTCCAATGAATTTATTATTACTAATCTCGTGACCTCACTTCGAATATTTTGTACCTCAACTATCTCATATCATTATCACGACCGTTTTACCCTCACTTCGATAAATTAACTACCAATCCAATCGACCTCTCATCTTGTGACCTCACTTTCACACTTCGGTCAACCAACTATCTCATTCATATAATTAACCAACAAATTTTTTTTTTATAATTGACAACTTTCATTACTAATATCGTGACCTCACACACTTTCACATGTCTCTTATCTCTCGTCAAATCAACCATCAAAATCTCAATTGACATCTCCATCTCGTGACCTCACACTTTCATACACCTCTTATCCCCCGACAAACATCACATTTCGGTCAATCAACATCTCAATATTCATAACCATAAATCCCAATTGAACTCTCATCTTGTGACCTCACGATATTTTTTTATCAGCCTCTTATCCCTTGGAACATCATATCCCACTCCCAATGTTACCCTCTTATCTCTTGGCAAACCATATCCCAATATTACCGATTTCTTATCCATTAACAAACTAACCACCAATCTCAAATAACCTCTAATCTCGTGACATCACGATCCTTTGTTACCGACCTCTTATCCCTCGATAAACTAAATCCCAATCTCAATGTTACCGGCCTCTTATCCCTCGACAAACCACATCCCAATCCCATTGTTATTAGACTCTTATCTCTAAAAAAACCACATCTCAATCACACTTTCACAAGTCTCTTATTCATTAGCAAACCAACCACAAATCTCAATCACACCTTCACACGCATCGACAAACCAACCACCAATCTCAATTTATCTTTAATGCCGTGACCCAACCACCAATCCTAATGTTACCGACCTCTTATCCATCGGCAAACCAACCACTAATTCCAATTTTAAGGACACCTCTTATCCCTCGGCAAACAAACCACAAATCTCAATCACACTTTCACACGCTTCTTATCCCTCGACGAATCAACCACAAATAACAATGTTACCAACCTCTTATATATCGGTAAGCTAGCCAAAAATCTCAGTCAAACTTTCACACGCCTCTTATTTCTTGATAGACTAACTGCCAATCTCAATCGACCTCGAATCTAGGGACCCAATCACCAATCTCATTGTTACCGATCTCTTATCTCTCGGTAAATCACATCACAATCTCAATGTTACTAAGATCTTATCCCTTGTCAAACCAATCACCAATCTCAATCGATCTCTAATCTCGTGACCTGATGATCATTTGTTACCAACTTATTATCCCTTGACAAACCATATCACAGTCACACTTTCACATGCTTCTTATCCCTCGATAAACCAACCACACTATTTCACACACGTCTTATCCCTTTGCAAATTAACCATTAATTTCAATCAACCTTTAATTTTGTGACTTCGCGATCCTTTGGTACTAGTCTCTATACATTGGTAAATGAATCACCAATCTCAATCAACTTATAACCTCGTGACTTCACATTTTGATCAATCAAATATAGCTTCGGAATTCGAACACTAGTCTCGAGTGTGAAAGTGACCACTTATGATTGATGAGTAATATTAATAATTTTGTGTATGCATATCTATATTTTCTAAACTAAAAATTTCAAAATTTTAATTTTTTTTATGATAAAATTCACAATTTATGTTTTAATTTTTATAAATAAATTAAAACTATTTGTTCATTATAAAAATATTATTTACCATTTTGTGTCAAATATAAAATATAGACAAATAATAAAAATGTTAATTTATTTTTAATTTTTCTTTTGTATAAAAAATATTATTTATCTTTTTGTGTCAAATATAAAATATAAATAAATAATTAAATAAATAATTTATTTTTTTATTTAAATATATGAAAAATTAAGTTTTAAATAAATTATTATATATAATTTATAATTTTAAAAAATGGTCCATATATAGATAAATAACTTTTTAATATATTATTTTTTTAATGGTGGATAATTAATTAAGTATTAATTAATTTTTAATATATATAGAACATAATTTTACACTTTATTCATAATTAAAAGTTCAGAGGTCATTTTAGTAAATAAATAAATTGTATAAAAAAATCAAACAAATTAAATGAACTTAAAATGATTTTCATCTTTTAATTAAATTATTTTGTTTGTTATTTTGCAGGTTGAAGGAAAAGAATTTGTTGGCCAAACAGGGCCGAGGCGCATATGTCTAGACCCCAAACAAGCAAATTAAATAGGGTCTGGATGCCCAATCCCAAAAAACCAAATCAAACATGGCCCAGACATAGATAAAAAAATCGTTATATTGAAGTAATTATATATTAATTATTTACAATGATAATAATTATTATATTATAAAAAATTAATAATTTTAATAATTAATAAAATAAATAAATAAATATATATGAATAGTGAATAGGGAAATATTAAAAAAAATGAGTCTGATATGAAAAATTGAATTTCAAATGAGAGGTTAAAATGGGGGGTTTTAGAAGGCAAAGGAAAGGCGATTCATATTCGGAGACCCTTGCAAAGAAAACTTGTAAGCTCTTAAACATATCCCTCTACACGGTTTAATTGCAACTTTCTTTCTACTGAAATCAACAATGAATGTCTTTTGAGAAATTTATGTAATACAATGTGTTTCATGTATTGATAAACCTTTAGTTTAACCTGAATGTTTGAAGCGGATTGACAGTCTTGAGTTTCAGAAAAATATTAGGGTTTGATTTAGCATGTTGATAATTTTAACCCATTGTATACCCCTATCTTATGAATCCAACATATGATAGTTTGATTTTGTGAATGTTTCATGATTTGTGAAATAGTTTGAAATAGGATTTGATTTAGCATGTTAATGATTTTAACTCATTTCACATTATCAGGATTTCAAGTCTACTCTGCTAAAAATATTTTTACAAAACCTAATATATATAACAAAAAAATATTTAAATAGTCCATAATATATTAAAAAATATGAATTGTTTAAACACACAACGAAACAAAGCATAACATTATCTCTTCTTCCATTCTCACGTTCACCTTAAACAAAAAAACAAACAATTTCATTAGTTTAAGCTGAATGTAACTCGGTATTGCGTTTTGAAGAAAATGTAATAATATTGATAATAGTCGTCGTATTCGAAAGAAAAAACATATAATTAAAGATATTTTTTTCAACGTCGATGAGAAAAATAATGCACATAATACGCATAAGGCGCATAAGGACAATCTTTAAGAAATAAACTTGCAAATTATAGAAATTTAATGACTAGTGAGAAAATGAACTATTATTGTTAGGAGAATATTTTTTTATAGTTAAGCTGGATAAATTATATATAGTTTAATGGTAAGTAACTAAATTTAATTATGAATAAATAAATTAGATGTTTTTTAATTTGAAAGTGATAAATTATATATTATTCGGTGGATTATTTGTTTAGGAATTAATAAATTAAAATATTCTATAACTATGAATAAATATATTAGTATAAATTTTTATTTATTTATTTAAGAATTAATAAATGATATTTAGATTGTTTAAATATAATAAATATATTAGTTAGATGGTTGACATGTTTAGATAGAATATATATAATAATATATTTATTAGTTATTAAGTAAAAATTAATAAATTAAGTAGTTATATAAATATATATTATATAATATAATAGTAATAAGGATATAAGTCCCCCTCCGGGGTGCAGATGTTACTGGCTCCACTCCTGCTTGTCTGTCCATAATGAATCTAACATTTGCCAAGTTTGATTTTGTTAATGTTTCATGTTTTGACTCAAATGGTTTGAATGACTTGGGTTTAGAAGATTGTTATGATTTGATTTAGCTGATGACTTTAACCCACACGGCATATTCCTGTTTTATAATAATGAATCCAACCTATGCTAGTTTGATTTTGTGAAAAAATGAGTTGAAGTCATTGATTTTAAAAAAAAATACATCTAAAGACGTTTGTAAATATTGTGAGAAAAAATGACAGGTTAAAAAAACAAGTACAATTCCTAAGATTGGAACACAAGATCTTTTATAGGGAAATTTGAAGAAATTGTCCTCATAACAGTCTTAATTCCAAAAAAGGCGCGCGCCTCAAAAAGTTGGCAAAAAGGGTCATTTTGCCATACGAAAAGTCAGGAATACCTCTCGGGCACTTGATTTACCGTTCATTTACGAGAAATGCCATTCACGCATTTTCATCTAAAATGCGTGAGTTGATTAACGCGTTTTAGATGAAAATGCGTGAATGACATTTCTCGACTTTCAATTTACGTGAAATGTCATTCACGCATTTCATCTAAAACGCGTTAATCAACTCACGCATTTTAGATGAAAATGCGTGAATGACATTTCTCGTCTTTCAACGTATATATAATTTTTTTGCCCTAATTTAAAACAAACTCCTCCAATTCACGATTATCCATTTCTCTCCTCTCACTTTCCCCACTCCGACTCGACTCTCAAACCCTACTTCCCTGAAGAACACGACCACGAAAAGCAGCTGACGACGACGACCACCACCACGAGACCTCTCCGTTTATATTCGTGACCCACTACTCTTCATTCTCAAAATGGGTATGTTTATTTTATGTTTTTTTAGTGATTATGAACACTATGTTGGTTTTATAGTATAGCTAGGTTGTCCTGAATGAATGTGAATCAATACTATGTTATACTAGTATTAGGGTTTAAACGAGTTTGCTAGTATAGTATAGCTCACTCACGTGTATTTCACTCACGCGCATTGTTTCCCACTCACGCGAAATACTCACCGAGGAGGAGTTTGCTGGTATGTTTCATGGAGATACAATGTGCTAAGAATTAACCACAAGTTTGCTTCAATGGACCTATTGGATAGGGTGATCCTATCCCATTAGATTCATTGAATCAAAATTATAGAAAGTTGTTGCAATGGATTTCCTGAAACTCTACCAGCAACCTCCTCGGTTATGGTTCTAGAAAACTTTCTACATTGGATTTCTTGTAATGTTGTTGAACTGTTTTCAATTACAGCTCAAGTACTTCTTTACTTTGATGGAGAGTGGAAAACTACGGACGATGTTACTCATTTTTATGCAAAGTCAAACAACGGTATGATTGTTCCCCAAAATTCTACTTATGCCCAACTAGTTGATCTTATTTATTCTGCTACCGATGTTGACAAATCTAGATATGATTTATTTCTTCAAGCCAAGTATAATGTTCCTGGCATGAATGTCAAATTTTCTTATATAAATGATATAAATAAAGATGTGGATGTGGAGTTCTTTTTACATGAAACAGTTTCAGTCCACAACCGCACTCCATTGTGTGTATCCTTAGTAGAGAAGTCACTACCTAGAAATCCAACAAACCCAACTCAAGAAGTGTAGTGTTCCAGAAATTGATGACCATGACGTATTCCCGAAGCAGCGTGAGGTTTTCTTTGAAAATGACATTGAAGATGAACCATGTTCGCGTCTGAATGTGGGAGATGATGATGATGATTGGGTTCCTATTACCCAACCTAGTAGTTCTGATTGGGTTCCTAGTACCAATCCAAGAAGTGCTTGGGTTCATAGTACACAACCAAATAATGTTGTTGTTCGTACCCAACCAAGCTATAGTGATTGGGTTGCTAGTAACATACCAAGTAGTGAAAATCCTATACATGAGGCATTAACTTGCGAAATCGGATTGAAAGTCAGTTCGTTGTTTGAGAATAAAAAAGAACTTCAACTGAGGTTACATAAATATGCGATGGCTAATCATTTTGAATTCAAAGTGGTCAAGTCAAAAAAAGAACTTTGGTGTGTGAAATGTTTGGATAAGAATTGCAAGTGGAGATTGCGTGTTGTGAAAGTAAAATCCTCGGAGATGTTTGAGATTCGTAAATTTTTAAAAGATCATACATGCTCAATTGTGACGAGGCAAGAGAATCAAAGGCAAACACCATCATGGGTTTTGGGGGAATGCATGAAGAACAAGTACATGGACCATCACTATGACCATCACCATGACCACATGCCCAAGAAAATAATGGAAGACATACAGAGAACTTATGGAATAAAGATGTCTTACAATAAGGCTTGAAGGTCTAGAGAAAAGGACTTAATGGCGGTGCGAGAAACTGTAGAAGATTCCTATGGTAAATTGTCATCATACCTGTACATGTTGGAGAAGAATAATCCGGGTACCATAACAAACATCCAGATGTGTTAGCACAACCATTTCAGGTATATGTTCATGTCCCTAGGCTTCTCAATTAGGGGTTTCAAAAACTGTTGTTTTCCGGTATTGTGCGTCGATGCCAGTTTTCTTAAGCACAAGGTTGGAGGTCAGCTATTGGTGGCGATAACATTAGATGCGAATGAACAACTATATCCTGTTGCATTCAGCGTTGTTGATTCAGAGAATAACAACTTCTAGACTTATTTCATGCAAAAACTTAGAGATGCAATTTGATTAGTTGATGATCTCGTCTTCGTATCCGATAGATACCCAAGAATCGCCAATGCCTTGTGTGCTGTTTTTTCAGAAGCAGACCACGGTGTGTGCACATATCACATCAAGATGAATATTTTGGCCAAATTCAAAACCGATCATTGCCACGCCGAGTTTGGTTTGGCTTCTCAAGCATACACAATCTTGAAGTTTAATCAACATTTTGACAAGATCAATTCTAAGGACCCTCGTATTGCCATGTATTTGGCAGATATTGGGTTTGAGAGATGGAGTCGTGCCTTTTTCCCTGGTAAACGATACAATCAAATGACAAACAATTAAGTTGAGAGCTTTAATAGTCAAAGAAGGGAAGCTAGAAAGTATCCCATATCAATCTTAACTGATTATTTAAGATTCATAATACAAGATTGATTTAATATTAGAAGAGAAAAAGCGTCCAACCACAAGGAACGTTTAACTCATTAATATGAAAAGTTCTTACGTGATCAAGATGAGAAGGCCAGATTATATAACGTCCATCCACTTAACCGATTCGAGTTTTATGTGCATGAAGGTGAATCTGATTTTAAAGTTGTAGTTGTAGGGTATTTGATGTATCTGGTCTTCCTTGCACTCATGCCCTGGCTACTTCCCGTACCCATAGATTGGATGCCTGTGAGTTCTACCCAAGGTTACTTTAATTGCTCTTTAATCTATCTAACTAACTAACTAACCATTTGATCACATGTTCAATTATTACTCAACTGATTTGTGGATTAATGCATATGCGGAAACATGCTATCCAGTTTGTCATCCAGACTCTTGGGATATTCCAGAACATATCAAGCAACGAGTGTGCCTTAAACCACCTGATAAGGTTATGAAAGGGCGACCACAAACAAAGCGTAGGTCATCCCAATGTGAAATTCGTAAGGTACCGAGAAGATGTAGCTCATGTGGTGGTCAATGTCATAATAGGGAAACATGCAAATCCGTGATGCCTGCACTCTCTACTATAAGAGCTGTAAGAGCATCATCTCAACAACCATCATCTCAACAACCATCATCTCAACAGCCATCATCTCTTGCTTGAAAAATGAAATCATCGTCAAATATCTTCTTCACCATGTTCTTCTTCCCCTTTTGCACCACCTTCTTCCCATTCTGCACAATGAAATCATCGTCCACCTAGAAAGAAATCATTGAATTAGGCCAAATGCGAGAAATACAAAATACATACCTCAATATCCTCCACCTTCTCGTCAACAATCCCATCATTGTCCACCTTCTCCTCTACATTGGATTTCTCATCATGCACATCAGCTTCCTTAACAATCTTAGGAGTTTCCTCAACAATCCCAACAGTTTCCTCAACAATCCCAACAGCTCGTTAACAATATTATCAACATTCAACAAATCCTCAATCAACACATCATCATTAAAGACATCATCATTCAAGACATCATCAATCTTCTTCTCCTTCACAAACCCGACATTGGATTCCTCCACTAGCCAATCCACAAGCCCATCCTACAAAAAAAAAACAAAATGCTCTAATTACACAAAATGCGAGAAATAGTCCAAATACGAGAAATAAACCAAATGCGAGAAATACATACATCAATACTATCATCATTCAAGACATCATCAATCTTCTTCTCCTCCACAAGCCCGACATTGGATTCTTCCACTAGCCCATCCACTAGCCCATCCTACAAAAAAACAAAATGCTCTAATTACACCAAATGCGAAAAATACTCCAAATGCGAGAAATAGGCCAAATGCGAGAAATACATACCTCAATATTATCATCATTCAAGACATCATCAATCTTCTTCTTCTCCACAAGCCCGACATTGGATTCCTCCACTAGCCCATCCTACAAAAAAACAAAATGCTCTAATTAGACCCTAGTCTCGAAATACACCAAATGCGAGAAATATACCATATTGCGAGAAATACACCAAATGCTCGACCATACCTCAATATTATCATCATTCAACATATGCTCAATAAACACATTCGCCTTATCCAAATATTTCTCATTCACCTCCAAATCTTCCTCATCCTTGTCTTCCTCATTCAATTTCTTTTTCTCTGTTAAATCTTCCTTATTAAATCTTCTTCTTCTCTATTCCTCCCTAGTGCGGCTGATAATATGCTAAACTGTTGTTGAAGTTGGTTTAACATCTATTTTATGAGATTTATTTCAGTTCTCACTTCAGTTTTTAGTTCGTTTAGCTCCTTCGTAAGTTCATTCAATCTACATCTTTTTTACTCGTGGCTAGCAGGGCAGTGTGAAGATCAAAGGTGATGCTCTTCCTCCTGGATTTGTACTGTATTATCCTTGGGCAGACAGACTCTTGCGCTTGAAGTATCGTTTTACTTGCAAGTTTGGGGACAAACGTTTGGATAACCTCATAGGTCCACACTTGTAAGGCTAGTGCGAACCCATATACGGTATAAGAAACATCAACATCCTTGTCTTTGTTCTTCTTCCCCATGAATTTCTTCTTCTCTAGATATAGCAACTTGTAGCGATCATGGTCCTTGTTCAAACCCTTTATGATTGCTCTAAATGACACATTTCCCCATGGAAAATTGAGGAAAGTGTCGATGTCCTAGACCATGGTGAGGAGTTTGATATTTATGATCCTCTTTGGGTCAAGGGAAAAAAGATATTGGGTAACCAGGTATACCAGCCCTAATTTCCAAGCATCTTCCTTATTAGAGCAGTATATGAACTTTGAATGAAGGTCTTCTGTTCTAACAAGTTGATTTCTTTTAAAATATTTGGCAACCAATGGTGGGCATTCTTCATTGAAAATGGTTACCTCCGCAGGGAATTTCCCAAAAATTGAGGTCTGTGACCAATGCATACTCTTTCATCCCGAAGCACAGCTCCTCTCCATTCACGAGGAACTTCATCTCCATAGAATTTGAGCTGCACTTCCTAAGGAGCATTTGGTGTATTATAGTTCCTGAGAACCACAGTAACGGGTATCCATTGAATAAGAATCTGAATTGGGTTTGCTCTACCCTTTCCGTTAGATTCATTGAAGCAAACTTGGTGAAAATTTTTTCGATATTGGTTTTTCATGAGACCCTCCCAGCAAACTCATGAATTATGGTGGACTCCATCTACAAAACAAAGAACAACATTGGAGTAAGCAAATCCAGAAAATTATAATTACCTAATAGTATTTCAAATAAGGTCTAAGTTGCCCAGTTTCATACTGCACATCATTCAAAATCTAAGTTGCCTAGTTTTATAAGGCAACCAAAATCATGTTACAACTAGTTGTCTTATTAGGTTTTAATAATCCAAAATCATAATATGAAAAACATAATATAATAACTCAAGAAACATAAAAAATACACTAAAATGACATTTCTCGTGAAAGAATACACGAAAATGTAATTTCTCGTGAATGAATACACGAAAATGCATTTCTCTTGAATGAATAAGCAACAATCAGATTATGGCAACTTAAAAAACTAATCAGAACTAATCCAAATGAGAACATGTTTCATTCACCAAGGACACAACAACAATAAGATGGAAACTTGTTTCATTCCTGTGCTTTGGTTTTAGGTTCAAGAATAAACGAAAATGCAGCTTATGGAAACTTAAAGAACCAATCCAAATGAGAACATGTTTCATTCACCAAAGATACAACAACAATTAGCTAAAAACTTGTTTCATTCTTGTGTTTTTGGTTTAGAGTTCAAGAATACACGAAAATGCATTTATCGTGAAACAATAAACGAGAAATGCATGCATGGAGAATAAGAACACTGATATAATACTCTTCATATACCCTAAAAGTATATACACTTATATACACACATAAACGAATATTACATGAACCCTAAAAGCTAAATACATCAGTATCCATCAATATAAACGGCAAAATATACATTACAGATTAAACAAAATTTAAACCTAACCTAAACCCTAAGCCCTAAACTCACCTGAATATATCGAAGAGAAGGATGGACGATGAACGGACGACGAACGCTGATGTTGAACGAGGTTGATCGATGATTATGAACGAAGTTGGAACAACAGTTAAAAAGACGAAGTTTTGGAAGTCGGGGTGAGAGAAGAGAAATGAATATTCGTGAATCTGGGGGGTTTGTTTTAAATTAGGGCAAAAAAATTATATATACGATGAAAGACGAGAAATTCAATTCACGCATTTTCATCTAAAATGCGTAAATCAACTCACGCATTTTAGATGAAAATGCGTGAATGACATTTCTCGTAAATTAGCGATAAATCAAGCGCCCGAGGAGTATTCCTAACTTTTCGCAGCGTAAAAGGGCCATTTTTGCCAACATTAGCAAACACAGGCCTTTTTTGGAATTAAGGCTATTATGAGGGTCATTTCATCAAATTTCCCCTTTTATCAATAAACCTTCATCCACCCCTAAAAGCCAACTTAACCAAGCTCCTCATTGTGGCCAAGCCCACAAGCCTTCATGGCAGCTCACAACTAAGTTCGTCCGCGACCCAAACCGACCCACATTCTAAGCCTCTCACCACATAAGCAACCAGATGGCCTTAGGGGCCAGTTTGGTTAGTTTCTTTTGTTAATTTCTTTTGTTTCCTCGTTTATAATATTCTAAATAATTTTGAAAACCCCAAAATAAATATAACAACAAAATATTATTCTCAACAAAATACCAAAACAATGTTTTTAAAATGGTTTTTTTTCTTTTAATTTGTTTTTCATGTATTTTCATTTTTATTACTAATATTTTCATTATATATATATATAATATAAAAGTATATTAAAATTGTTTCTAATAAAAAAAAAATATATAAATAAAAACAACTTAAATAAGGCGTGGTTTGGATTTTACCTCCTTTTTAAACTAACTTTTTAATTTTTATTTTGTAGGTACCACTTATCGATTATTTTTTTATTTTTAGATTTATAATCCATGACATAGACGCACATTCTAGGAACAAAATTATACAAAAACTAGACACATATTTATGTTTGAAAATATCTTTAGACGCATGTATTAGGATTTGATAAATAAGGTGTAGAATAATTTTCTTTTAAATGGCCAAAAATTTAAAGTAGAGACTATCTTGTGACAGCAATGTGAGACATAACGCAGGAACCCTTTCTCATGTGTAACCATGCACCAAATCAAGAACAAAATATCTAAAATGCCTTTGAACACACGAATATTTTTCTTTCCTAATTTCTCGAGTAGTAAATTAGGTGGTGACTCTAAAATAGTCAAAGTTAGTCAAAATCGATATTTCTAAATACACTATAGTCAAGTCAACATTTTGGTTCATCGTCTCACTCGAGACTCGAAAGAAAAGTGAGTTATGGGGCGCGACTATCGAGTAACGAAAACTCCTTCTCGGGAAGATTTGATTTTTGAGTCTGGTACCTAGTCCCTAGACCGAAAGATCAACCGGTCATAAGAACAAGATGGGTATTCAGAAATAAGCTCAATGAAGACGGTTTGGTCACGAGGAACAAAGCTAGATTAGTGGCACAAGGATACAAACAGGAAGAAGGCATTGATTTTGAAGAATTATTTGCTCCTGTAGCTAGGATTGAAGCCATTAAGATTTTTCTAGCCTTTGCTGCATTCAAAAACTTTAAAGTTTTTCAAATGGATGTTACAAGTGCATTTTTGAATGGTGACCTACGTGAGGAAGTATATGTTGAGCAACCACCAGGTTTTAAAAATGCTGACCTACCTAATCATGTATACCGCCTAAATAAAGCATTGTACGGTTTAAAACAAGCTCCTAGAGCTTGGTATGATACACTAATCGCATTTCTGTTAAAACATGATTTCACCATAGGTTTTGTGGATAAGACCCTATTTAAATTTGAGAAAAAGGGGCATATCCTACATGTTCAAATATATGTGGATGATATCATTTTCGGATCAACCGATCCTAAGCTGTGTGATAAATTCTCAACCTTGATGACTAACAAATTTGAGATGAGTATGATGACAGAATTAAGCTTCTTCCTAGGCCTTCAGGTTAAACAACTCGAAGGAGGAACCTTCATCAGTCAGCCCAAATACACAAAGGAACTTCTGAAGAAATTTGGAATGGATACATGCTCCTCCGCGGCTACGCCAATGAGCTCATCAATTAAGCTGGACAAAGATGATGACGGTCAGGCAGTAGACCTGACGGCCTATCGAGGAATCATCGGTTCACTCATATACCTGATAGCAAGTAGACCGGATATACTATTTGCAGTCGGAGTGTGTGGAAGATTCCAGGCTAATCCAAAACAGTCTCACTACACAACCGCTAAGCGAATCTTAAAATACCTAAAGGGAACCCCTGAAGTCGGTTTGTGGTATCCGAAGGACTCATCTTTCAACCTCACAAGTTACTCGGATGCAGACTATGCAGGTTGTAAAGTTGACAGAAAAAATACCAGCGGAACTTGTCAATTCCTAGGTGACCGGCTTGTGTCATGGCACAACAAGAAGCAAACATCGATTGCTACATCAACCGCAGAGGCTGAATATCTGGCAGCCGGAAGTTGCTGTTCACAACTCCTATGGATCCAACAACAACTAAAGGATTTCGGTATCACCGCCGAAGAATCTCCTATCTTTTGTGTCAACACAAGTGCCATAACAATCACATACAATCCGGTTTACACTCTAGAACCAAGCACATCGACATAAGGCATCACTTCATTCGGGAACATGTCATGCTGAAGCATATCCGACTGGAATACGTATCAATAGAACAACAAGTAGCCGATATCTTCACAAAGCCCCTGCAGGAAGCTAAGTTTTCTTACTTCAGAAACATTCTCGGTTTAACCGATATTAATCAACTAAATTTTAAACCTTCAATCTCTAAAAGAAAAATCCGGAAGCAAGGCTGATCAGCAACCAACTGGGTCGGCTAATCCTCAGTCTGACACCCTCAATACGGAAAATTCGGCATCTAGCTCTGGCCGAACTCTCTCACACCACACCGAAGTGGATCGGTCTGGCAAAGGGAAAGAGACAGTGGTCGAAGAACAGTCGGCCAGAAATGATGACACTGAAACCGGTTCGGGCGGGCAACCAGAAAGAAATGAATCCGCGGATGAACACATTCGGCAAATGGGAGAGGATCTCGTCAAACAAATCATGAACTAAATTTACGTTCACGCTCACGCTGCGAGCGATGTTTATTTTCAATGGGCCCTAAACCGGCAAGAAATCTTCTACACCAACATGCTACCGGAACATCCAGCTGACCGAAGATACGAAAAACTGGTTGAGATGGAAATGGAAGTCATCAACCTTACAAAGGCTATGAGCGTCTTGACCGCTCTTCGAAGAAGTAAGATGGTCGAACCGCATGTCCGGTTACTAGAACTCACCGATCATATTCAACATCTTCGTGAAAAGCACACATCCTTGGGACAGAGGAATCCCAATTCGAGATCTTAATGCTGGATATGCTAACAGTCAAAGAACGGGAACTGACCGATGAGCTGGCACGGTTGGAAGCGGAACCCAATCAGCAAGACGCGTCACTCTTCTTCAGATCTAATCCTGAGGATGATGGCGGTCCGAATCCGACCGAAGCCGAGCATATCTCCCCTCAACCAGAACCCGTGATCAATAACACCGAATTCGAAACGGGCATTCCGATCACCGATCAGCACGCATCTCCGCAAACCGACAATGCTTCGGTGCCGGCTGTAACAGAGGATAGGGTCAAGGACATTATCGAGGAATTTGTCAATGCAGCCATCCTGCCATGGCAAAAGAAAATAAAAGAAACTGCGAAAAGATCTATCGAGATGATTGAGTCAACCGATAAACATCTGGAAGCCGCGGTTGAACGAATTACGTCCGTTGAGGAAAAATACGGCCTTACCGATCTTTTGTTCAGCGAAACAACCGATAGAACTAAGACTTTGGAGGCTGTAACTAAGAAGTTGGAGACCGATATTTCTCATACCAACCGACAGGTCGGTTTGGTAAATCTCCACCTAATAACAACAGATCAAATGCTGAACACTATTGAAGGGAATCAGTCTCAGTCCGGTGTCTAGGACGGATCCATACTCGAAAAATTGGCAACGCTTGAAGAGAAGCATGCCAAGACCGAAGCCGATCTAAAGGCGATTACCGAACAACTGGCGGAGATAGTTGCGGCAAAGCTAACAGCCAACAAAGCACTTGAAGAAGCAAATGAAATTGCGGCTCAAAAGATTCAGGATGCCGAGGACGAGCAAGTCCAGATTCAGAAGGAAACGGTACAAGCGGATGCAAACCTGTCCCAACATGTTCAAAATATAGAGGATGTTGCACCGGAAATAGCGGTTCAACGGAATGAGGATGCAGCTCGACTACTCGACCAACAACTTACATACGAAGAGCTCGTCAATGCTCATAAGAAATCGAAGGTGGCTCCTTCCTCATCCATACCGGCCACCAGAAAAAGAAGAGCATCTTCCAAGAGGGCAACAATATCAAGGTTATTGGACAACGTTGCTGAGACGGTTACTGCTCCTCCATTCAACCCGGTTTTGCAAGAAGTTGAAGAATTCGAGGAGGAAACCATACCACCGCTCAAAAGAACGCGAGGTCTCGAAGTGCTTCCACTCAGATCGGTTGCTCCACCGGTTTCTCCCTTCACTGGTACCTCAGGCAGTCAAGGATCCTCCTCCAGACCTGGCGCCGATCCCTGCAATCCGGGCAAGGGAATGATGACTGAACAGATGCTGGATAAATACCTGCCCAAGAAAAGAAGATAAAAGTTTTCTTTAATTATATATTGCCTATGTTTAACTTAGTATAATTATATATATATATATATATATATATATATATATATATATATATATATATATATATCAAGTATTTTTGGAAACCGGCCTACACTTTTATTCTTACATGGTTTTGAATATTTTAAATAAAATAATCAAAAAGGGAGAAATTGATAAGATTAAAATTTTTCAAAAGACAAAATTTTTCTCAAATATTTCGAAATTTTTTTCTAAGTCATTTTCCAAAAATCCGGCCAAATGAACTTTTAAAGAAACCGGCCTACATTTTCATTCTTACATGATTTTGAATATTTTAAATAAAATAATCAAAAAGGGAGAAATTATTAGATAAATTAGACTGGATAAAAATAAGAACCTAACAAAACAAACTTCCCGTGTAGGAGAACGGTTAAAGAACCAGAATCGGTCAAGTAATTCAACCGGTCAAGCAACACAACCGGCCAAGAACCTAACCGGTCAAGAAGACAAGGCCAAAACCGGAGGTCATCCGGTTAACCTGAAGCTATGAAAAACCGGAAGTCATCCGGTTAACCTAAACAACCGATCGGTGCAAACAAATACTTTAAGTATCTGTTGAAGATGATACCAAAGGGACAGACCATAGTATTACCATATTCATACAAGTCTGAGGACAATCTGCAGGCTGTAGAAGACCGTCCGACAAGATCTTTCCACTCTGGGATTAATCAGAGGCGCAACCCTTTAGGTGCAGGCAACTGTCCAACCGACAGTTACCATATTGAGTAAAAGACAAACCTAGCCGGTTTGACCTATACACTGGAAGTCTAGACCGCCAGGTCTGAAACACTGAACCTCTGCTCAACCAATCAGAATCAAGGAGTAGAAATGTGACCGTTGACACACTTCACCTATAAAAGAAGGAGCTGAAGAGGAGTAAATGCAGTTACCAGTTCCACAGTTACAAGTTACAAGAGAAAACATTTAAGAGTTACACCAACCCAAGTTATAAGTTGTCTTTATCTCTTTAAATTAAAAGAGCTTAAGTGTGTATTTGAAGTAAGATTACAATTTCGGTGAGAATTGAACGAGTGTTATCGAGGAGCAAATAAGTCTCGATCGGATTGTGTTTGTGTATTACTTAGTGAATATCATTCTCGCGGTTTCGAGAAGAAGGGGTGACGTAAGAGTTTATCTCCGAACATCCATAAAAACCTGTCTTGTTATTTACTTTCTGCCGGCCTTACATTCTAACCGAACCGATCTTACTTAAACCGACTTACTGAATCCTCAAACCGACCCATGAAACGCCAAACCGACTTTTCAAATCCAGTCTTATTCATCCTGTGTGTGTGCTGCTTCAACCTGAAACAAACCACTTCCGCACTTGAACTCGGTTCAAGGGTTTGTGACAGTTTGTGTAGTATTGAAACCCGGTGTTAATCTCTAACCGGATTAGCGCCAACCGTTGAGTGAAAGTACTAACCGGTCAAACCCCGGTCTGCCAGCCCCGACCTAGATCCTAACACATTACAATATATATTTTTCTTATGTATTTTTCTTATGCCTTCATGTAAGTCTGTAAAATAATAAAAAAATAATACAAGAGCTACCTAGTGAAGCAAGCTTCACATGGGTATTTACAACTGTCAATTGAGTGAAACAAGCACTACTTGGTGAAGCTTGCTTCACTCAATATTTGCAGTGCTGATAGAAGTGAAGTAAACTCACTAGGTATTTACATTTATAAATATTTAAATGAATTTATTTTAATTATTTTATATAATTATATATTAAATATATATATATATATATATATATAACAACATGTTCAAAAAATTTGTAATATATTGAAATGAATTTGTAAAACAAAATATTTTAAAATTTATTTGAAAGATATTTAAATAAAAATGATTTAAATGATTTTATATTTTATATAATTATATATTAAATATATATAAACGTTAATGTAAAACTATTAACACATTTATATAAAAATATTTATACGTTCATGTAAAAACATTTATGTCTTAATGTAAGTCTGCAAAAGAATAAAAATAAAATAAAACAAGAGCTACCCGGTGAAGCAAGTTTCACATGGGTATTTACAACGCTCAAATGATTGAAATAAGTACTACCTGGTGAAGCTTATTTCACTCAATATTTGCAACGCTGATAGAAATGAAACAAACTTCACTAGATATTTACATTTGTAAGATATTTATATGAATTACTTTAATTATTTTTTATGATTATATATTAAATATATATATAAAACAACATGTTCAAATTTTATTGTAATATATTTAAATAAATTT
This sequence comes from Impatiens glandulifera, assembly GCF_907164915.1. NCBI lineage: Eukaryota > Viridiplantae > Streptophyta > Magnoliopsida > Ericales > Balsaminaceae > Impatiens > Impatiens glandulifera. The sequence goes on from NC_061862.1 coordinate 99,738,822, forward strand.
GTAAAATAAAATATTTTAATATTTATTAATAAGATATTTAAAAAAATTATTTAAATTATTTTATATTTTATATAATTATATATTAAATATATATAAATGTTCATGTAAAACCACTAATACATTTATATAAAAACATTTATACGTTCATGTACAAGCATTTATGTCTTCATGTAAGTCTGTAAAAGAATAAAAAAATAAAACAAGCGCTACCCGGTGTATTAAGTTTCACCTAGGTATTTACAGCGCTATAATGAGTGAAGTAAACACTACCCGGTGAAGCTTGCTTCACTCAATATTTACAGCGCTAATAGAAGTGAAGCAAACTTCATTAAGTATTTACATTTATAAAAATATTTAAATGAATTTACTTTAATTATGTAAAAATATATATAACATCATGTTCAAAACTTTTTATAATATATTTAAAAAAAATTTGTAAAACAAAATATTTTAATATTTATTTGTAAGATATTTAAAAAACATTATTTTATATTTTATATAATTATATATTAAATATATATAAATATTAATGTAAAATCACTAACATATTTATGTAAAATCATTTATACGTTCATGTAAAATCATTTATACATTCATGTAAGTCTGCAACAGAATAAAAAAAAATAAAACAAGCGCTACCTGGTGAAGCAAGCTTCACCCGGGTATTTACATCGCTCAAATGAGTGAAACAAACACTACCCAGTGAAGTTTGTTTCACTCAATATTTGCAGCGTTGATAGAAGTGAAGCGAACTTCACTAGGTATTTAATATTTAAATAAATTTACTTTAATTATTTTATATAATTATATATATATATATAATAACATGTTAAAAAAAATTGTAATATATTAAAATTATTTTGTAAACAAAATATTTTAAAATTTATTTGTAAGATATTTAAAAAAAATTATTTATATTATTTTATATTTTATATAATTATATATTAAATATATATAAATGTTTATATAAAATCACTAACACATTTATGTAAAAACATTTATACGTTTATGTAAAAGCATTTATGCCTTCATATAAGTCTACAAAAGAAAATAAAAATAAAAGTGCTACCCGGTGAAGCAAGCTCCATCTGGGTATTTACAGCGCTCAAATGAGTGAAACAAACACTACTTGGTGAAGCTTGTTTCACTCAATATTTGCAGTCGCTGATAGAAGTGAAACAAACTTAACTATGTATTTATATTTGTAATATGTTTAAATGAAATTATTTTAATTATTTTATATGATTATAAATTAAATATATATAAAACAACATGTTCAATTTTTTTTTGTAATATATTTAAATAAATTTGTAAAACAAAATATTTTAAAATTTATTATAAGATATTTAAATAATTTTTTATAAATATCTTATAAATAAATTTTAAAATATTTTGTTTTACAAATTTATTTAAATATATTACAATTTTTTTAAACATGTTGTTTTATATATATATATATATATATATATATATATATATATATATATATATATATATTTAATATATAATTATATAAAATAATTAAAGTATATTTATTTAAATATCTTAAAAATGTAAATACCTAATGAAGTTTGCTTCACAAGGTAGTGCTTGTTTAACTAATTTGAGCGCTGTAAATACCTAGGTGGGTGTTTTATTTTTTTATTTTTTTGCAGACTTACATGAAGGAATACTTTTTTTTATTCATTTTAGATGAACATTTATATATATTTAATATATAATTATTTAAAATAATTTAATTAATCTTTTTTAAATATCTTACAAATAAATTTTAAAATATTTTGTTTTACAAATTAATTTTAATATATTATAAAAAAATTTGAATATATTTTTTTCAAATTCATTTAAATATATTTAAAAAATAATTTAAATATCTTTAAAAAATAATTAAAAATATGTTTTTATATGTATTTATTTAAAATATAATTAAATAATTATATAAATTTTAAACTAATTTGTCAAAATACATTTGAATACATTACAAACAATTTTATGCATATTTAATATATAAATATATACATTATGAAATAATTTGTACAAATTCATTTTAATATATCACAATTATAAAATATAATTATAATCATTCATAAAAATTAATTTAAATATCTCAAATCACATAATTTATGATTATTATTTTAAACAGATCTTAAAATAAAATTATATTAATTTATAATAATTATTTTATATATATCAGAAATAAAATTATATGAATTATTATTTAATCATTTGAATACTTCACAAATAAATTTATAAACATAATTTATAAATCAGAGTTAAATGAAGTTAGCTTCACTTAACAATGAATATATGTTAATCAGTTTTACATGGAAAACCTTATGTAAAACAGTGTAGACCGTCTTTTTAATGGGTTATGTAAACGAAGTGAAGCGAAGGAAGTTTCACTCCTTTTCGTTTTTTCTGAATCTGGAATGAAATACGGATTCCGGGTTCTCTTTCTTCCTTTCAACACAGTTTTAATTTATTAATATAATAATAATGTTGAGTTTTGATTGGTCCGCAACAGGGGACACCTCATTCGGTGGCTGAAGATCTGATATGACTATATATATACTTATATAAGTATACATTTAATGTTGTGATGATAACTTGTAGTCCACCTTAAAATTGATCAATTAAGCGTTATGATATATACTGTAACATCGTGGTGTAAAGATTAATCAGTTAAATATTACTTTATATTATAATTTTAAAAAATATTCTTTTGATTTAAAATTAATAATTGAAAGATCAAATCTTAAAAATATTATTTAATAAGTATTCAATTAAATTAATAAATATTATACGGTCAAATGACTAAAATAGAATAAGAAATTACATAATTAAATAATTATAATAAAACGTAAAAAAAAAAATAATTAAAAAAATTAAAAATTATTTTATTTATTTAGAAAATGTAAATTTATCCAAGTTTATAGTATATAAGTAAATCCTTTTATCTCAATTTGGATCCATTTAAAATATTAATTCTATACTCTTCTAATTGACCATTTAAAATTAATATACAAAATTATGGAGAAAAAATAATAATAAAATAGACATAAAGTGATAATCACGGTGAAACTTATATTTTTCTATTTAAAAAGTTAAGAATGTCACAATCCTAAATATGTATTTTAATCAATTTTGAAAGTGTTTATTTTTTTTAGTCAAATCTTTTAATTGACATTTTGAAATTGTCAAACTAATAATAAAATAGACATAAAATGTTATATTAAAATACAATGAAATTTACTTAATTTAAAAAGAATCATACTTACGAAGAACTTTACTCTACCAAATAAATAATTTATTTCAAATTCACATATTTAATCATATATTATGAAGAACTTTACCCCAAAATACATATATTCCTTCAAGAATATTCCTTCAAGAATGACATTAAGAACTACCATTCATTCATCCGTAAATTCGAACTCTCACATCTCTCACATGTACCATCATATTTCAAGGATTTAATTATTAACGACATTCAACCCACCATTCATTCATCCCTCTAATTCAAATTCACATATTCCCAAAAATTTAAAGTAGAGACAATCTTGTGACAGGAATGTGAGATATAGCGCGGGAGTCCTTTCTCAAGTGTAACCATACACCAAACCAAGAACATAATATCTAAAATGCGTTTGAACACACGAATATTTTTCTTTCCTAATTTCTCGAGTAGTAAATTAGGTGGTGACTCTACAAAAGTCATAGCTAGTTAAAATTGATATTTCTAAATACACTATAGTCTCTACCATTTTGGTTCCTCATCTCACTCGATACTCGAGAGGAAAGTGAGTTATGGGGCGCGACTATCGAGTAACGAAAACTCCTTCTCGGGAAGAGTTGATTTTTGGCATTAACAATACATATTTTTCTTATGTATTAAATAAGAAGAAATAATTAAAGTTTTTTTAGTATAACTTACCGTTGGGTTTATGATCAAAATCTATCATACTTTATCTTATCAATAATTTCAATATGAGTATCATAGTTTACCTTTTTTCGGTATACATAAACAATCGATTTTTTGATATATTACGGGTACAATATTTTCAATATATCTATAATATCGGTAATTTTTTTTACCCCTAATTTTAATACTACAATTAGCGCAAATTTTTAACCCATGATTCCTACCAATTAAAAATTTATGTCATAGTTCATATGTTCATGGTTTAAACATGTAACTAATATTATATATTTTATAATCTTGTTTCCATGATTATTAACTTTCAACGATGAAAACTATAAAATTAATACCCATTTATAAATAATTGAAAATTTTAAGAATTTATTTGAACCATAAATAAAATTTGAACTATTTTGTTGTTGTTTTTAAAAGTTTGATGATGAATTAAGTAAGAATACTAATGAACTATCTCATTTAGTTTCTATTAAAACATTTATTATCACTTAATTAACATTTTAAATAAATTATTGAATAGATACATATATTAAAATAATAAAAAACTATGTTTCTTAAAAGAAATATTCATTTTATTTATAATATTTTTTTAGGTGGCATCCATAGTTTTTGAAATTGTGTTTTTTGGGACAATCTCTCACACATATACACAAAAGTGAAATACTATAAAAAAAAAATGCATCATAGTTGTGAAATGATTAGTCAAACATATTCATAAAGAATTAAGAAATATGAAATCATACATATTTTCATTAATAATTCTATCATCGTATTTCAACTTAATATGAAAATAGAGATAATATTTTTAAACTTACAAGAAACGAGAATAATTAACTCTAAAAACAGACTGAAAATTAACTTGTTCATGTTGTTTTCGTTAATGTTGGCTTAGAGTTACTTGATCTAAGAACTTGAGAGTCTATTTATAGTCACTTAAAATTAGGGAGTATAGATTGTGTGAATATCAATCTCTTTAAAAGGTTATATATATAGTTTATATAAATCTCTTTAAAATGTGAATCTTGTTTCTAGATTATATCGATCATCTTTAACAAATAATTAGACTGCACTTGATAATCCTTAAATTGAATTTAGAACTAGAATTTAATTCTAATTTCGATGTTTGTTTCAAAAATAATAATTATAATAGTAATTATAATGAAATTCAAATTTCTATAAATTTGATTCTCAATTTTATTCATATCAGTTCGAAATCTCAATTATAATATTTATTATTTCTATGAATTTCAAATAAAACATATTTTTAATTTATCATTTAACGTAATGATTTTTTTTTTTAATTTTAGAATGTTAGATATCTTAATAACCTATATAATATTTATTTTTGATTAAGGATGCATAAAATTAACATAGGCCCATAAAATTCATATTTAAAGAACATAAAATTATTGAAAATTAAGGATGCATCAAATATACATTTATGATCATAAAAAAATATACATGAATTTAAATAATGAGTAATAAGAAATTTATAATTAAATTTTTATTTGCCTCGTCCATTCAAGTTAAAAAAATTAAGATAAACGAATATGAAAATATAGGTTTAAATGGTTAGGTTAATTAGTACATAAACAATATTTACCATGGATAAATGAATATCAGGAAGTCCACTAATCGTGTATGCGAACAACAATATTTTAATAGCATGATCCGTGTATTTTCACGGTAATGATATAAACAAAATATTATTTATATATAAATATTTTAAATAATATGATTCAAATCCTTCAATTTGTTTTAATTATAAAATTAAATTCAATCCAAATTTAATATTTATTTATATTTTCAAATTTATTGAGTATATAAAGTTTGAAAAACATTTAAAAGAAAGATATAATACATGTGGACCAATCATATAAACTGACAACTTTCATTATATGGAAAAAAGGTTCGGTAGAAAAAATAATTCATCAAACATTGAATTTGTAAGCAGTGGCGGACTTACAAGGGGCTCGGGCCTCCCCAAACCTTGAAATAAATTGTTTTATATATATATATATATATATTGTATATGTAATTCTTAGTCCAATTGGCTTTGAAACCTAACGGTGATCAAACCTGGCCTCACTTTCAATTTTTATTTATTTATAAACTAATTTATAATTATATTATTTTAATTTTAAATATAATTTTATTTAAATAATCATTATTAATATTTTATTTTATACTAACAATATTTTCTAATATAAAAATATTTATAATAATACATAAATTTTAATTAATATATAAGTAAGATTTATTTATATAAATAAAGTATGTAAAATAATATAAATCATATAATAATATTATTTATTTTAAAATTATATAATAATTATACATTATTTTTTATTTATTTCAATATAATTAATAATACAAATTACTTATAAGGGTAAAATATAAAAATTAAAATAATAATAGTATTTTATATTTCTTAATTTTAAACTATTTCAAAAATTTATAAGAAAATATAAATTAATATTAATAGACAAGTTAAAATAGATACAAAGTTACATCGGTTTGGTTCGGTATCTCCAGTGTTTATTCACTTGATAATATGTGTTTATCACGTTTTTGTATTTTTGTTCTTATTTATATATATATTTTTATATTCTCATAAAACTAAGCTGAAATCTATTAAATTAGATTTTAATATTTTTTTTATAGTTAATGTTTTATGAATTTGTTTTTGTGTTGCATTTAATGAAAAATTTATTGGGAATTACAAGTGAGTTATCACTTTGCCTACAAAGAGGAGATCAAAATATAGTTCAAGCCATGTCATTGATTGCGAGTTCAAAAAATCAATTACAAAAATTTAGAGAAGATGGATGACATGATATTTTGGACCAAGTTAACAGTTTTTGTCAATTACACTCATCTCGATATGAATAAGCATATGATAATTGATAGCAATGTTAGGCGGGGAGGAAAGAGAAACTCATCACTAATCTTCATTATTATCGTGTGGAAATCTTTTGTCAAGTATAATAAAAATTATTTCTTATCTATTAATAGTTATTATTTCTTATCTATTAATAGTTATTATTTAATGCTAGGTTGTTGACTTGATTATGTAAGAAATGAATAATCGTTTTTCAGAAGTTAATACAGAATTACTTGGCTGCATATCATGCCTTATCCCAGAAATTCATTCTCCTAATTTGATATTCGTAAACTCATTCGTCTTGCTAAACTTTATCCTGAAGATTTCACAGGTAGTGATTATTTATTTTTGGAACAACAAGTTCGGGTTTACTTATTTAATATACGGGATGATCCTCAATTTTCTTCATTTGAAGACTTGGGAATTATTGCTTAGAAATTGGTTGCAACAGAAAAACACATAGTCTTTCCATTGGTTTATCGATTGATATAGTTGCCTTTAGTTTACCAGCTGCAACTGCATCCGTTGAAAGAGTTTTTTCTGTAATGAAAACCGTGAAGACTGATTTGCATAATCGAATGGGAGATGAATGGATGAATGATAGTTTAGTTGTATATGTTGAGAAAGATATTTTCTCAATAATTGAAAATGATCTAATATTGCAATATTTTCAATAAATGGAATCTCGTAGAATAAATTTATCTTCTTTTGTACCGACTCATGGACACGAATAATTTAGTAAAGTGTGCTTATTAGTATTTTGTAATTGTGTTTGTTAGTATTTTTATGTAATTACCGAATAAAATTTTAATTAGAAAATGAATTTTTTATCGCCAAAAAAATGCTACGTTACTATGTATTGGGCCCCCCCCGAGAAAACATTTATGGGTCGCCACTGTTGTAAGTATCGCTAGTCTAGGGTTTCTTATGCATTTGTAAGCGTGGCTAGAATTTGTCATCGATTGCGGTTTATCTGTAATCATATCTTAGTGTTTCTGTAATTAATCTATTTTATTACTTTGTTTCTTCCATCATGGGAAGAGAATAAAAAAAATATTTTTGTTGGAAAATCTACTTGAGCAATACATAGACAAACGTGGAGGTACTGAATTTTATATTTGAATTTAAATTGTCTGCTTAAGTAGAGGATAACTGTATAAAAAATGAGAAATTGTAGTTGTGAGAAACTACATAGTAAAGAATAGGGCTGCAAATGAGTTAAGCCGTGAACTGCTCGCAAGCTGCTTGGTCAAAGCTCGACTTGAGCTTGACTTTGACCGAGTTCGAGCCGAGCTCGAGATGACTCGTTTATTATTAGAATCAAACTCGAGCTAATATAAAACTTGCTCAATGGCTTGTCGAGCTTTTTCGAGCCTCATAATATATAAATACTTTTTATTCATTTAATATTAAAATTTTAAACAATATTTTTTTCTTCCCTCTCTCTTCAAAGCCCATATGAAGGCCCATTAACCCTTAAGGTAAAACCCTAATTCCTAATATATCGTTCATTCATAATATTATACCGTGACTCTTCATCTCTTCTTCATCATCTTATCTTCTCTTCTTCATCATATCTTCTTCAGTTACTATTCTTTTTCTTCTTCAGATATTCTTCTTCAATCACTCTTATCTATTTTCTTTAGTTATTTTTCTTTTTCAATCACTCTTATCTCTTTTTTTAGTTATTATTCTTCTTCAATCACTCTTATCTATTATTCTTTAGTTTTTATCTCTTTTATTTAATTTTAATAATTTATTTTACTTTTCATCTCTTATTTTTTCTTCTTTTTTCTTCCATCTTTACATCTCATTAATTCACAAAAGCTTAAAGGTAATTAGAATATATTTTAACTTCTTTTATAGTTATTGTTTTTTCTTTTAGATAATTTTGATAAGAAAAGAAGGAAAATCGGTAAGTTCGTGCTTTTCTTTATGCTTTCTACATGTATTAGTATTATGAGAACTTATGTTTATATAAGATAGAGTTGAATAAATATAAAAACCAAAAGTTGGTAGGAATATATTAATTAATATATTATATATGATATTGAAAGAGATAAGAAAGGTTAATATATTATATATATAATAAAAGTTTATTTTAATTAATAATAAAAACGATAAATAAAGGTTAATATATTAAAAGTTGGTAGGAATATATTAATTAATATATTATATATGATATTGAAAGAGATAAGAAAGGTTAATATATTATATATATAATAAAAGTTTATCTTAATTAATAATAAAACGATAAATAAAGGTTAATATATTATATAAAATAAAAATAAATATTAGGGATATAATAAGTAATATATTATATATAATATTAAAGAGATAAAAAGAAAATATTAATATATTAAATAAAAGTAAATATCAGGGATGTAATAATGAGTATATTATATAATAAAAATATATAGTATATATAATATTGAAAAACAATATTAATTCATTATATATAATAAAAGTGAATATTATGGATATAATAATTAATATAATATATTTAATATTGAAAAAATAATAAAAAAAATATTAATATACTATCTATAATAAAAGTATACTATATTGAAAGAGATAAAAAAAAGTTAATATATTATACATAAAAAGAAATAAAAAAATGTAATTTGTTTTATTTTTAATATAACTTTTGTTAAATTTTAGTAAGTTAAATTTTAGTTATATGTTTATGCATGTTTTTTTTTAAAGTTTAACCTATTTCATATTGTTGAATGCAGACAGTTGTACGTGTGCTGTGATTGAAGAACATGAGTAAAAACTATAAAAAGATTAATATTGAATGTTCAAACAATTTATATAGTTTTGGAATGATGTGTTTTAAAATTTTGATTAATAATTGTAGTTTGATGTTTTGGACAATCATGTTTTAGAATTTTGAATAGTTATGATTGTTTCATATTTTAATTTTGAAATATCATGTTATAAATGTTGAATATGTGAGAAAGTTTGATATTTTCATTTTGAAAATAAATTTGGTTTGAGTTGGAGCTTGAGTTGGAGCTCGAGTTTGAACTTGAAAATTCAATTTTTGTTCAAGTTTTGGAGTTGAGCCGAGCTCGTAGGTAATATAGTCGAGTCGAACTCGAGCTCAAATTTATAAGATCGTTCGAGCTCAAGTTCGAGTCGTGCTAATAAATACTTAATTAATCGAGTCGAGCTCGAGCTCCAGCAATCTAGAGCTCGGCTAGGCTCATTTGCAGCCTTAGTAAAGAATAGAGTATCCTTGCCAATTACTAAAGAGACACGGTTAACAAATGTGAAAAAAGGGCTGGTGAAGATTTCAATAAATTTTCATTATCTATATATAATAAAAATAATATATATATAAAGGTATATATACTATAGGTACATACAGTGGCGGACCCAGAAATGTTTTCTCGGGGGGGCCAAATATATGGTAACGTAACATTTTTTGGTGATCAATTAAATACATTTTCTAATTAAAATTTACTCGATAATTACATAAAAATACTAAAAAACACGATTACAAAATACTAATAAACACAATCACTAAATTATTCTTGTTCATGAGTCGGTTCAAAAGAAGACAAATTTATTTTACGAGATTCTATTTGTTGAAAATATTACAATATTTGGCTCATTTTCAATTGTTGAGAAAATATCTTTCTCAACATATACAACTAAACTATCATTCATCTATTCATCTCCCATTCGATTACGCAAATCAATCTTCACGGTCTTCATTGCAGAAAAAAACTCTTTCAACGGATGCAGTTGCAACTGATAAAACTAAAGTCAACTCTATCAATCGATAAACCAATGGAAAGACTATATGTTTTTCTGTTGCAATCAATTTTTGAGCAAGAATTCCCAAGTCTTCAATTTAAAAAAATTGAGGATCATCCCGCAAATTAAATAAGTAAGCCCGAAGTTGTTGTTCCAAAAATAAATAATCATTGCCTGTGAAATTTTTGGGATAAAGTTTGGCAAGACGAATGAGTTTACGAATATCAAATTGGGAGAATAAATTTCTGGGAGGAAGACATGATATGCAGCCAAATAATTCTGTATTAAATTCTGAAAAACGATTATTCATTTATTGCAAAATCAAGTCAACAACCTAACATTAAATAATAAATAATAATTATTAATAAATAATAAATAATAACTATTAATAGATAAAAAATAATTTTTATTATACCTGACAAAAGATTTCCACACGATAATGATGAAGATTAGTGATGAGTTCCCCTTTTCTTCTCCGCCTATCATTGCTATCAATTATCATATGCTTATTCATATCAAATATTAAGATCGAATTTAATTGACAAAAACTGTTAACTTGGTCCAAAATATCATGTCATCCATCTTCTCTAAATTTTTATAATTGTTTTTTCGAACTCGAAATCAATGACATGGCTTGAACTATATTTTGCTCTCCTCTTTGTAGGCAAAGTGACAACTCACTTGTAATTCCCAATAAATTTTTCATCAAATGCAAAACAAAAACAAATTCATAAAAAATTAACTATATAAAAAAAATATGAAAATCTAATTTAATAGATTTTAGCCTAACTATTTTAACCTTGTTTATTAATATTAATTTATATTTTCTTATAAATTTATAAAATTAAGAAATATAAAACACTATTATTATTAAAATCTAATTTAATAGATTTTAGCCTTAATCTTGTTTATTAATTTATATTTTCTTATAAATTTATAAAATTAAGAAATATAAAACACTATTATTATTTTAATATATGTTAAAATAAATTAAATGTGAGGCCCGGCCCCCCTTGTAGGTCCGCCACTGGGTACATATATATATATATATATTTAATGTTGTGATGATAACTTGTAGTCAACCTTAAAATTGATCAATTAAGCGTTATGTTTTTGGGAAAATAGCTTAACTCCAATTCATTAAGAGCCCTAAAGTGGGAGAAAGGGTCAATTATTAAAGTTAGACAAACTTAAACTTTGATTAAAAAAATCAAACGACCCTAGTGTATCTGATTAGAAACAAAAAAAAAAACAGAAATTACAGACAACTAAAGCATACCAATCATACTACTTAACATTCTTGTTCAATATAACCAATATCATTTCCGCTAATTTCGGATCCCAATCTGCTGCTCTTGTAGTCCACCTACTTTTTCTAATCACGTGTTTGGCTCTATACTTCTTTATTGGTGATTGAACTGTTGCATTTGATGATGACTGTTTGTGAATATTAACTTCATTCCCTTGGATCTGTTTTGCTTTAAAGGATCCAACACTAATATGATAAAATGAATTAAGATTTATTATATATACTAAAATAATGTGTTGTAAAGATTAATCAATTAAATATTTTTTTATATTATAATTTGAAAAGATATTTTTTGATTTAAAATTAATAATCAAAAGATCACATCTTAAAAATATTATTTAATAAATATTCAATTAAATTAATAAATATTATAGGGTCAAATGACTAAAATATAAAAAAAAAAATCACATATTTAAATAATTAAAATAAAATGGACAAAACAAAACAAAATAAAAAAAAATTAAAAATTATTTATTTTATTGAAAAATATAAATTTATCAAAGTTTATAGTATATAAATAAAGAGTTTATCTCATCTTGGATCCATGTATAATATTAATTCTATAGACCATTTCAAATTAACATACAAAATGATGGAAAAAATATAATAAAATAGACATAAATTAATAATCACGTGAAACTTATATTGTTCTATTGAAAAAGTTACGAATGTCGATATCGTAAATATGTATTTTACATAATTTTGAATGATTTTATCATTTTTTAGTCAAATATTTTAATTGACATTTTCAAATTATAAAACTAATAATAAAATAGACATAAAAAGTTATATGAAAATAGGAAGAAATTTACTTAATTTAAGAAGAATTATAATTACGAAGAAATTTATTCTACCAAATAAATAGATTCTTTCAAGATTAACATTAGGAACCATCATTCCTTCATCCTTCAAATTCAAACTTTCACATATACCATCATATTTCAAGTATTCCATTATCAACGACATTCAAACCGCTATTCATTCGTCCCTCTAATTCAAATTCACATATTTCATCATATATTATAAAGAACTTTACCCCTAAATACATATATTCTTTCTCATTCTGCTCATGAAGTTTTAGGCTTTCCTTCTGCTCCTAAACTTTTAGGATTTCCTATTGTTTTTCAATTGCTTTTGCACATTTATTACTGAAATATTCAAAAGTATTGCAGAACGCATATCTGTTTGGCCTCCATTCATATGAAATGTCCATGACTGTGGGCTTACCTCTTCTGTCAATAAATGTCATTTTTGCTTGTAAAGTACTTCTAAGGTGCACTTCAATGCTTATCCTAGCGTATGTGATGTGTTCGCTTTCTTCCATGATTGGGTCCATATACAATGGTTTTCCCATAAAACTAGCAAAATGAGTAAGTGCTTATGCATTGTACATATGAGCGGGATGCTCCTTAGTTTGAACCAAATTTGAACCAAATTTGAGTCGTTTCTTTCGGTTTGCTAAGTATGTTCATTCCTTAAGACCATCTTTCCAGCTTCATGTAGTTTGACCTAGCATAAGTGTTGAGATGTCTTGAATTAATGATGTAAGGAAAGAGAATATTGAACAAAAGGAAAGTATATCTTTTTGGTGTGTAATCTTGATTTAAGTAAACAAGATTAACACAAAAGGATTATGATCTTTTGTTATGGTAATATAACTAGGAAAGTATTGTGATAATATTTTGGAGATTATTTGCCAAAATATTGTGTTGACCTAGTTGAAGACTATTTAAAGGTGCAGTTGGGCACTTTATAAAGTTGAAGTCTTTGCCTTGAGAGCATCGTTTCCAGTCCCAATTATGTATCTGTTAGGGTTTCCGAGGATCGGGTGTTATATATAAACTCGTATCATAACTCTAATCTATACTATTGTAATATTTGTTCTGATCTCCTAATAAGGTTCTCTCTTCCTAGTAAACGTAGCAAAGTTTTATCTTGTTGAACCACGTTAAAATATGTGTTTTCTTTATTGCTTACGTCATCTCACGCATTCCGTTACAACAAACTAGTATTAGAACTTTAGATTATTCGATTGTTTGTTCTTTAAATTGAGATAGCAGATCAATATACGTGCTCTACTAAAACGACAAGGTTTATGGTGTTGCTGACGTTATTGGTAGGAGCAGAACAATCATTGAGATAGTCAATCTACATGAGAAGATAATGTGACAGATGAAGATGCGGGCTTCACTGAAACAACAAAGCTTATGGGGGTCGCTGAAGTTGTCAACAAGAGTAGAAACAACCGTTGAGATTTTGATTCTGGAGGAGAAGATAATATGGAAGATCAAGATGCATTCTCTACTAAAAAGACATGTCTTATGGGCTTACTGAAGTTATCGGCAGGAACAAACAACCGTTGAGTTTGTCATCCTGGAGGAGAAGATAATGTGGCAGATCAAGATGCGGGCTCTACTACAATGACATGGCTTATGGGCTAACTAAAGTTATTGGTAGAAGTAGTACAACAGTTCTGATTGTCATTCTAGAGGAGAAGATAATATAGAAGATCAAGATGCAGGCTCTAAAAAATCGATAAGGCTTATGGGGTTGTTGAAGTTATCGATAGGAGCAGAACAACTGTCAAGATTGCTATTTTGGAGGAGGTTAATATGTTAGAACCATTAACCAACGAAGAAACTGTATTCGTTTATAAAGTTGCACAATTATTTACAACAATGAGAGTATTCAAGTCAAGGTGGAGATTTAATGAGTGGACTTGAATTTTTGGGTTAACAAATAAGTTGTTAAATTGTCTTGGAAACAATTTTAAATCTAGAAGAGAGAGGCGGTAGATCATCTGGGCCACCACTAGCATTGACTAATACATCCGAGCTACCTCTGGCATTGACTAATGCATATATGCCACATCTGACATTGACTAATATATTTGGGCCATCTCTAGCATTGACTAATGCATCTGGGCCATCTCTGGTATTGACTAATGCATCTGGGACATCTTTGGCATTGACTAATACATTTGGACCATCTTTGGCATTGACTAATGCATCTGGGTCATCTTTGGCATTGACTAATGCATCTGGGCCACATCTGACATTTATTAATGTATTTGAGCCATCTTTAGCATTGACTTAATGCATTTGGGCCATCTTTGACATTGACTAATGTATCTAGGCAGCATCTGATATTCACTAATGTATTTGGGCCATCTCTAGCATTGACTAATGCATCTAGGCCATCTTTGGCATTGACTAATGCATCTGGGTCATCTCTGGCATTGACTAATGCATTTGGGTCACATCTGACATAGAATAATGTATTTGAGTCATCTTTGGCATTGACTAATGTAGCTGGGCCATCTCTGGCATTGACTAATGCATCTGAGCCATCTCTGGAATTGACTAATGTATCTGGGCCATCTTTGGCATTGACTAATGCATTTGGGCCATCTATGACATTGAATAATGTATCTGGG
Source organism: Impatiens glandulifera (assembly GCF_907164915.1). Classification (NCBI taxonomy): domain Eukaryota; kingdom Viridiplantae; phylum Streptophyta; class Magnoliopsida; order Ericales; family Balsaminaceae; genus Impatiens; species Impatiens glandulifera. Next base: position 99,754,150 of record NC_061862.1, read on the forward strand.
CCACATCTGACATTGAATAATGTATTTGGGCCATCTTTGGTACTAACAAATATATTTGGGCCACCTCTAGCATTGACTAATGCGTTTGTGCTAGAATGTTTTGTAACAATATGAGTATTCAAGTTAAGGTGGAGATTTGCTGAGTAGACTTGAATATTTGAGTTACCTAAGAAGTTGTTAAACTATCTTGGAGACAACTCTAGATCTAGAAAAGAAAGACGATATATCATCTAGGTCAACCTTGGCATTGACTAATGCATTTGGGCCACCTCTAGCATTGCTTAATGCGTCTAGGACCACATTTGACATTGACTAATTCATATGAGTCACATCCAGCACCGACGAGTGCATCTGGGCTATCTGACACTGGCGAGTGCATCTGAGCTATCCGACACCGACAAGTACATATGGGCCACCCGACACCGACGAGTGCATCTGGGCAATCCGGTACTAACGAGTGCATCTGGGTTATCCAACACTAGCGAGTACATCTAGGTCATCCGACACAAGCGATTTCTTCTGGGCCATCCAACACCAGCGAGTGCTTCTAGGCCATCCGACACCGACGAGTGCATCTGAGTCATCCGATACCGACGAGTGCATTAGGGCCATTCAGCACCGGCAAGTGCATCAGGTCCATTCGGCACCGACGAGTGCATTTGGGCCATCTGATATTGACGAATGCATCTATTAGGTTGTCTTATGACAACTCTGGACAAAGAGAGGAGATATAATATTTGGGCATTGATTAATGCATTTGGGGCATTTGAGGGAATTCAAGTCAATGTGGAGATTTGTTGAGATGTCTTGAATTGATGATGCAAGGAAAGAAAATATTAAACAAAAGGAAAGTATATCTTTTTAATATGTAATCTTGATTTAGGGAAATAAGATTAACACCAAAGGAAATATGATCTTTTGTTATGGTATTATAACTAGGAATGTATTGTGATAATATTTTGGAGATTATTTGCCAAAATATTGTGTTAACCTAGTTGAAGACTATTTAAAGGTGCAGTCGGGCACTTCAGAAAGTTGACGTCTTTGCCTTGAGAGCATTGTTTCCAGTCCCAATTATGTATCTGTTAGGGTTTCCAAGGACCGAGTGTTATATAAACTCGTGTCATAACCCTAATCTGCACTGTTGTAATCTTTATTCTGATCTCCTAATAAGATTCTCACTTCCTGGTGGACGTAGTCAAGTTTTATCTTGGTGAACTACGTTAAAATCTGCGTTGTTCTTTATTGCTTACGTCATCTCACGCATTCCGTTATAACAATAAGTATTCCCCAATTTCAGAATATTCTCTAGATTTGTTCCCTACTTGAACTTCAGGAAATAAAAATTATTGATATTTACAGATAAATTTTCTAGTCCAATGTGCTCCCATTGCTTTAGCAAGGCATTCTTAGTGACCATGAAAGATACATGACTTTTTCCTATTTAGTTACCAACAACTACATATTTCCACTCTTTAATGCACTTTTCTTCAATTCAGGAGGTAATTAAAACTCAAATGGAGATTTGAGAATCTCAACTTTGGTTTAAAATCTCCCGAGTAAAATTTTCTTTTGTATTGTACTTGAGTTTTAGCTTTCTGTTTAGTATTTTTCTTTCAGACTTCATTTACTTTTTAACTGGAGTTACTTCTGATAGTGTAAGTTTTGGTTTTTGGGCACTTTATTAGCTCCCACATTGTTTCTACAGACCATCTAACTATCTTGTCATATTCTTTCTTTTTGAGTAAGTTTCACTCCTGAAGATAGTGAATATTAAGTTATGCTATGAACTGTTGGATTTTTTTCTTACTAAGAACAATCTCTTCTTTCTTCGCTTGAAACAATAATTTCGTAATTTGATTCTTTAGTTTGTAGAGATTAGCCCTTTCATTATATTCAACCCTCCCTTTTTCATCTTGTTGACTTCTGCCTAAACACTTTCTATCTTTTTGGTTTTATTTTGAGAATTTTCTCTATTTTCATTCCACTCTATATTAGCCTTCTTAAAATTCTATTTCTTCTCTATTTCAACTAGGGTGTTCAACCGACCGGTTAAGACTAGCTTTTCCTTTTATTTTACAAACTAGTTAACCGACTGTTAATGGTATCAATTTTACTGGTTCTGATTCTACTAGTTTTGGTCGGTTAACTGGGTTTAATCAAGAACCGATAATTCAATTTTTAAATCAGTATATATATAAATTATTACTTGATTTTTTTAAAAAAATTGTTATAACCATTAAATCAAAATTAAGAATTATAATAGTAATTATAATGAAATTCAAATTTCTGTAAATTTTAATTCTCAATTTTATTCATATTAGTTCGAAATCTCAATTCTAATATTTATTATTTCTATGTTTTTCAAATAAAACATATTTTTAATTTATCATTTAACATAACCATTTTTTTTATTAGAATGTTAGATATCTTAATAACATAGATAATATTTATTTAATATATATTTTTGCGAAATTTGAATTTTAATTTAATTCCAATTTCAATTTTTTTTCCGTTCAAATGCCACCTTAAGATCTTTTTCTTGTATTATACATATGCCCATAAAACTCATATTTAAATATCCTTAAATGTGAATTATATATAGAATATATAAATCTCTTTAAAAAGGTGAATCTTATTTCTAGATTATGTCCATCATCTTTAATAAATAATTAGACTGTATTTGATAATCCTAAAATTGAATATCGAATTATTTGAATTTTTTTTTCTAATTTCGATCTTTGTTTCAAAATTAAGAATTATAATAGGAATTATAATGAATTTCAAATTTTTGTAAATTTTAATAATCAATTTTATTCATATTAGTTTGAAATCTTAATTCTAATATTTATTATTTCTATGTTTTTCAAATAAAACATATTTTTAATTTATCATTTAACATAACGATTTTTTAAAAAAAATTTAGAATGTTAGATATCTTAATAACATAGATAATATTTATTTAATATCAATTTTTGTAAAATTTGAATTTGAATTTAATTCCAATTTTATTTTTTTTTTCAAATGCACCCTTAAAATCTTTTTCTTGTATTACACATATGCTCATAAACTCATATTCAAAGAATATAAAATCCTTGAAAATTAAGGATGAATCAAATATACATTTATGATCATAAAAAAATATATATGAATTTAAATAATGAGTAATAAGAAATTTATAATTAAATTTTTATGAGCCTCATCCATTCAAGTTTTAAAAAATTAAGATAAACCAATATGAAAATATATATCTAAATGGTTAGGTTAATTAGTATATAAATAACATTTACCATGGATAAATGAATATCAGGGATTCTACTAATTGTGTATGCGAACAACAATATTTTAATAGCATGGATCCGTGTATTTTCACGGGTAAAGATATAAACAAAATATTATTTATTTATAAATATTTTAAATAATATGATTCAAATCTTTGAATTTGTTTTAATTTGTAAAATTAAATTCAATCCAAATGTAATGGTTACTTTTATTTTCAAATTTATCGAGTATATAAAATTTGAAAAACATTTAAAAGAAAAATATAATGTATGCGGACCAATCATATAAATTGACAACTTTCATTATATGGGAAAAAAACTAATTTAGAAAAAAAAATCATCGAACATTGAATTTTTAATTGTCGCTAGTGCATTTGTAAGCGTTGCTAGAATTTGTCATCGGTTGCGGTTTATCTGTAATAATCTTTTAGGATTTTCTGCAAGTAATTTTTTTATTACTTTGTTTCTACCATCATGGGGGAAGGAGAACAAAATTAATAAATTTAAAGAAGTCAGAGATTTTGTGTTGAAAAATTTATTTGAACAATACACAGACAAAAATGAAGGTACTGAATTTTACATTTGAATTTAAATTGTCTGTTAAAGTAGAGGAAGACTGTATAAAGAAATGAGAAATTATAGTTGTGGAACAATGAAAAAGGGCGGGAGAAGATTTCCACAAATTTTCATGATCTATATAATAATAAAAAATAATATATTTTTATATATATATATATATATATATATATATATATAGGTATATATTTAATATTGGGATGATAATTTGTAGTCAAACTCAAAATGGATCAATTGCGTTAGAAATTTACAAGATTAATCATTTAAATATTATTTTATATTATAATTTGAAAATATATTCTTTGTATTTAATAATTAAAATCACATCTTAAAAATATTATTTAATAAATATTTAATTAAACTAATAAATATTATACGGTCAAATGAGTAAAATAGAAAAAGAAATCACGTAATTAAATAATTATAATAAAACGGACAAAACAAAATATAAAATATAAAAAATTATTTATTTTATTAAAAATGTAAATTTATCAAAGTTTATAGTATATAAATAAATAGTTTGTCTCTTTTTGGATCCATTTATAATATTAATTCTATAAACTTTTCAATTGACCATTTAAAATTAACATACAAAAGGATGGAGAAAAAATGATAATAAAACGTGAAACTTATATTGTTCTATTGAAAAAGTTAAGAATGTCACATAAATATGTATCTTACCTAATTTAGAATGTTTTTAACATTTTTTGGACAAATTTTTTAAATGTTATTTTCAAATTGTCAAATTAATAATAAAATAGACATAAAAAGTTATATGAATATATGATGAAATTTACTTAATTTAAGAAGAATTATAATTACAAAGAACTTTACTCTACCAAATAATCGTTCATTCATCCCTCAAATTCGAACTCTCACATATACCATCATATTTCAAGTATTCCATTATTAACAACATTCAAACCGCTATTCATTCGTCACTCTAATTCAAATTCACATATTTCATTATATATTATGAAGAACTTTACCCCAAATACATATATTCCTTCAAGAATGACATTAAGAACTACCATTCATTCAACTCTCAAATTCGAACTCTCACATGTACAATCATATTTCAAGGTTTTATTATTAACGACATTGAAACCACCCTTCATTCATCCATCTAATTTGAATTCACATATTCTATCATATATTATACTTCAAAGATTCAATATTAACACCACCATTAAATTTAACATTTATAATACATTTTTTAAAATTCACACCAAGTGACTTGGTACACGAATATTGGTCTTGAATTCAATTTATAATTTGAATGCATATATATATTTAATCATTGTTAATGAATAAAAAATAAAAAATATAATAATAAAAAAAATTAATTATATAAATAATAGATACTTAGAGAACTTTAAAAATTATATAACTTTTATTAAATACATTCTAAATTTAATTATTTATATTTTTATATAATAAATGTCGTCATCAATTAATATTTTTATAATTTTTTTTTGGAAAATAGCTTAGCGTTATTTAATTAAAATCCCAAAAGTGGTTTATTAGCTCACGCATTTTTTCTACATACCAACTAACTATCTTATCATATTCTTTCTTTTTGAGTAAATTTCCGTCCTGAAAATAGTGAATATTAAGTTGTGTTATATTAAGGAACTACATCACTATTTTCGATAAATCTAACTGACTTTGATAATTTATTCTAAATAATCAAAGAGGGAGAAATTGTTAAATTAAAATGAAACATTAATCTAACATAAGAAGCCAACGATTACAAAATTACAAGGTTTTGAATATTTAGATTAAATAATCAAAAAGGGAGAAATTATTAGAAAATACAAGTAATTAATTATCAGTATTAATTAACTGTTTAAAAAGAACTTAACTAAGATAAATCTCATGTAGGTTAAAGAAAACCGAAAGCAAAGTTGATCGGTTTTATATCAATTGGCTGTAGAATCGGTTTTATATGAATCAGAATTATTTAAAAAGATTGGGGGTTTTATGTTAATGCGTAACCGATAGTATCTCCATATTCGGAATCGGTAATATCTTAAGATCGACTCTATACAATGCGTAGCCGGTAGTATGTCAATATTAATTTTATCTAATGCGTAGCCGGTAGTATCTCCATATCGGCTTTATCCAATGCGGAACCGGTAGTATCTTCATATCAGTTTTATCTAATGCGGACACGGTAGTTTATCTACTTCGGTAGTATGTCAAGCGGAACCGGTAATATCTCTATATCAGTTTTATCTAAGCGGAATTGATAGTATCTTTATATCGGTTTTATCATATGCGTAGCCGGTAGTATCTAAAAACCAGTTATATCTTGAAACTGGTAGTATATCAAGATCGATATTATAAAGAAGTAGAACCGGTAATATCTCAATCGGTTCTTCCCAAAGTGCAGCCGGTAATATCCTAATTGGTCTACTCTAAAGCGGAGCCGGTAGTATGTATCCCAACACTGTGATAAGAATATCCGGTAATTGTAGAAAGAAACTTTTATATCTCCAGACTATTTTGTTGCTATTTTAGTGCAAGTCTGATGGAGTCTTCTTTGGAGCAGATGTCTGCCAGCCTAATTCAGATTGCCAAATCATTAAAAGACAAAAACGTAAGTTGCATGTTCCTTGGAAATTATTGAACCAAATAATGATTTTTTGGCCTATTATTAATAGAGTACTGACAAAATCAAAGGATATCCAATCTGTTGTACTATTTTGGACTTCAACCAATCAAAGAGAAGAACAATGGTTTCTTGAAGCAGACATAACCGTTGAAGTAATAAATATATCCCTTGATATATTTTCCTACTTAAGAAGACAGAAGTTATATCTCCAAACTGTTTTTTTGCCATTTTAGTGCAAGTCTGATGAAGACTTCTTGGGAGCAGATCTCTGCCAACCTAATTCAGACTGCCAAATCATTAGAAGACAAAAACGTATATTGCATGCTCCTCGGAAATCATTAAACAAATTAATGATTTTTTGGATTATTATTATAAGATTACAGACAAAATCAAAGGATATCCCATCCGCTGTACTATTCTGGACTTCAACCAATCAAAGAGAACAACAATGGTTTCTTGAAACGAACATAGCCGTTGAAGTCACAAATATATCCGTTGATATATTTTCCTACTTAAGAAGATAGAAGTTATATCTCCAGACTGTTTTGTTGCCATTTTAGTGCAAGTCTGATGAAGACTTTTTGAGAGCAGATGTATGCCAGCCTAATTCAGACTACGAAATCAATAGAAGACAGAAACTTATGCTGCATGCACCTCGGAAATAATTAAACCAATTAATGATTTATTGGCTTATTCTTATCAGAGTACAAACAAAATCAAAGGATATCCCATCTGTTGTACTATTTTGGACTTCAACTAATTAAAGAAAAGAACAGTGGTTTCTTGAAGCAGACATGGTCGTTGAAGTCACAAATATATTCGTTGATATATTTTCCTACTTATTAAGACATAAGTCAATCTGCTTCAGCACCTTTTCAACAATCTTTTTCCGACATCTTGAATCTTTTCTATCAAATCAATCAAGCTTTCAAAACCTACAAGTTCTCAAGAGTGTGTTAGAATCTCAAGTGTATTACAATACTATATATTCTGTGTGAGTGGTGAGTATTGTAAGTTGATAGAATTTGTTTCTGTTCAACAGAGTGAGTATATTGAAAGGTCGAGAGCATGCAGTAACTAATCCTTTTTTGTTCGACTAAGTCTATGTACGTGTTGTAAACAGATCAAATATTCTTGTAAATATCTACCTTCACTTTGAACATTATGCACTAACTAACTCATCATTATCGATCACATTACACCCTCATTATAAGCATTTTGATCCAATTAAAACCATCATTTCCATTTTAATCTTTATAATACCCCTCTAAAATCCGTACCAATTGGGACTTGAACCTTGATATCAAGTTTAAGGTGTGAACACTTTAACCACTACACTATTTGTGATTGTTAAATTTAATTTATAATTTTATATATTTATATATATTTTGTATATAAACTCATAAAAGGGAGACAAATAATCAAACAACATATTTTTTATTATTTAAATATATCACGAATTAATAAATAGGTCTTACAAATTTATAAGAAATTAATACAAAATTTAAAATTATATAAACGCAATGACTTCCATTTATCAAACTTTATATTGAATTTAAAAATATAAATAATTATTAGCTTAGTTTGTTATAATGTTGAATTTATATTGTTAACAATGTCGTGCGTCCATCATATGTTGTGTTGAATTTAAAATTAAAGTTTTATTAGTCTAATTGGTTAAAGTGTTGTACTTGGTTTTGTTAGGTTGTAAGTTCGAAACTTGAATATATATCATATTTAGTTTTTTTTTTAATTTAAACAATTTCAAGTTTATGGGAATTAACCACGTCTTTCGACCGAGCAAACCAAACACTTTGAAATTAAGCATTATTATATATATATATATTTAAATTTTAACCATTTCAAATTAGGGGCGGGTCAACCCACGACCCGATCCAAATATTCATTTACTCTTACTTACATATTTAAATTAATCACGTGTCTTGACCCGGTGATCCAGACACTGTAAAATTAAGTATTTTTTAATTAAAGAGAACTATCATGACAATGAACATCTATAGCCCCCTATTTAAATCAAAACGCTTCTAAATTGAATCGAACTTGTGACAATTTAGTATCTTAATCCGACTATTACCACTATGCTACCTTGGTAGGTTACTTTGAAATTAAGCATTATTATATATATTTTAATACTTAAACCATTTCAAATTTATGGGCGGATCAACTCACGACCCGACCCAAATCTCCATTTACTCTCAAATACATATGCAAATTAACCACATCTCTCGACCCGATAATCTAGACACTTTGAAATTAAGCATCATATTATATATAGACATGTCTTATAAATTTTATAAGAAATTAATAAAAAAAATTAAAAATTATACGCAATGACGTCTATTTATCAAACATTATATTGAATTTAAAATATAAACCATAATTATCTTAGTTAGTTAAAATGCTGAACTTATATTGTTATCAATGTTGCACGTTCATCAAATTTTGTATTGAATTTAAAACCTAAGTTTTATCGCATCTAATATAATGTCGTCATTTTTTTTGGAAAACGACATAGTTTAATAAAAAATTAAAGAAATTCAAAAAAGGAAAAAAAAACCTATGTGTTTTGAAATGAAGACAAAACAATCTTTTGCCTTAATTTAGACGAAAAATAGGCAAAAATTAGGAAATAACAAACACATCGAATTACAAACAACCAATTATACTAATAATATAAATTTAAAATGCCTTGAAATCAATAGATTGAGTGACTTTTGATAGGTGATGTACTATCTTTGATATATCAACCAATTTCTTTCGTTAGTGAGTATTTGCCTCCACGTTCGATTGAGTGCATTTCCATAAAAAATGATGTATTCATTTTAACTTGTATATTAAATTCTTCTTTATTTGTTCTATTTTTTTTTTGACAAATGCACTTATTTATTTTTAATATGTCAAATTATCACATCTTTTAGGTTATTAATAAAGTTTTTATATTTAAAATTTATCTAGATAATGATTATCTTCACATTCTTATTATTTGTTTATTTGATTTATGAGAAAAGTTTTTCATATGTTGTCTAAAATTTATGAATATTTATTTATGATTAATTTAAGTTAAATTTAGTTGAATATTTTTTTTATGGTATAAATATAATATGCCATATCTGTTAATATATTATACAAGTCTTCCCTTAGAAGTTTAAGATAATATTAATTTACTTTTTATATTATTTCAAACTAGATATTATAAATATTAGAAGAAATATTTAAAATATATATTTGTTAGTTATTTTTAATTGTTAATTTATTGATATGAGAATATATGCCATTTATTTCAAACTCACTCTTAAATGTGATTTTATTAATTATATGTGTACACTAGTGGTATGATTTATATAATACATTTTAACTTGTATAATAATTTAAAATTTAATTAATTTGCACTTACTTTTTTATCTTAATTTAAAATGTAACCGTCCATGGAGTTTAAAAAAAAATTCAAACAACATATATTTATATTTTAATATTTTATGTTTATTATTATTTTATTGATATATTCTTTCTCTTATTTTTAAGCATAAATTAAAATATTTTGAATAGGGATGAGTGGATACGATATAACATAATTTTTTTTATCCATACCTTATACATTACTTAAAGTTTTTGCATATAAAAATTCATACATTTATCTTCCCTTGATTTTGATATAACTTGATTTATGTACACCTTAATTTCGGTACGGTATCGATATTATACATTTGATACCTAAAAATTATATTAATTTAAACAAAAAATAATTTAATATGGTTATTACCAACATTACAAAAAAACTAAAGATATTTATTATAAAATAAAATATATTTTTTCAAATTTAACATTCTTTGAAACTAACGAATATTAAGAATTAAATTTAGTTAAAAAAATTGAAGTTAACAAAAATAAACATAAATATAATTTTCAAGTAAGACTAAAGTGGAATCGAGAGAGTGTTTTGTATTTATGATTAACTTGGTAATATATTTGACCAGTGTCGGACCTGAAATTTCGAGACATGAGGCGAGCACAAAACTTGGTGCTCTTAAAACTTAATATTCATACATATATTTTTTTATCGATTTAAATATAATAGTATTTATAACATGAATTCTAGAAATAAAATATCATCAAAACAATATGTCATATGTAAATAATAAAAAACAAAGAAGATCCAAACAAAATATAAAATTCATGTTCCGAACTAGTACATAGTCACTTGAATATTACTCTTCTCGCATTTTTTGAAGCGAAAGTATTGATCAAGTTTTCATAATCAACTTTCTCAATTATTTTTTTCTTGATAGATAACATAGCTAACCCTTTTAATCTTTCTTGCGACATATTTGATCGAAGATAAGTTTTAATCAACTTCAATTTGGAAAAACTCTTTTCCTTGGATGCAACAGTAACTGGTATAGTCAGCAAAACCTGATATGCGATATAAGAATTTGAATAACAACCATCCATTGTTTTCAAATAATTCAGTACATCAATCGCTCTTTTTGCTTCTCCGGGTAATGAATGTCTTAACAACTTTAGTTCTATGAATAAATATGATCCATCAACATCGGAGTGCCCATCATGTGTTAAAGAATTTTACAGATTGACACGTGAGCTCAAGAGACCATCATCATCAATAGACTTCAACTTCTCCAAACTAAATAAAACCCAAAGGTTTCTTCGTACTTTTGAAATTGCTCAAACCGAGTTTGAAGAGAAGAAAAAGCTTGTCAATTATAAATAAGAAGTAATTAACTCGAAAAGATTCTTTAGGAGATTGAGTTACCTCTTCACTGTTGATATCATCAAATTGTCTCTTTCTCCGAATGATGTGTTTAGCTCCTGCATTTTTTCTACAGACCAACTAACTATCTTATCATATTCTTTCTTTTTGAGTAAATTTTTGTCCTAAAGATAGTGAATATTAAGTTGTGTTATTTCAAGGAACTAGATCACTATTTTTGATAAATCTAACTGACTTTGATAATTTATTCTAAATAATCAAAGAAGGAGAAAATAGTAGATTAAAATGAAACATTAATCTAGCATAAGCAGCCAACGATTACAAAATTACAAGGTTTAGAATATTTAGATTAAATAATCAAAAAGGGAGAAATTGTTAAAAAATACAAGTAATTAATTATCAGTATTAATTAACTGTTTAAAAAGAACTTAACTAAGATAAATCTCATGCATGTTTAAGAAAATCGGAAGCAAAACTGATCGGATTTATATCAATCGGCTATAAAATCGATTTTATAAGAATCAGAATTATTTAAAAGATTAGCGGTTTTATGTTAAGACGTAACTGATAGTATCTCCATATCGGTTTTATCCAGATTCGGAATCGGTAATATCTTAAGATCGACTTTATACAATGCGTAGCCGATAGTATGTCCATATTAATTTTATCTAATGCGTAGCCGGTAGTATCTCCATATCCTCTTTATCCAATACGGAACCGATAGTATCTCCATATCGGTTTTATCTAATGCGGACCTGGTAGTTTCTCTACTTCGGTAGTATGTCAAGCGGAACCGGTAATATCTCTATATCCATTTTATCTAAGCGGAATCGGTAGTATCTTTATATCGGTTTTATCATATGCGTAGCCGGTAGTATCTAAAAACCGGTTATATCTCGAAACGGTAGTATATCAAGATCGGTATTATAAAGAAGCAGAACCGGTAATATCTCAATCGGTTCTTCCCAAAGTGCAGCCGATAGTATCCTAATCGGTGTACTCTAAAGAGGAGCCGGTAGTATGTATCCCAACACTGTTATAAGCATATCCGGTAATTGCAGAAAGCAACTTTTATATCTCCAGACTATTTTGTTGCTATTTTAGTGCAAGTCTGATGGAGTCTTCTTTAGAGCAGATGTCTGCCAGCCTAATTCAGATTGCCAAATCATTAAAAGACAAAAACGTAAGTTGCATGTTCCTTGGAAATTATTGAACCAAATAATGATTTTTTGGCCTATTATTAATAGAGTACTGACAAAATCAAAGGATATCCAATCTGTTGTACTATTTTGGACTTCAACCAATCAAAGAGAAGAACAATGGTTTCTTGAAGCAGACATAACCGTTGAAGTAATAAATATATCCCTTGATATATTTTCCTACTTAAGAAGACAGAAGTTATATCTCCAAACTGTTTTTTTGCCATTTTAGTGCAAGTCTGATGAAGACTTCTTGGGAGCAGATCTCTGCCAGCCTAATTCAGACTGCCAAATCATTAGAAGACAAAAACGTATATTGCATGCTCCTCGGAAATCATTAAACAAATTAATGATTTTTTGGATTATTATTATAATATTACAGACAAAATCAAAGGATATCCCATCCGCTGTACTATTCTGGACTTCAACCAATCAAAGAGAACAACAATGGTTTCTTGAAACGAACATAGCCGTTGAAGTCACAAATATATCCGTTGATATATTTTCCTACTTAAGAAGATAGAAGTTATATCTCCAGACTGTTTTGTTGCCATTTTAGTGCAAGTCTGATGAAGACTTTTTGAGAGCAGATGTATGCCAGCCTAATTCAGACTACCAAATCAATAGAAGACAGAAACTTATACTGCATGCACCTCGGAAATAATTAAACCAATTAATGATTTATTGGCTTATTCTTATCAGAGTACAAACAAAATCAAAGGATATCCCATCTGTTGTACTATTTTGGACTTCAACTAATTAAAGAAAAGAACAGTGGTTTCTTGAAGCAGACATGGTCGTTGAAGTCACAAATATATTCGTTGATATATTTTCCTACTTATTAAGACATAAGTCAATCTGCTTCAGCACCTTTTCAACAATCTTTTTCCGACATCTTGAATCTTTTCTATCAAATCAATCAAGCTTTCAAAACCTACAAGTTCTCAAGAGTGTGTTAGAATCTCAAGTGTATTACAATACTATATATTCTGTGTGAGTGGTGAGTATTGTAAGTTGATAGAATTTGTTTCTGTTCAACAGAGTGAGTATATTGAAAGGTCGAGAGCATGCAGTAACTAATCCTTTTTTGTTCGACTAAGTCTATGTACGTGTTGTAAACAGATCAAATATTCTTGTAAATATCTACCTTCACTTTGAACATTATGCACTAACTAACTCATCATTATCGATCACATTACACCCTCATTATAAGCATTTTGATCCAATTAAAACCATCATTTCCATTTTAATCTTTATAATACCCCTCTAAAATCCGTACCAATTGGGACTTGAACCTTGATATCAAGTTTAAGGTGTGAACACTTTAACCACTACACTATTTGTGATTGTTAAATTTAATTTATAATTTTATATATTTATATATATTTTGTATATAAACTCATAAAAGGGAGACAAATAATCAAACAACATATTTTTTATTATTTAAATATATCACGAATTAATAAATAGGTCTTACAAATTTATAAGAAATTAATACAAAATTTAAAATTATATAAACGCAATGACTTCCATTTATCAAACTTTATATTGAATTTAAAAATATAAATCATTATTAGCTTAGTTTGTTATAATGTTGAATTTATATTGTTAACAATGTCGTGCGTCCATCATATGTTGTGTTGAATTTAAAATTAAAGTTTTATTAGTCTAATTGGTTAAAGTGTTGTACTTGGTTTTGTTAGGTTGTAAGTTCGAAACTTGAATATATATCATATTTAGTTTTTTTTTAATTTAAACAATTTCAAGTTTATGGGAATTAACCACGTCTTTCGACCGAGCAAACCAAACACTTTGAAATTAAGCATTATTATATATATATATTTAAATTTTAACCATTTCAAATTAGGGGCGGGTCAACCCACGACCCGATCCAAATATTCATTTACTCTTACTTACATATTTAAATTAATCACGTGTCTTGACCCGGTGATCCAGACACTGTAAAATTAAGTATTTTTTAATTAAAGAGAACTATCATGACAATGAACATCTATAGCCCCCTATTTAAATCAAAACGCTTCTAAATTGAATCGAACTTGTGACAATTTAGTATCTTAATCCGACTATTACCACTATGCTACCTTGGTAGGTTACTTTGAAATTAAGCATTATTATATATATTTTAATACTTAAACCATTTCAAATTTATGGGCGGATCAACTCACGACCCGACCCAAATCTCCATTTACTCTCAAATACATATGCAAATTAACCACATCTCTCGACCCGATAATCTAGACACTTTGAAATTAAGCATCATATTATATATAGACATGTCTTATAAATTTTATAAGAAATTAATAAAAAAAATTAAAAATTATACGCAATGACGTCTATTTATCAAACATTATATTGAATTTAAAATATAAACCATAATTATCTTAGTTAGTTAAAATGCTGAACTTATATTGTTATCAATGTTGTACGTTCATCAAATTTTGTATTGAATTTAAAACCTAAGTTTTATCGCATCTAATATAATGTCGTCATTTTTTTTGGAAAACGACATAGTTTAATAAAAAATTAAAGAAATTCAAAAAAGGAAAAAAAAACCTATGTGTTTTGAAATGAAGACAAAACAATCTTTTGCCTTAATTTAGACGAAAAATAGGCAAAAATTAGGAAATAACAAACACATCGAATTACAAACAACCAATTATACTAATAATATAAATTTAAAATGCCTTGAAATCAATAGATTGAGTGACTTTTAATAGGTGATGTACTATCTTTGATATATCAACCAATTTCTTTCGTTAGTGGGTATTTGCCTCCACGTTCGATTGAGTGCATTTCCATAAAAAATGATGTATTCATTTTAACTTGTATATTAAATTCTTCTTTATTTGTTCTATTTTTTTTTTTTGACAAATGCACTTATTTATTTTTAATATGTCAAATTATCACATCTTTTAGGTTATTAATAAAGTTTTTATATTTAAAATTTATCTAGATAATGATTATCTTCACATTCTTATTATTTGTTTATTTGATTTATGAGAAAAGTTTTTCATATGTTGTCTAAAATTTATGAATATTTATTTATGATTAATTTAAGTTAAATTTAGTTGAATATTTTTTTATGGTATAAATATAATATGCCATATCTGTTAATATATTATACAAGTCTTCCCTTAGAAGTTTAAGATAATATTAATTTACTTTTTATATTATTTCAAACTAGATATTATAAATATTAGAAGAAATATTTAAAATATATATTTGTTAGTTATTTTTAATTGTTAATTTATTGATATGAGAATATATGCCATTTATTTCAAACTCACTCTTAAATGTGATTTTATTAATTATATGTGTACACTAGTGGTATGATTTATATAATACATTTTAACTTGTATAATAATTTAAAATTTAATTAATTTGCACTTACTTTTTTATCTTAATTTAAAATGTAACCGTCCATGGAGTTTAAAAAAAAATTCAAACAACATATATTTATATTTTAATATTTTATGTTTATTATTATTTTATTGATATATTCTTTCTCTTATTTTTAAGCATAAATTAAAATATTTTGAATAGGGATGAGTGGATACGATATAACATAATTTTTTTTATCCATACCTTATACATTACTTAAAGTTTTTGCATATAAAAATTCATACATTTATCTTCCCTTGATTTTGATATAACTTGATTTATGTACACCTTAATTTCGGTACGGTATCGATATTATACATTTGATACCTAAAAATTATATTAATTTAAACAAAAAATAATTTAATATGGTTATTACCAACATTACAAAAAAACTAAAGATATTTATTATAAAATAAAATATATTTTTTCAAATTTAACATTCTTTGAAACTAACGAATATTAAGAATTAAATTTAGTTAAAAAAATTGAAGTTAACAAAAATAAACATAAATATAATTTTCAAGTAAGACTAAAGTGGAATCGAGAGAGTGTTTTGTATTTATGATTAACTTGGTAATATATTTGACCAGTGTCGGACCTGAAATTTCGAGACATGAGGCGAGCACAAAACTTGGTGCTCTTAAAACTTAATATTCATACATATATTTTTTTATCGATTTAAATATAATAGTATTTATAACATGAATTCTAGAAATAAAATATCATCAAAACAATATGTCATATGTAAATAATAAAAAACAAAGAAGATCCAAACAAAATATAAAATTCATGTTCCGAACTAGTACATAGTCACTTGAATATTACTCTTCTCGCATTTTTTGAAGCGAAAGTATTGATCAAGTTTTCATAATCAACTTTCTCAATTATTTTTTTCTTGATAGATAACATAGCTAACCCTTTTAATCTTTCTTGCGACATAGTTGATCAAAGATAAGTTTTAATCAACTTCAATTTGGAAAAACTCTTTTCCTTGGATGCAACAGTAACTGGTATAGTCAGCAAAACCTGATATGCGATATAAGAATTTGAATAACAACCATCCATTGTTTTCAAATAATTTAGTACATCAATCGCTCTTTTTGCTTCTCCGGGTAATGAATGTCTTAACAGCTTTAGTTCTATGAATAAATATGATCCATCAACATCGGAGTGCCCATCATGTGTTAAAGAATTTTACAGATTGACACATGAGCTCAAGAGACCATCATCATCAATAGACTTCAACTTCTCCAAACTAAATAAAACCCAAAGGTTTCTTCGTACTTTTGAAATTGCTCAAACCGAGTTTGAAGAGAAGAAAAAGCTTGTCAATTATAAATAAGAAGTAATTAACTCGAAAAGATTCTTTAGGAGATTGAGTTACCTCTTCACTGTTGATATCATCAAATTGTCTCTTTCTCCGAATGATGTGTTTTTCTCGGAAAATAGGTTCAATTCTCATTTCACTTGCAATATGTTCGACTTCAACCAAGGCTTGATGTTAGAAAAATTAAAGAAGATAATTTTTAAACCGGCCATACATTACAAGTTTTAAATATTATTTCTAAATAATCAAAAAGGGAGAAATTGTTAGAAAAAATAAGTAGATTAATTTTTACCGGCCAAAGAACTTAATCAATCTCAATATTCCCGTGCAGGTACGGATTTAGCCGCATCATACTGGCCGAAATACATGATTCAATGATCCGGTATAGTCTATAAAACCGACTGAACTCCTCAACCGGAACGGCTAGCCAAAGCTGATTCATCCGGCTGACACACTCTTATTAAAGATCATAAAATTCAATAGAAAGATATGAAAAGTGGTGAATCTAAGAAAATGACGTAATATGACGACATAGATTTATTGAAAATACAAAAGAAGATAAGATCTGGATCAGAAGCATGCAACGAAAACAATGATGAAACTGGTTATCCAACTCTACAAGAAACCTCTGATTCAGGCGGCTGACTTGGTGCATGCATGCCATGTGTCAAAAATGCAAGTCGGCCTGAGTGCATGTCTGCCAAGTGTCCGAAATGACAAAACGTGCACGCAACTTCAGAACCGGATCGACGTGACTTCAAATGACCAATCAAGCGGAGAGAGAAAGTTATGACAGTTGTCATATTTTCTCTATAAATAGAAGCACACGGTGCCGAAGACATATACGCATGAGATTTCTACGAAAAAACTCATACAAGAGAGAAGTAACAACAAAAGATCTTATGTACCACCTCTAACAGTGATTTGAAATTACCGAAAGTGTTTGTGTATTGTGTGTGTATTTTACTATTGAGTAAAAGTGTTAGTATTGTATCATTGTGAGTGGTGTAACCGACGAGCTATTACTCGTTCGGATCGTGTGTTGTGATTGTGTAATATTCTGTAGTGAATATCCTTCTCACTGTTGGAGAAGAAGGGGTGACGTAGGAGATTAAACTCCGAACATCCATAAAATTCGGTCTCATGTTCTTTACTTTCATGTTCTAGCTTACTCACTCAAACATAACCGAAACATCTAAATCGAACCGAAATAACTAAAAACTTCCTAAACCTAACCGACTTTTTCCTTAAATTGATATCTCATAAATACCTTCCAAACATAACTGTGTGTGTTGCTTCAAGCTGAAACAAACGATTTCCGCACTTGAACCCGGTTCAAAAGGTTTGTGACGGCTTGTGTAGTGTTAAGAAACGGTTTTA
The DNA here is from genome assembly GCF_907164915.1 of Impatiens glandulifera. NCBI lineage: Eukaryota > Viridiplantae > Streptophyta > Magnoliopsida > Ericales > Balsaminaceae > Impatiens > Impatiens glandulifera. The sequence continues at coordinate 99,772,679 of NC_061862.1, forward strand.
GTCTCTAACCGGACTATTACCAATAGTGTGTGTTGTTGTCTAAGCATTCACCCTTAACAAACCGGAACCCCGGTCCTCCACGGGCGATCCCGATCCTAACAAGTGGTATCAGAGCAGAAATATTAACACTCAAGCAACCGAAGAAGATGGGAATGGGAAGCATGACCCACAGCGACAAGCCACTGATGCTAAAAAGTAAAGGATTTAGCGACTGGAAGAAACAGATGTATCTTCATCTGATCACGCTCGATGATGAGATGAACAATGTTCTAAAGGAGGGTCCGATAAAGATTAACAAGGAGATGGAAGAATAGATGGCTGAAGATCGAAGAAGAAACAACCTGGACAACCATTGCATGAGACATATCTTCAAAGCGATAGATGACAACACGTTCAACAAGATTTCGGATTGTCAAAATGCAAAGGAAGTTTGAGAAACAATCATTCAGATATGAGAATATCAAGATGAAACCGGGAGAAAACATGAAAGAGTTCAGTGATCGGTTCACCAGTGTAGTCAACGAGCTACATACACTTGGAAAGAGATATGACAACCGGGAGATCATCATAAAAGCGTTGAGATCCTTACCAAGTGCATGGGACATCAAAACCATGGTGATGAGGGAATCAAGCAACCTCAGACAAATGAAGTTGCACGATGTGTTTGAGGACCTGAAGGCTTACGAATTCGAGATAAAATCTCGAATTGAAGATGAAGCTTCAACATCAACCGAAACCAGAGCCTTGGTGACATCGATGGAACCGGCAGTACATGTATCAACCGTTCCGGTTCCTGTCAAAAACGCTGACCAGATTAGTGAAGACGTGATGGCCATGCTAGCCTAGAAATTTGGGAGATTCATGAGGAAGAATCAACCATCAAACAACAACTTCAACTATAACTATGCCGATAAATCAAATGTAAGATATTTTAACTGTGATGGTTTTACAGGTCGGAATGCAGGAAACCGAGGAGAGACGACCGAAAACCGAGAAACAATTATCAAGGAAACAACTACCAAGGAAGCAACTACCACATGAATGACTACCAACGAAATGAAAACTAAGGAAACAACTATCAAAGGAACAACAACCAGCAAACCGGTGCAAGAAATGAAATCCAGAAGGCACTCATCGCATCCGACGGTGAAAGCGACTGGGCTAACTCCGATACCAAAAACGAAGAATAAAGAATTACATGCTTCATGGAACATGAAGAAGAGGTATTTGATTTTGCATCTGATGAATTTACTAACGAAGATTTAGTTACTGCACTCAACGACATGGTCGCTGAGTTCAGAAATTTGTCTACTTATATACCGACCCGGCCAAACTATGAAACCGGAGAGTCAAGTGGTACCACTGGTGAGCTATGTGAAATCACGGTATATGAACCGGTCGGACTATCCTTAGAGAATGAGAAGCTCAAGGAGACAGTTCAACCGGTAACCGAAGAAGATGAAAGAACCAAATATGTTACGGCTGCTTGAGAAAGATCCCGTGAAGCCGTAAATCAAATGTGTAACTATAAAAGACATCCTAAATGCAAATACGGTCTCGGTTACAAAAATGACAGATCCGACAACAAGACCTCTCTAAATAGGATGAAACTCACAAGAGACAATCTTACTTTCATAAGATTTGTCAAAAGCTCTTCAGCCGACACTGAGACAGAACATAATCTAAACCAGAAAAAGAGATAAAATATGTAAGCCCAACCGACTCGGAGAAATGGCTTCATCCTTAGAGAAGGAAAGCCAACCGGTCAATAAACAGACAAACCAATACATGTTCAAAAAGAACTAATATACCATCACCATCACGACAACATAAGGTACTATTCGGCAGACAAGAAAGTGTCAAGCCGGGTACCGGAAAATCAATTAAAACAATCACCGGGAAAGTGATCCGACTTATTAAAGTTTGGATCCCAAAGGGACTAATCAACCACGGACCCAACTGAATGTGGGTACCAAAAAGTTGTAAATATTTATTTTTTGCAGGTTAGGAGGAGCACGCGGCTGGAGAACTCGGAATGGTACTTAGACAACGGGTGTTCAAGACACATGATCGGCAACAACGAACTTCTAGCCGATATCATCTATGAAACCGGAGCAATGATCACTTCTGGTGACAACTCAAAAGGTAGAACCGTGGGCAAGGGTAAGATTGTCTATGGTAACCTATCTATAACCAATGTGCTTTTAGTTGAAAACTTGCATTTTAACTTGTTAAGCATAAGTCAAATGTGTGACATAGGGTACACGGTTGAATTTCATAAACATGCATGCATTGTTAAAAATTATCAAGGTGTTACATTATTAACCGGAAACCGGATGAGAAACATTTACAAAGTTGATTGGAAACTAAGATTGAAATTCTGTTTGCATGATAGCTAGGAATGATCTGAACTGGCTCTAGCACAAACGGCTAAACCATTTGAACTTCAAAACATTAAACTTTATATGTTCTAAAGAATTGGTTCATGGTTTTCCAAACATCAAATTTTCAAAAGATAAAGTATGTGCTGCATGTCAAATGGGAAAACAAATAAAATCATCTTTCAAAAGCAATGGAAACTTTCAATCCGAACGATGTTTAGAACTTTTACATATGGATCTGTTTGGTCCGGTTAGAGTAATTAGTCTAGGAGGCATACAATATACCATGATAGTTGTTTATGATTATTCTAGATTTACTTGGGTAACGTTTCTGAAATTTAAAAGTCAAACTATGCCGAACCTAATAAAACTATTTTTGAGAATATAAAACGAGAAATTTGTTCGACTTAACCGAATCAGAAGTGATAGAGGAACTGAATTTACAAATAGTACTTTAACTACTTTTCTTAATAATTATGGTATTTGGCACGAGTTGTCTAGTGCTAGAACACCTCAATAAAACGGTATGACTGAGAGAATAAATCAAACTCTCAAGGAAGCTGCAAGGTCAATGATAGCCGATTCGGGTGTTGCTCAAAAATTTTGGGCCGAAGCTATCAACACTGCTTGTTATACTAAAAACCGGTCTTTAATTACTAAACATTTTAATAAAAATCCTTTTGAAATATACCATGACAAAGTTCCTAATATCCGGTATCTTAGGATTTTTGGCTGTAAGTGTTATATTCACATCAACGACAAAAGTTAATTGACCGCATTTGATGCTAAATCCGATAAGGAATAATGTTGGGTTATTCAGCCGTAAGTAAAACATATAGAGTTTACAACACTAGAACTTTAACAGTTGAAAAACATCTCATGTTGTTTTTAATGAATCAGTAGAACGAAACACTGCATTACCCTTCGACCTTCACAACCGAATGGAAAATTTCAATATCTATTCTGATGATGAAGATGATGTTCCGGTTTACAGACGGTTTGTCAATGATCAAGCGGTTGATGCTGAACCTTAGTCTAATCAAGCTGCTTTACCGCATAAAGTTGACGCTTCAGTTTCAACTGAAGAAATCGGCTGGCCTGACTCTGTTCAGCCTACCGATCCTTCTAACCTTGATCAGCCAACCGGACGCTTGGAAGACATGTTCTGGATAAACCTTAGAAGGAATAAAATCATCCTCTTGAACTAGTAATGGGTAACATCTCATTACCCGTCTGAACTAGGCGACAGAATTTGGAACAATATGAAAACTCAACTTTCATATCACAAATTGAGCCGAAAAAGGTGGTTGAAGCTTTGCTAAATACCGATTAGATTTTAGCAATGCAAGAGGAACTAAAAAAGTTTGAGAGAAATAAAGTCTGGTACTTAGTCCCTAGACCGAAACATAAATCGGTCATATGAACAAGATGGGTATTCAGAAATAAACTCAATAAAGACGGTTTAGTTACGATGAACAAAGCCCGACTAGTAGCTCAAGGTTACAAACAGGAATAAGTCATTGATTTTGAAGAATCATTTGCTCCTGTGGCTAGAATTGAAACATTAGAATATTTTTGGCATTTGCAGCTTTCAAAATTTTCAAAAATTTTCAAATGGATGTTAAAAGTGTTTTTCTAAATGTTAAATAAATGAAGAGGTGTATGTTGATCAACCTCCAGGTTTTAAGAATCCAGAACACATGAATTATGTTTACCGGCTAAACAAACCTCTTAACGGTTTGAAACAGGCTCCAAGAGCCTCGTATGATACATTAACCGCATTTTTATTTGATCACAAGTTTACAATAGGCTCGGTTGATAAAACTCTTTTCAAATTTGAGAAAAATGAACACATATTATTTGTTCAAATCTATGTTCATGATATCATTTTTGGATCAACCGATCCAAAATTATGTGATAAATTTTCAAAAATGATGACTAGAAAATTTTAAATGAGTATGATGGGAGAATTGAGTTTCTTCTTAGGTCTTCAGGTCAAGCAGATTGAAATCGGAACTTTCAAAAGTTAGCCAAAATACACAGCCGAACTATTGAAGAAATTCAGAATGGACACATGTGCCTAGGCGGCTACACCGATGAGTTCATCCTTGAAGTTAGATAAAACTGAGGACGGTCAAGTAGTATACATAACAGCATATCAAGGAATCATTGGTTCACTACTTTACCCAACAGCTAGTCGAACGGACATCCTGTTCGCGGTCGAAGTATGCGGGAGATTTCAAGTCAATCCAAAGCAATCACATTATATTGCGGCTAAAAGAATTCTAAAATATCTGAAAGGAACCCAAGACGTAGGACTATGGTACCCAAAAGACTCCAGCTTTAATCTAATAAGTTATTCTGATACAGACTATGCAGACTGCAAAATCGATCAAAAGAGTACAAGTGGGACTTGTCAATTTCTGGGAGACCGGCTGGTCTCATGGTACAGCAAAAAGCAAACTTCAGTTGCTACTTCAACCGCAGAGGCGGAGTACCTAGCAGCCGGAAGGTGCTGTGCACAATTCCTCTGGATCCAACAACAACTTAGGGATTTCGGTGTAACTGCCGAAAAATCTCCAATCATCTGTGACAACACAAGCGCAATAGTAATCACATACAATCCGGTGTTGCATTCAAGAACTAAACACATTGACATAAGACATCATTTCATCCGGGAGCATGTGCAGCAAAAACACATCTGGTTGGAGTATGTCTCAATTGAACAGCAAGTGGTCGATATTTTCACTAAATCGCTACATGAAGCTAAGTTTTCTTATTTTAGAAATATTTTAGGACTTACTGATAGTAAAAAAACTTATTCCATAACATTAATGCATGCTCTCAAACATACATCATCATGAAAAACCGGGGTATAAACTTAGGGAGAAGCTCTCGCTTCTCAAGCCGTACCTAAATAGGAAATTAAAACATTCAAGGATGCTAACCAGGAAGATGTCTTCGGTTATGCCTGACAAACTCATAATACCAAATCACATGTATTTATATTGAGGGGTTCAAATGACTTGGTAAAACAGATAGTTCAATCCAAAGCTGAACAAATGTCAATTCGTTTCGATATTTCTTCACACCGGAATAAGCTATTTCGATAAAACCAGAAATGGAAAACCGACCAATAAAATGCATCATGGTTTCGGTAAATTGAAATTTTCTGGCTAACTTGGGACGGCTGACCGTGTTTCCATGCATACCTTGAAAATGGAACATATAAATCATAAAACAGTCTACCTCAATCGAGATGACGACACGTGTCCATCATCAAGAGAAGAAGACTAACATTTTTTCCATATATTTATTTTAATCATGAAAATCTTTAGTCATCATTTCTATTGCATTGGAACTAAACATTGTACATATAAAAAAGTTAACCTCATATTAATTACCTGATGACATCACTAAGAACGCTCACATCCTTAACCAAGTTGAACCCTTGGCTATATAAACAACCCTTCACATCTCAAAACATTTTACGAGAATATTATCAACAAAATACTTGAGCAAAGTTTATCACAAGAACATGAACTCTTCTCCTCTCTCTAAAAATGTCCTTTTAGCCGACTTCGATTCGATCTACCAAAATGAAGAATACGCATTAAGGGATTGTTTCTTGCCCTTGAAAGAACCGGGCTATGAAAATTGTTGGAGAATCGTTTCATCATGGACTACTTGGTAGTCGATGAATTCTTTGAAACCGCTAAAAAAGTGCACCGGGACATCATCTTGGTGCAAGTCTATATCCAAACCTTTCTATTCAGCGAGACGTATTTCGTTGAATACTACGGTTTACCCACTGAAGGGGTAACCGATCTCACATACTCTCTGGTGATCATTGAAGAAATGTCTCACTTATTCTCAAGCTCTAATATCCCGGTTAAAACTTGGGGTCCTAAGAGTCAAATTTCTCACAAGTACCAGATTCTCAGCGAGATTCTAGGAAAACAGTTTTGGGTAGGGAAAAGAGCTACTACTATACCCAGCAAATGTTTGAAATGATAATTGCCATCACGGTTGGCACCCCGGTCAACTGGTCCTGGATCATCTTCAGCAATCTGAAGAAGATGATCACCACCAACAAAACCGGCTACGCTCCCCAGCTGAGCGGTTTTTGTGTTAGTCTCGACATCCACTCCGGACCATTTGTCACTCTCCATCCGAAGCATGTGCTAATCAAGGAGAGAATCCTACAGATGATCGACCGATGAGACAAAGCAACGACTAAGAAGACCTCAACCGTTGGATCATCCAACGTTTAATCTTTTCATGTCCTTTCTTTAACCATGACATTTCACTTTCTTATTCTACCGAACCGGTAATTTTGTTGTACTACCGGTTCGGCACATCTATTAATGAAAATCATTTCCTTCCTCTTTTAACCAAATCTTGAGAAAATAAAAATATTAATACTCTGAAATATTCTACATCGAATAATCTCAAATCATTGTTGGGAACAAATTTATTCACTCTCCAAAAGGCATGCCTAGTCCGGATAGACTAGTTAGTCTACATCACATCTTTTCCAAACAAGTTATTCCCTTGAAAAAGCATCAAACATTCAATGCATTCATTGACTATACATAAACGGTCAGATTTTTCAAAATATTTTCATTAAATGCTCCTCAACCACCTGCATTATATAAAGAGATCATCCATCTTCAAACAAATCACATTTCAAAAGTATCTTTCTCTCTTTATATTTTGAACCTTCACCCTCATATTTCCGTCTCTCAATTTGTTCTTCAAAATGAATGTTGAACACCGAAACTCAATCATCATTGACTTTGAATCGGTTATCAACTCCAGATTTGAAGGCGTTCTTATCCAACCTCTACTCATATCCGGCTTACGAACCTTCCTTGAAGGATCGGACACCATCCTCGAAGAGGAGGTGCACGAGTTCTTCAACAATGGACATGTAAGGGATGATGGAAGCATCGTTACTTTCATTGAAGGTGTATTACATCGCCTCACTGAAGAGTCATTCGCAAATTTATTCAACCTATCATCCGAAAATTTTTCGGATTTTCTAACTCCCCACTTTCCAGCAAAAAAAAGTTATTTATTCTTCTTCTCCGGCACCAATCATCCGGTTGAAGACCACAGTTTGAAAGACGACCTAGCTCCCCACTTCCAAGTCCTTCAGGACTTAATCCAGCAGTCCATTATGGGCCGAATGACGAATCAAAACTACTATCGGGAAGTGTTTGACCTCATGATCTCAATCATCAAACTGTCGCCCATAAACTGGGCCTCTTTTCTTTTCAACAACTTGAAGGAGCTCATCAAAGCTCCGAGAAGAAGAATTGGATTTTCCCCCCAAATAACCGATACATTCGTTCCATCATCTCCAATCGTGGATCAGGAATCCCGGTAGGACCGACCAACACACTGACCAGCCACATGCTGGAAAGATGGATCGCAAAAATCGTGGAGGAATGGATCGAGAGGATAAAAGAAGGAGACTTCTAACAGTCTTAAAATTTATTAATTTTGTTTCCGGTCATCTCGGTCATTTTGTTGTACGACCGGGTGATCATCTATGTCATCATTTCTTCCGGCTTATTTATAATATTTTCATTTTTTTCTTCTGGCTTACTACCGAACTTAACTTTTCCGACTTACCAAACTTTCAAACTTAATATAATCTTTCCGGTTTATAAAAACTTCGGTCAAACACTAAAAGCTTCCGGTTAACAAGGCTTCTGGTCAAAACAATGAATCTCAAATATTAACATTCGGCTAAACTTCAAATTAACCGCCAACAATTTACCGCCAACAGTTACCGCCCCTAGATTACCGCTCAAATTTACCTCCCTTATTTACCGCCAAAAAGTTACTGCAGTAACTTTTGGAGGGAAATTTGGCGCCAAAACCAAGAACCAAGTGACGGTTCAATTCCTTAACCGTCAAGTAACCGCCCACTATATAAACTAGAAGTTAAATCACTATTCACCCACTCACTCTTTCTCTCTAGAAACTCCAAAAGCAAATCTGCATATCTATCTCTCTCGATCATCTTCATCATCTTAATCAATCATCATAGGACGAGATAACCCTCTTTTCACCTACATCTTGCAGATCGACTTCAAAGACATCGACGAAAATGGAACTAATGAATAAAAGGCATTGATCGGATGTTTGAGGGATTTTGGGCTGGAAACGTTTCTCTCTGGTTTGTTTGTTCTTCATCAGGATGAAGTTCTGGAGTTCAACAAGGCAAGATTGACGAAGAGAACTATCACCGCCATTGTGAGCGGTACTACTTTTGAGGTTACTAAGGAGCTATTTGTTGAAGCCCTTGGTTTACCAACTGTCGGAAGGGATTTCCGAACCAGTCTATCAGAAGCCGACTCCGAGGTGGTCCGGCTAGCACTTTAAAAAGATGCGGGTGACCTGGTGGATCACACTAGCTGGAAGAATACTTTGAAGCCTGAGTTCCGGTGTCTAGAAATGATGATGGACATAGTCCTCGATGACAAGATTAACTGGGGTTGCATTTTATTCGAGCAACTATGCGAAGTGGTTGCCAAGACAAAAGATCGGGTTCAAGCTTACGCCATGCCGGTCGGGAAAATCCTTCAACACCTAAAGATCCGAATAAGTGAAGGTACTCTAAAATCATGAATGTTGAGAGTGTACAGACCCGGGTTGTTAAACCGGCAAAGGAAAGAGCTCCAAGGACTGGGGGTTCTAAAGAAGCCGAACCGGCTGCACCGGAAGGCGCAGGTCCTAAAGAAGCCGAGCCAAATGGTAAGGGCAAAGCTAAAGAAACCGAAATGACGAAAGAGAAGACAAGAAGAATCAAGTCTGTGGCAAAGAGAGCAAAGAAGTCGGCTAAAAAGAAAGCGACTAGCAAGACAAATGATTCTGAGAAAACACCTTCCGAGCGATCCCCTCGGTCATTTGATCCTCTATTTTCAACCCACTCCCTTAAGGGTTGACATTCCGGTTCTTGTCTCCTCAACACTCTATCGGTCTGATAAGGTTGGTACTCACTCCGTCCACTCTAAATCTGCTCAGAATACTATAGAGAACGTAGTACAGGATGTCACCCGTGCTAATGAAGATGAGGTGACGAGTATTATTAAAGAAGCTGGTCAGGTTGGTGCAACTGATCAAACCAAAGAAAATCCGGTCGAAGAAACGACCAACATTAAAACTGAAGTCCCTCCGGTGCGAAAGGGAGATAATGAAGAAAGACAGCGATACGGTCCGGCTGTGGGAGACTCTGTCCCAACCGGATCCAACCCATAACCGGCTCAAGAAGGGCCAATGAACCAAGTTATTACGACGGAAGGTTCAAATCCGGGTAATAAAGAAAATCAAGAAGTGACTAAGGATGATCCTCCGGTACTTGGAGGAATTAGATCTTAGAATGGGTCAACCGGTCCCACTACTTAGGAACCAGAACAACTCGAAATCATACCGGATTCTGCTCCTCCGGTTTCTAAACAGGAAGTAGAGGCCATGTTTAAGTTACTATCAACTCATCTGAACGAAGCCGCTGAAGGAATAACGCGTCCTTATCACTTGTGGGGCAGGATTAGAATCCAAACCAAATTCTCACACATGCTTCCCGATCTTACCAAAAATAAGTACTGGTTGGAATTGTTGGTCATTGAGGAGGAAACATTCGGTCTTGCGAAAACCGATATTATCTCGATCGCTTTAGCAAGAGGATCCCTGATCAATGAGAAGGCCAGGCTGAAGGCATTGGATGAAGCATTCAAAAACGTTCAAATGGATCCAAATGAGATGGAAGAGATAATGATTGAACGGTTCACCAAGGTGAGAAACGATACCCTCCTCAACATCAAACAGCTAGAGGAAGAACTAGAACTGGTATGCAATGACTGTCTCTTGCATCCGGAAGGGTATCGAAGTAAGCCGATCTTTGAAATCGGTGAATGCTCCAGAGCAGCAGAGAACTGCAATGTCAGGTTCATACTCAACCAAGTCAGGAAATTCCACTCTGCCTCTAGGGATAACAATTCCACTACCCAAAAGAAATCAAAAACTACAATGTCGGTTCATACTCAACAAAGTTAGGAAATTGAGCATACATCTGAACACATCAAGGGTATCATCGATAATTCCGTTGCCACTTCAAATAATGAATGGCATAATGTCACGGAAACCAGAATCTCTACCCTCAAAGCTGAGTTGATTGAATCGGTTAAAGAAACAGTTGAGTCATCAATAGCTCCGTTGTTAGAAATGATGCAACTTATGGCGGCTCAGATTGAGGAGTTGACAAAGTTAAAAGCATCTAACACTCAAGACCAGTTCCGATCCGATGCGAAAGCAGCCCTTCAAATTCAAGCAGAAGAGGAAAAAGAAGAACGGTTGAGAAAAGAACATGAGGAAAATGACTCGAGAATATCCCGGGAATCTGATGAGGCAGAAAAGGCAAAACAAAAACAAGTCGCACCGATTCAGGCTGAATGAGTAGTGACACGACGACAGACTAAAAGAAAGAAAGTTGCTGAATTATTGACCCGGGTAGAACAAAGTGGCCTTCCCGGTCCACTCAACGATGAAGAAGAGGATGACACTCTTCTACGACCAAGGAGGAAGAAAGTTGTAATTTCCTCATCCGCTCTATCAACAAGCCAAGGAACATCAGTTGTTCCCCTATCTCGACCAACTAGACCGACAAGGGATCCTTCTGCTTCAACAGCTTACCTCCCGGAAGAACAAGCCTCTTAGCCGGATGGAGCATGAATGCGGATCGAAGAGTAAGGGAATGGGATGCCGAGCAGGAGAAAAGGCTCAAAGAGAAAGAAAAGGGAGGACCATCTGATCCATAACTTACTTATTTTATTACATTTATGTCTTGAACTTATGAACTTATTACACCTACTTTCCGTGTATCTTATTTATGAAGTTAACTTTTGAAAAATCAGATCTTTCAAACAGCAGATTTTGACACTTTTCTTTGAAAAGTATCAAAAAAGGAGAAATTGCTAAAAACATTTTTCAAAACAATCTTCAAACCGGCCATACATTACAAGTTTTGAATATTTATTCTAAATAATCAAAAAGGGAGAAATTGTTAGAAAAATTAAGGAAGTTAATTTTTAAATCGGCCGTACATTACAAGTTTTGAATATTTATTCTAAATAATCAAAAAGGGAGAAATTGTTAGAAAAATTAAGTAGATTAATTTTAACCGGCCAAAGAACTTAATCAATCTCAATATTCCTGTGCAGGTACAGATCGAGCTGCATGATACCGGGCGAAATACATGATTCAATGATCCGGTCATAGTCTATAAAATCGACTGAACTCCTCAACCGGATCGGCTAGCCAAAGCTGATTCATCCGGCTGACACACTCTTATTGAAGATCATAAAAGTTCAACGGAAAGATATGAAAAGTGGTGAATTTGAGAAAATGACGTAATATGACGACATAGAGATTTCTTGAAAATACAAAAGAAGATAAGATTCGGATCAGAAACATGCAACGAAAACAATGATGAAATTGGTTATCCAACTCTACAAGTAACCTATGATTCAGGCGACTAACTTGGTGCATGCATGCCATGTGTCAAAAATGCAAGCCGGTTTGAGTGCATGTCTGGCAAGTGTCTGAAATGACAAAACGTGCACGCAACCTCTGAACCGGATCAGCGTGACTTGAAATGACCAATCAAGCGGAGAGAGAAAATTATGACCGTTGTTATATTTTCTCTATAAATAGAAGCACACGGTGCCGAAGACATATACGCGTAAGATTTCTACGAAAAAGCTCATACAAGAGAGAAGTAACAACAAAAGATCTTACGTACCACGTCGAACAGTGATTTGAAATTACCGAAAGTGTTTGTGTCTTATGTGTGTATTTTACTATTGAGTAAAAGTGTTTGTATTGCTTCATTGTGAGTGGTGTAACTGACGAGCTATTACACGTTCGGATCGTGTGTTATGATTGTGTAATATTCCGTAGTGAATATCCTTCTCAATGTTTGAGAAAAAGGGGTGAAGTAGGAGATTAAACTCCAAACATACATAAAATCATGTCTAATGTTCTTTACTTTCATGTTCTAGCTTACTCACTCAAACATCTAAACCAAACCGAAATAACTAATAAACTTCCTAAACCTAACCGGCTTTCTCCTTAAACCGATATCTCCTAAATACTTTCCAAACCGAACTGTGTGTGTTGCTTCAAACTAAAACAAACCATTTCCGCACTTGAACCTGGTTCAAGAGGTTTGTGACAGCTTGTGTAGTGTTAAGAAGCGGTTTTAGTCTCTAACCGGACTATTACCAATAGTGTGTGTTGTTGTGTAAGCGTTCACCCTTCACAAACCGGAACCCCGGTCCTCGAAGGGCGATCCCGATCCTAACACTTGATCAAATCCAGATTTTCCAAACTCTTGGAGAAAAGAAATAAGCCCCTATAACTGTCCGATAGCAACATCAATATCCATATTTTTTATTGGAGAAACTTACTGACAATGTTAATCTCATATAATAACTTGTACCAAATTATCATTCCGGTTAGGAATTCAAAATTCTCAAGTTCAAATGATGCCAAACCCTCAGCTTCACTCTTTATTTTTGAGTCATATGAAGTGTTTGCCAAATCAATTAACGCATCTCGTATTTTTGAAGTCTGGTATTTTTGGGTCTTCATTGCGAAGTACATTCAATTCACCATATTCCCGATCATTCAACTTATCATCGATGTCATTCTGGTTTACTTGCTCTAATATTTGATCGCTTGTGAAAAATACTTATTAAGGCTTCCTACTTGTTTGAATTAAAGCATCTTCCTTTTGTTTTTTCTTTCTTTTTTCTGCCCCAGACAATTATTTTCTTATAGGAGGCATGCTTGATAAAACTCTAAATGCTAATCTGCATTAAAAATTTATAGATTAACCAACATTCTATGAATCTATGATTAACCACAATGTTGCACTTCCGCTATGCAATAATGCAAGATATTCAAGTAAATCGAACCAAAATCTCACCGAAATCGGAGGAAGAACTCTAGTGGGCAGTGGCGCAGTGCCGATAAACAAGGCTGGAACGAGCGAAAAAGGCCCAAGAGCTCGGGGAAGGAGACAACCGAGTTTTCTTCTCCAATTCCGCCAAGCTGGAGGATCGACGACGGGTTTGGGGGAAGTGTTTCCTTTTTTTTCTTTCCAAAATGCTTGTTCTTATTTTTTTTTCATTGATTTTGTTGATAAATGGGAATCGTGCGATTCTTTTCTACAAGTAAGATAGTGTTTTTTATTTTTATTTTTTAGGATACAAATTAATTCAGGGCTTTTCATTGATAGGTTATCAATTATTTTTTATGGCTTTTTAAAAACAAGTCAATGAACATATCATTATAATTTATTTATTTTTGAAGATTTTGGTGCCCCAAAAATATTTGGGGCTGAGGCAATTGCCTCATTTATTACACAGCAGGTCTGGACATGTATTTGACTCAATTAAACTTATTTTGAAAAAAAACAAAAAATAGCCTATTGTAAAATAAAATGAGTTTTGTATCTTGTAAAATGGAATGTCGGGTGGAAAGGGTATATATTAAATAATATTAAAGTACAATTATTGTTTTATTTGATTTTCAAAAATAATGTTTCTATAATTAAATTAATACCATATCCATTTATTTCCTTACAAATATTATAAATAAATATATATAAATATTTTATAAATATTATTTTGTTAATTCGGTATATTCCGATATACCTAAATTTTGAAAATCTTATACTTTTATCTTATTAATAATTTCGATATCGGTACCATAATTTACATTTTTTCGGTATATACCTAAAAAATTAATATTTTTGATATATTACGGTACGATATTTTCGATATACCTATAATATCGGTAATTTTTCTCACCCCTAATTTTGATACTGTGATTAGCGCAAGTTTTTAACCAATGATTCCTACAAATTAAAATTTATGTCATAGTTCATCTGTTCATGGTTTAAACATGTTACTAATTTGATATATTTTATAATCTTGTTTCCATGATTATTAACTTTCAACAATGAAAACTATAAATTCATACTCATTTTTAAATAATGAAAAATTTTAAGAATTTATTTGAACCATAAATAAAGTTTAAGCCATTTTGTTGTTGTTTTTAAAATTTTGACATTTAGTTGCTATTAAAACATTTAATATCACTTAAATAACATGTTAAATAAATTATTGAACAGATCCATATACTAGAAAAAAATTAAAAAAAAGTATGTTTCTGTTTCGACTTGTTTCGTAAGGTGTGTTTATGGGTTCAAGAATCAAGTTCTTGATCTTTAGGACCGGTGAAAATTCTATAATCAAAGGGCAGCGGAAGATTTTGATAGAGAATTTGGGGGGAGGGGATAGAAGAACCAAGGGTGCGAAGAGAAATACTGTTTGTCTATGCCAAACAGTCCATAATAAATAATAATAGACGAATATGGCCGAAGTTCATATCTTCATTATTCCATTCATGGGTCCTTGGGGAAGAAAGATCAACCTTATATAGGTGATGTCTTGCCCTAGAATATTCAGTTATAACAAATACTAGAAAATAAAAGAATTCGATTTGTAAAATAGAAAGAGAAAGCAAAACAAAATATTAATACAACAAAACAGAAATATGGGCAATATGTGCACCATAGGACCGAGACCGAGTGCCGAGAAAGGTTGCTGGAATTTATTCTAGGGCCGAGGCCTTAATACGTAGACTCTAGCAGTTTCTCACAATTAAATATTTAATGAAAAATGATTCCTTTTATTTATAATATTTTTTAGTTGGCACCCATAGTTTGTGAAACTATGCTTTTAGGGCTTTGGGGGACATTCTCTCACACATACACACAAAAGTGAAACAATATAACAATATGCATCATAGTTGTGAATTGATTCAGTCAAACATTTCTTTCTGCAATTATCATTCGAAAAACATGCGCCTTTGAAAGTAGCACTTTTGTTATAGCACGTTTCTGCAATTACTGTATAGGTATGATTCTCTGTAAAATTAAGAAATCATGTATATTTTCATTAATAATTCTATCATCGCATTTCAACTTAATATGAAAATAGAGATAATATTATTAAACTTACGAGAAACGAGAATAATTAACGCTAAAAAAAGACTGAAGAGTAACTTGTTCATGTTGTTTTCGTTAATGTTGGCTTAGAGTTACTTGATCTAAGAACTTGAAGGTCTATTTATATGTATAGTCACTTAAAAGTTAGGGAGTATATTTTTTGTGAATATATTGTGAATCTTATAGATAGTATATCAATCTCTTTAAAAAGTGAATTTTATATATAAATTATATAAATCTCTTTAAAATGTGAATCTTATTTCTAGATTATATCAATCATCTTTAATAAATAATTAGACTGTATTTGATAATCCTAAAATTGAATATAGAATTAGAATTTGAAATTTAATTCTAATTTATGTTTGTTTCAAAATTAAGAAGTATAATAGTAATTATAATGAAATTCAAATTTCTGTGAATTTTAATTCTCAATTTTATTCATATTAGTTTGAGATTTATTTTTCAAATAAAACATATTTTTAATTAATCATTTAACGTAACGATTTTTTAAAAAAAATTTAGAATGTTAGATATCTTAATAACATAGATTATATTTATTTAATATCAATTTTTGTGAAATTTGAATTTAATTCCAATTTCAATTTTTTTTCCGTTCAAATGCACCCTTAAAATCTTTTTCTTGTATTACATATATACCCATAAAACTTATATTTAAATCTCTTTTAAAGGTGAGTTATATATAGATTATATAAATCTCTTTAAAAGGTGAATTTTATATATAGATTATATAAATCTCTATAAAATGTGAATCTTATTTCTAGATTATATCGATCATCTTTAACAAATAATTAGACTGTATTTGATAATCCTAAAATTGAATATAGAATTAGAATTTGAAATTTAATTCTAATTTCGATGTTTGTTTCAAAATTAAGAATTATAATAGTAATTATAATGAAATTCAAATTTCTATAAATTTTAATTCTTATTTTTTTTCATATTAGTTCGAAATCTCAATTCTAATATTTATTACTATGTTTTTTAAATAAAACATATTTTTAATTTATCATTTAACATAACAATTTATTTTTTAAAATTTTAGAATGTTATTTATCTGACTAACATAGATAATATTTATTTAATATTAAATTTTGCGAAAATTGAATTTCAATGTAAATTCTAATTTTAATTTTTTTTAGAAATGCACCCTTAAAATATTTTTCTTGTATTATACTTATGCCCATAAAACTTATATTTAAAGAACATAAAATTCTTGAAAATTAAGGATTCATAAAATATACATTTATGATCTTAAAAAAATATACATGAATTTAAATAATGAGTAATAAGAAATTTTATAATTAAATTTTTATTAGCCTCATCCATTCAAGTTTAAAAAAAATAAGATAAATGAATATAAAAATATATGTTTAAATGGTTAGGTTTATTAGGATCGGGTATAACAATAGAGACTAGGTCAAACTATTATTGAACGCTTACACACACTTCGTTTGATATTAACTCTGTTAGAAGTTAATATCCGTTTCTATTCTTCGCAAGTCATCACAAACTCTTTAACCGAGTTCAAGTGCGGAAATGTTTGTTTAGACTTGAAGCAGCAGGAGGAAGATATAGAAAGAGATTAACACACGAGACAAGAGATTTTATGGATGTTCGAAGTAAAAACTCCTATGTCACCCATTTTTCTCAACCTTGAGAAGTATATTCACTAGAAGATTTGGTTCAATACAACACTTGTACAAACCCAGTCGAATAACCAGGACTTAGTTACTGTATATTTTCGAACTCTTAGCACTCACACTCTATTGAGAAGAAACAAATTCTGTCAACTTACAATGCTAACCAACTCATACAGAATAGTTAGTATTATAATACAAATTTAACACTCTAACACACTTGAAAGCTTATAAAACTTTGAAAGCTTGAGAGAGTTGTGAATAATAGTTGATAGTTCAAGGAATCGTACAACTTGTTTTTTTCCAAGGTAAGGTTCGGTAAGCTTGGTTAAGAAGTAAGTTGTCCTCTGTCTTCTTAAGTAGGCAATATGCAACGGTCATGTTCTCTGCTCAACGGATATATCTTCTTCACAAGACATTTATCTTCATCTTGATTGGTTGAATTTTAGAGTAGTACATCAGATGAGATATTCTTTGATCTTTTCTGTACTTGGATGATAATAAGCCAAATTATCATTAATGGAATTATAATTTACGAGGAGCGTATATCTCAGAAGATTTGATTTGTTTTTGGTTCTTTTAGCATAACTCTACTGCTGCCAAAAAGGTCTTCATCTGTCTTTGCACAGAAATGGAAATAAATGCTGGAGAAACATAAAGTTGACGTCTGCAACTACCGGAAGCATCCTTATATGGCCCAAGGCTGGTAAATTGTGAGAAGCAAGAAAAGCTGGGAGCGCTCCAATAAAAATACCGATTTTATTGAAAAGCCGTTTTCAATAAAATACCGGGCGCGCTTTTTATATAACCGAAGTTATATAATACCGGAAGATAAAACTGGACACGTGTTTTGCAAAATACCAATTTGAAAAACACCGAATGCGTGTTTTGCAAAATACCGATTTGCAAGATACCGGACGTGTGCCTTGTTATAAAACCAATGTGTATAATGCTGGCTACGCTTCAATATAAAACCGAAGTACAAACTATCAGTTACGCTTTGAAAAAATACCGACTTCACATACTAATGGTTACGTGTTTGTAAAATGCCGATTTCACAAAATACCAGTTACGCATAAATAAACTGTCAATGCATAAATAACCGGCTACGCTTCGATAAACTACCGAAGTATAAATAACCGGATAGTTTTGTAAAATGTCGAACTGAAATAAGACTGGTTGCGTGTTTACAAAATATCAATCTTGTAAAATATTGGATATGCCTTTAATATAATACCGAAATTTTAAATAACCGGATACGTGTTCACTTTGCATAATACCGATGATATATAACCAATTATGTTAAAAAGCCAATCTTGTTTTCTTTACGATTTTTCTTTAACCTGTACAGAATTAAATTTATGCAATTAAGTTCTTATTTTCATGCTAATACTTAATTAACTATTTGACTTAACAATTTCTCCCTTTTTGATTATTTAAACTAAATATTCAAAACATGATAAATTTATAATTTTTGCTAATTATCGTAAATTAATTAGCTACTTTAATCTAACAATTTGTCCCTCTTTGATTGTTTAGAATAAATTATAAAAACTCGTTATCTATTTTTTATCAAGGTTAATTAGTATATAAACAACATTTACCATGGATAAATGAATATCTTGGAGTCTACTAATCGTGTATGCGAACAACAATATTTTAATAGCATGCATCCATGTATTTTCACGGGTAAAGATACAAAAAAAATATTTGTAAAATTTTAAATAATATGATTCAAATCTTCGAATTTGTAAAATTAAATTCAATCAAAATTTAATGTTTACTTATATTTTAAAATTTATCGAGTATATAAAATTTGAAAAATATTTAAAAGAAAGATATAATGCATGCCGACCAATCATATAAATTGACAACTTCTATTATATGGGAAAAAAGTAGTTTAGAAAAAAAAAATCATCAAACATTGAATTTTTAAGTGTTTCTAGTCTAGGGTTTCTTATGCATTTGTAAGCGTTGCTAGAATATGCCACCAATTGTGGTTTATCTGTAATCATCTTTTAGGGTTTCTGTAATTAATTTGTTTTATTACTTTGTTTCTACTATCATTGGGAAGGGGATGAACAAAACTAATAAATCTAAAGAAGTCAGAGAGTTTGTGTTGGAAAATCTATTTAAGAAAAACATAGACAAAAGTGGAGGTACTGAATTTTATATTTGAATTTAAATTGCATAATGAAGTAGAGGAAAACTGTATAAAAGAATGAGAAATTAGAGTTGTGGGAAACTGCATTGTAAAGATTAGAGTATCCTTCCCAATTACTAAAGAGACACGGTTAAACAATGAGGAAAAAATGGCTGAAGAAGATTTCAACAAATTTTCATGATTTATATAATAATAAAAAACGATATATATAAATATGAAGGTATACCTATATAGGTATATATTTAATTTATTGTAATGATGATAAATTGTAGCAACTTCAAAATTGATCAATTAAGCGTTATTATATATACTAGAACATTGTGTTGTAAAGATTAATCAGTTAATTATTATTTTATATTATCATTTGAAAAGTTATTTTTTGGATTTAAAATTAATAATTAAAATCACATCTTAAAAATATTATTTAATAAATATTATACGGTCAAATGACTAAAATAGAAATAGAAATCACATAATTAAATAATTATAATAAAACGGACCAAACAAAATATAAAAATATAAAGATTATTTATTTTATTAAAAAATGTAAATTTATCAAAGTATATAGTATATAAATAAATAATTTGTCTCATTTTGAATCCATTTATAATATTAATTCTATAATGTACTAATTGACCATTTAAAATTAACATACAAAATGATGGAGAAAAATTATAATAAAATAGACATAAATTGATATTCACGGGAAACTTATATTCTTCTATTGAAAAAGTTAAGAATGTCACTTAAATATGTATTTTACCTAATTTTGAATGTGTTTATCATTTTTTAGTCAAATTTTTTAATTCACATTTTCAAATTATCAAACTAATAATAAAATAGACATAAAAGTTATATGAAAATGGGATGAAATTTACTTAAATTAAGAAGAATTATAATTATGAAGAACATTGTTCTACCAAATAAATAGATTCTTTCAAGATTAAGATTAGGAACCATCATTCCTTCTTTCCTAAAATTCGAACTCTCACATATACAATCATATTTCAAGGATTCCATTATTAACGACATTCAAACCGCAATTCATTCTTCCCTCTAATTCAAATTCACATATTTCATCATATATTATGAAGAACTTTACACCCAAATACATATATTCCTTTAAGAATGACATTAAGAACCACCCTTCATTTATCCCTCAAATTCGAACTCTCACATGTACCATCATATTTCAAGGATTTTATTATTAACAGCATTCAAACCACCATTCATTCATCCCTCTAATTAGTATTCACATATTCTATCATATATTATACTTCAAAGATTCAATATTAACACCACCATTCAATTTAACATTTATAATAAATTTTCTAAAATTCAAACCAAGTGACTTGGTACTCGAACCTTGGTCTTGAATTCAATTTATAATTGAATGCATATATTTATTTAATCATTAATGAATAAAAAATAAAAAATATAAAAAAAAATATATATATTAATTATATAAATAATAGATACATAGAGAACTATAAAAATTATATAACTTTTATTAAATACATTCTAAGTTTAATTATTTATATTTTTATATAATAATATAATAAATGTTATCATCAAATAATATTTTTACAAATATTTTTTTTTGGAAAACAAATTAGTGTTATTTCATTAATAACCCAAAAGTGAGAGATTGTTTAAATCAAATCTAGACAATCTCTAACTTTGTTTAAAGGATTACAAACAACGACCCTAAAGTATCTTATTGGAAACAAACAAACAAAGAAAGATTACAGGAATAAACAACCAAAGCATACAAGACCTACAATTTTAAAATTATGATTTTGTTGCGAGTTTCCTCTTTGATTACTCTTACTCTACTTTAGAATCCCAATTTGCATTCTTCAAAACCCAATCTTCTTTCCTCGAATTCCAGCGATTATATTTACATCGCATCCTCACCTGTTTGGCTAAAGGATATACTATTGGTGATTGAACTGTTGTATATGATGATGTTTGTTTGTGAGTTGCGTATTCATTGGCTTCAACATTGCCTGAGTTGTTTCGATCTACTTTCATAGTCTCCTCTTCACTTTCCTACACTATTTTTTTTATCACTTCCATCTTCTAATTTTCCATTACTTTCATCCCCTAATTCCTTATATTTTTCTTCCTCTATTTCTTCTTCATTTTCACCCTCTAATTCTTCTTCTTCTTTATTCGATTCTTCATATTCTCCTTCATCTAAATCCTCAACATTTTCATCCTCTGCTTCACCATCTTTAGTTTTCTCTAGATTATTTCTAGTTTCTGATTCTTCAGTTTCATTTTCCTGGTCTTTCTCATTCTGCTCATAAACTTTTAGGCTTTCCTTCTATTCCTGAACTTTCTGGATTTCCTATTGTTTTTAAATTGTTTTTGCACATTTATTATTGACATGTTCAAAATTATTACATAACGCACATCTGTTTGGCCTCCATTTATATGATATATTCATGATTATGGGTTTACCTCTTCTGTCATTTTTGTTGGTAGAGTACTTTTAGGGTGTACTTCAAAGCTTATCCTAGCATATGTGATGTGTTCGCTTTCTTCCATGATTGAGTCCATATACAATGGTTTTCTAAGAAGACTAGAATAATGACTAAGTGCTTATGCATTGTACATATGAGTGGGATGATCCTTAGTTTGAACCAAATTTGAGTCGTTTCTTTTGATTTGCTAAGTAGGTCCATTCCTTCCGACCATCTTTCCATCTTAATGCAGTTTGACCCAACATAAGTATGCCCCAACTTTAGAATATTCTCCAGATTTGTTCCCTACTTGAACTTCAGGAAATAAAGATCATTGATATTTGCAGATATCTTTTCCAGTTCAATGTGCTCCCATTGCTTTAACAAGGCAGTCTTAGTGACCATGAAAGTTACCAACAACTACATTTTTCCACTATTTAATGCACTTCTCTTCAACTTCAAGGGTAATTTAAACTCAAAAGGAAATTTGAGAATCTCAACCTTTGGTTTAAAATCCCCCAAGTAAAATTTTTCTTTGTATTGTACTTGAGTTTCAGCTTTCTATTCAGTATTTTTCTTTCAGAATTCATTTACTTTCCAACTAGAGTTACTTCTGATAGTATAAGTTTTTGTTTTTGGGCACTTTATTAGATCCCGCATTGTTTCTACACACCAGCTAACTATCTTATCATATTCTTCATTTTTAAGTAAATTTAGTCCTGAAGATAGTGATAAGAACTATCTCTTCTTTTTTCGCTTGAAACAATAATTTCGTAATTTGATTCTTTAGTCTGTAGAGATTAGCCCTTTCATTATATCTAACCCACCATTTTCCATCCTTGTTGACTTCTACTTGAACACTTTCTGTCTTTTTAGTTTTATTCTGAGAATTTTTTCTATTTTCAATCCACTCTATTTTAGCCTTCTTAGAACTCTGCTTCTTCTCTATTTTAGTATTCTCATAATTCTGTTTTACTCTATTTCAGCCTTCTCGGAACTATGTTTCTGCTCTATTTCAGTCATCGCTTTGTTGCTTGTATCAATTTCTCTGAAGTCTTTTAATTCTTTCGCCTTATTTTTTCTTTTTCCCCATTGTTGAAGAGAAGAACACTGAAATAAATCATAGGAAATACAGAAACAGAGCAATTCAAAAACCCTGAAGATTTAGTGACTAAATCTCTTCGAAAGACAACCTTCCCAGAACACATAGATTAGAGAACTAACCGAACGCTCGCAACCAGTAAATAAGCGTCCAGAATATTGACGTAATTCAGAGAGATTTAGGGTTACCCTCACTTACCTCGCGAATTGTGCTGTTTGTGTTGATCGTGCCATTCGTGGCTATCGTTTCGTTCTTGGCAATTGTGTCGTTCGTTTCATTTGTGCTAATTGTGTCGACGATTGTATTGTGCCGACCTTGCCGATCGAATTTTAACTAAAGAACGATGTTTCTTTATTTTTTTTATTTATATTTTTTTTTACAAATATTACTCAATAATAATTCATTTAAAAATTATAATACAATAACTAATAAAAATGATTACAATTATCTTATTTAAAAATTCTTGTCATCTTAATGAATATATAATAAAATTGATAGCATCTTGTATTACCTTTTAGCTACACTTAAAAAGTTATTTTGCCTTAAGTGACTCGACATTACCGACCTCCTATCATAAAAGAGAATTATGTCCAACTGACTTGAAATTATTGACCACCACCTACTCTTACTTTGATCATTAAGCACAACCCACAAGTCATATCCATCATCTTATATCATTACTTTGAATATTTTGCTCCATCCGCATCTCGTCATATTTTCGACCACCTTCTACCCTCACATTGTGCATTTTTATCCTAGCTCGTCATTATTGACCAACATCTACCTTCACTTTGAACATTATGCAATAACTAACTCTTCATTATAGATCATATTACACACTCATTATAAGAATATTGATCCAATTAAAACCATCATTTCTATTTTAATCTTTAAAATACCCCTCTAAAATTCGTATCAGTTGGGACTTGAACCATGATATCAAGTTTAAGGTGTGAACACACTAACCACTACACTATTTGTGATTGTTAAATTTAATTTATAATTTTGTATATTTATATATATATATATTTTATGTGTAAACTCATAAAAGGGAGACACGTAATCAAACAAAATATTTTTTATATTTAAATATATCACGAATTAATAAATAGGTCTTACAAATTTTATAAGAAATTAATATAAAATTTAAAATTATATAAACGCGGTGACTTCCATTTATCAAACTTTATATTGAATTTAAAAATATAAAAGTTTAGTTTGTTAAAATGTTGAGCTTATATTGTTAACAATGTTGTACGTTCATTTGAATTTAAAATTAATCTTTTATTAGTCTAATTGGTTAAAGTGTTGTACTTGGTTTTGGTTTTGTTAGATTGTAAGTTTGAAACTTGTATATATCTTATTTAGTTTTATTTTTTTAATTTAAACAATTTCAAGTTTATGGGAAATTAACCACGTCTTTCGAACTGGCAATCCAAACACTTTGAAATTAAGTATTATTATATATATTTTTAAATTTAAACCATTTTAAATTAGGGGCGGGTCAACCCACGACCCGATCCAAATATCTATTTACTCTTATATACATATTCAAAATAATCACATCTCTTGATCCGGTGATCCAAAAACTCTAAAATTAAGCCTTTTTTTATTAAATAGAACTAATATGACAATGTACATCTATATCCCCCGCTTTAACTCAAAACGCTTCAAAATTGAATTAAACCTGTGACATTTTGGTGTCTTAATCCGACTATTACCACTATGCTACCTTGGTGGTTACTTTGAAATTAAGCATTATTATATATATATATATCTATTTAAAATTTAAACCATTTCAAATTTATGATCGGATCAACCCACGACTCGACCCAAATCTCCATTTACTCTCAAATACATATTCAAATTAACCACATCTCTCAATCCGACAATCTAGACACTTTAAATTAAGCATCATTTTATATATAGACATGTCTTATAAAATTTTATAAGAAATTAATACAAAATTTTATAATTTTATAAAGAAATGAAGTTCATTTATCAAATTTTATATTAAAGTTAAAATATAAACCATTATTATCTTATTTTGTTAAAATGTTGAACTTATATTTTTAGCAATGTCGTACGTTCATCAAATTTTATGTTGAATTTAAAACATAAAATTTTATTAGTCTAATTAGAAGTTGCGCCATCTAATATAATGTCGTAATTCTTTTTGGAAAACAACATAGTTTAATAAAAAATTAAAGAAACTCCAAAAAGGAAAAAAAAAAAAACCTATATGTGTTTTAAAATGAAGACAAAACAAAATTTTGCCTTAATTTAGACGGAAAATTGACAAAAAAATAGGAAATAATAAACACAACGGATTACAAACAATCAATTACACTAATAATATAAATTTAAAACGCCTTAAAATCAACAGATTGAGTGACTTCTTGATAGGGGATGTACTATCTTATATATCAACCAATTTAATTTTTTTCGTAAGTGGTTATTCGCCTCAACGTTCAATTGAGTGCATTTCCATAAAAAAATGATGTATTCATTTTAACTTGTATAATAAATTCTTCTTTATTTGTTCTAAAATTTCTTTGGCAACTGGACCTATTTATTTTTAATAAACATATTATCACATCTTTTAGGTTATTAATAAAGTTTTTATATTTAAAATTTATCTAGATAATGATTATCTTCACATTCTTATTATTTGTTTATTTGATTTATGAGAAAAAAAAAATTAATATGTTGTCTAAAATTTCTGAATATTTATTTATGATTAATTTTAGTTAATTTTTTTTGTTGAACATTTTTTTTATTGGATACATATAATATCCCATATTTGTTAATATATTATACAAGTCTTCACTTACAAGTTTAATTAAAATAATATCAATTTACTTTTTATATTATTTCAAACTAAATATTATAAGAAATATTCAAAATATATATTTGTTAGTGATTTTGAATGGTTAATTTATTGATATAAGAATATATGTCATTTATTTTAAACTCACTCTTAAACGTGATTTTATTAATTATATGTACACATATTTATGTGGTATGATTTGTATAATATATTTTAACTTGTATATTAATTTATAATTTAATTTACACTTTCCTCTTAACTTAATTTAAAATGTATCCATCCATTGAATTTTGAAAAATCCAAATAACATATATTTATCTTTTAATATTTTATATTTATTATTATTTTATTAACATATTCTCTCTTTTTTTATCATAAATAAAAATATTTTGATAATACCTTATACCATACTTAAAGTTTATATATAAATAAATTCATACATTTACCTTACTTTGATTTTGATATATACCTTAATTTCGGTACGGTATCGGTATTATACATTTGATACCTAAAAATTATATTAACTTAAACAAAAAAACAATTTAATATGGTTATTATATAAACATTACACAAAACTAAAACTAAAGATATTTATCATAAAATATTTTATTTAAAAATTTTAACATTCTTAGAAACCAACAAATATTAATAATTAAATTTAGTTTAAAAAATGGAGTTAACAAATATAAACATAAATATAATTTTCAAGTTAGACTAAAGTGGAGCCGATATATTGTTTTACCTTGGTAACATATTTGACTCAATTAAATTTATTTTGATAAAACAATAAACACTTTAGTGAAATAAAATTAGTTTTATATCTTGTAAATAGAATGCCTAGAGATGGTATACTAAATAATATTAAAGTATAATTATAGTTTGATTTGATTTTCAAAATTAATATTTATATAATTAAATTAATATCATATTTATTTAATTCCTTATAAGTATATATATATATTAATTTATAAATATTACTTCGGTATTTTGGTATATCCCGATATACCTAAAATTTTAAAATCTCATACCTTTATCTTATTAATAATTTCGATATCGATACCATAGATTACCTTTTTTCGGTATACCTAAAAAATCGATATTATTTATATATAAATAATTTAAATAATATAATTCAAATCTTCAAATTTGTTTGAAGTTGTAAAATTAAATTGAATCCAAATTTAATGTTTACTTATATTTTAAAATTTATCGAGTATATAAAATTTGAAAAACATTTAAAAGAAAGATATAATGCATGCCGACCAATCATATAAATTGACAACTTTCATTATGGGAAAAAAAGTAGTTTAATAAAAAAAATAATCAAACATTGAATTTTTAAGTGTCGCTAGTCTAGGGTTTCTTATGCAATTGTAAGCGTTGATAGAATTTGTCATCGATTGCGGTTTATCTGTAATCATCTTTTAGGGTTTCTGCAATTAATTTGTTCTATTACTTTGTTTCTACTATCATGGGGAAGGGGATGAACAAAAGTAATAAATCTAAAGAAGTCAGAGAGTTTGTGTTGGAAAATCTATGATAGGATCAGCTTTATCGATAGAGACGAGGTCTGGCTATTCATGAAGTCTTATGAAAAACGGTTTGAAACAAATCCTGTTAAGAATTTAATTCGTTTTTTTATTCTACGCAAACTATTGTAAACACTTGAAACCGAATCAAGGCGGAATTGTTTACTTGGGCTTGAAACTAAAGATGAAGAATGAAAAGATGACAGAAATAAAAGAACACAGCAGTTTGTTTATGGATGTTCGGAGAAACTCTCCTACGTCACCCTTTCTTCCAACCACCGGAAGGATTCACTATAATATGATTTTAATCAAATACAGTTTGTACACACTTAGCTCACTATTGAACAGAACACACTTTGTTCAATTTACAATATGAAAAATATCATTCAGCTAAAGGTGTTTTTTATTCTAACTCTCTATTGATTCAAACACAGTACAATAAAGAAAGTAGCTTTATAGTATGAATATTCAAAAGCTTGATTTCTCTCTGTAATTCCGGCAAGAAAAATTATCTGAAGGTCGAGAGATTGTCCGTTGTCTTTTGGATTTGATAAATACTGGGCAGAGACTAACAGTCGAATCTTTAGAATGATACGTGGCACTCTTCCATTGGAAAGCCTCCATACTACACAGCAGGTTCTGAGCACAAGGATCGTGGCCGTACAATAACTGGTAGTGCGCCGAATATTCCATCAGGGATGTACCTACAAAACAAGTAATATGAGGGAAATTCTCTTACGTGGCATTCGTTGGATGGTTGCATATAGTTATCGTACTAATCTTCACTAGAAAGTGTAGCAGGAGTAGAGTACAGCTATAGCACGTGGGTAGGCGGGTGCTAGCTTCAAGCATACTTCTTAAACATAGCATTAGATGTATTTCGGTTAGAAGACCTCGTCTAATAAAATCAAACATCCCCGTCTAAGAGCAGAATCTATTAGACCGCCTGGTCTAATGGGATTAGACTTTCGTCTAATTACAATCACTTCAGACTAATCTAAAGGAGTTAGACTACACGTCTAACTTTCACTAATTAGACTTCACGTCTAATCATTCACATACCATTAGACTACACGTCTAACTTTCTTTTTCTATTAGACTACACGTCTAATTACGGTTCAACTTCCGACTAGTCTGAAGGAGTTAGACTACACGTCTAACTTTCTTTTTCTATTAGACTGCACGTCTAACTCCACGAGTTAGACTGCACGTCTAATTACGGTTCAACTTCAGACTTGTCTGAAGGAGTTAGACTACACGTCTAACTTTCACAATCCAATAGACAGTACGTCTAACTCCGCTGAGTTAGACTGCACGTCTAATTCCGTATACATTAGACTGCACGTCTAACTCCGCTGGATAGACTGTACGTCTAATTCCATATACATTAGACTGCACGTTTAACTCCACGAGTTAGACTGCACGTCTAATTCCGTATACATTAGACCGCATGTCTAACTCCACTGAGTTAGACTGCACGTCTAATTCTGTATACATTAGACTGCACGTCTAACTCCGCTCAGTTAGACTGCACGTCTAATTCTTTATACATTAGACTGGACGTCTAACTCAGCTGGTTAGACTGCACGTCTAATTCCGTATACATTAAACTGCACGTCTAACTCTACGAGTTAGACTGTACGTCTAATTCCAAATATATTAGATTACATGTCTAACTACACTGAGTTAGACTGCACGTCTAATTCCGTGCATCTAATGCCAAACGGTCTAATGAGCCTCATTAGAGCCAAGTCTCATGAAATATGATTTCGATACACCTGCATCAAAGCGCATAAATCATTTTATCATGAAAATCCCAATAGTCAAACTATTTCAACACTTAGTCAAAATAATTTGACCCAACAATTTCCCCCTTTTTGATGATGAAATTGAAAACCTGCATATATATAATAAAATACGCATTCATCATATTAATAAGTAAAACCCTGTTCACTTACAGCACACTTCACAAACTTCCAACACCAATATTCAAAACATCATCAAAGAAACATTGTTTGAGAAACATTAACAAAGTAGGAGAAAAGAAATTATTGTTCTTCCCGTTTTACTCGAGGATCGGTTGAGCTCATGTCTTGACCGGTTAACATATTTAGAAAAGGAGGAAGACTGCGAGCACCACGACCGCTTCCACTTAGTTTACCACCATGATCACCGCCACTGGCACGACCTCTTTGATCAAAACCAGATTGCCTACCACAACCACCACCACTGCTTCGGCCTCCACGATCACCACCGCTTCGACCTCCGCCTCTTTTAGTTGGCCTAGGATTTTCATCGTTTCTTGGCGCTCGTCTAGATCTAGTGCTGGTTGACACACCGTCACTTCTTCTTCTTGACTCACCTTGGGTGATTCGAGGTTGATCTCTTTCGCGTTCTCTTTTGCTTGAAACTTTATTGCAATAGAGTCAACAAATTCCAGTCGTTCAGCATCGGTTCTTCTTAAACATCCTTGGATTTCCACCATTTGTTTCTTCATCAGGCTGAGTTCATCCATAGTTTCTCTATGACAATCATCATTGATGTGCCTTTCAAGGTCCATCATTTCAGATTGACGACTGTAGTACTTCTTTTCAAATTTGGAGAAGTTTGAATTTGAGATGTGAGTCTCATACGTGTTCTTCTTCAGAGTATTGTCTAATTCAGTAAGAACTTTTACAACCTCATCAAATTCCTTTCTCTCTTCTTTATGGGTGTTCAAATCCTTTATCATGTTTGATACCATGGAAACCACGTTCTTCTAAAGAGATGAGAGCACATAAGTCATAGACTTTAGAAGCTTGATACCTTCAGCAGAGGATTCTTCGTTAGATGAGTTCTCTTGAGATTCTGCTGCCATACTCTAAATAGGTTGAAAATGGGTATGAATCTGCATAGATTGCTCCGGTTGATCCTTCTTAGCTACATTCCCAGCTTCATTCTGCTCTTTTTCTAACAATTCCCATTCAGCTCTCTGAAATCTTTCATACAGATCTCCAGAGTAGTGAAGAGGATTGTTGACATTTTCATGAACAGTTCCCGTAATGATATTGGGGAATGGAAGAGGCCTAACATAACTTGCATATTGGTTCTGTTCCTCCTCAGATGAGGAACTCTCTTCTTCAGCATCTTTGTCCTTGGAGGGTTCCCCTCATATCTGATAATCTCTGGCTGAGATACTTCAGCCTCCTCTTGGGCTTCCTTTGTTCTCACAACAGGGGATATAACAACATTTTCATCATTAGGAACTTGAGCAGACTCCTCGACCACATCTTCTTCAATAACTTCTTCTTCATGCGTTAGAAGAGCTTGTTCAGGCTCTTGAACAATCACTTCTTCTTCTTCTAGATGAGGATTCTCTTGAACAGTTTGATCCAAAATACGTCTTTCTTCATCAGAAAGATTCCTAAACTCAATCAAGAGAGCAACATCCAGCTCATATGTATCATCATTAACATCAAAGATGTCCATCGATTCATCATCATCAAAAGGATTTGCTCCCGAGTAATTAGCTCCATGAACGTATCGGGTAACAACCGAGACATAATTATCCATGATGTCGTCTAGTCTCTTCAACACTTTTACTTCCACTTCAGAGCCTTTCTCAACAGGGTTTAAATTAGCCATTCTGGCTTCAAGAATTGGGAATAATGCTCTTTCACTCTAACATGTTTCAACAAGATCCTTTTTCTTTAGAGCTTCAAGCACATCTAAAGTTTTAGCCCACTTGAGAGCCTTCTTCTCATTGGCTATACGCTTCTTCCACTCTCGGATTATTTCAGAATTTGATAGGGCTTCATTATACTTGGCAGACAATCTTTCCAGGGTCCATGATTAAAAAATTTCCATATTTTTCGCCGCAATCGCTTTGACTTGATCTAACACGAGGTCAACAATGCTCGTTGCCTCTGATACCTCTTCATTAACCGAAGTTTCAATATTCTTACCTTTTTCAACAATCTCGACGGGTCTTGGAGCAGGTCTGGGTTCACTAAAAACAATTCCACTCGACAGCCTTGTGGAACGCATCAACTCGTACGCCGATTGGGATTTCTTGCACATTTCAGTAGGGAGCTCTACACAAGTGATCTTCCCGGCTACTAAGAAATCCTTTTTAGCAGATTTACCAGCAACAAGGGTAAGAACTGCACCTTATTCTTGTTGAGCAATTTCTATAGCACCTGTGGCTACTTGATCAGGTTGAATAACAGGAGACTTAGTCCTGTTAGTATTTTCAATATTTGGACCAGCTGACTCAACAGCGGGCCCTTCACCAGATTCTTTTACCGGAGTAAAACCAGATTCATCTTCTTCCATCACAAGAACATCAAACTTAGGCACATCGGCCAAAGGTCTAGAAAAGGTTACCTTCATTGATTTAGACGCGCGGGGCGCCTTTGACTTCTTTTCTTTCAAGACACTGGATCTCGAGGGCTTTCTCAGGATGATCGCCGGAGAAAATAGAGAGGACATGGGAGTAGAAGCAAGTACAAAACAGAGAGGACATGGGAGTAGAAGCAAGTACACCTACACCTTACCTAATTCTTGAATCGACTGATTCAAATCCTTCTTTGTGGAGCTTTTCAGACTTGAGGAACTAGCCTCCGATTCATTCACAGTCTTTGATCTTTTTGCCCCTGTTGACATAATAGAAACAAAAGGCTGTCTGGATCGAGTAGAAGGCTTACCATTGGTCTGATAACTAGATGCACCTGAGGTAGATTCCATATTGTTCTTCATCCTCATCAGGGTGCTAGCAACTTTAAGAGCAGAGAATACCCTAGGAGAGTTGAATTTTTTGCCCCGTTGTCGTTTGGATTTGATAAATATCGGGCAGAGACTAACGGTCGAATCTTTAGAATGATACATGGCACTCTTCCATTAGAAAGCCTCCATAGTACACAGCAGGTTTTGAGCACAAGGATCGTGGCCGTACAATAACTGGTAGTGCGCCGAATATTCCATCAGGGATATACCTACAAAACAAGTAATATGAGGGAAATTCTCTTACGTGGCATTCGTTGGTTGGTTGCATATAGCTATCGTACTAATCTTCACTAGAAAGTGGAACGGGAGTAGAGTACAGCTATAGCACGTGGGTAGGCGGTGCTAGTTTCAAGCATACTACTTAAACATAGCATTAGACGTATTTCAGTTAGACGACCTCGTCTAATAAAATCAAATATCCCCGTCTAAGAGTAGGATCCATTAGACCGACTGGTCTAATGGGATTAGACTTACGTCTAATTACAATCACTTCAGACTAATCTGAAGGAGTTAGACTAGACGTCTAACCTTCACTAATTAGACTTCACGTCTAATCATTCACAAATCATTAGACTGCACGTCTATGTCCGGTTCTACTTCAGACTTGTCTGAAGGAGTTAGACTACACGTCTAACTTTCTTTTTCTATTAGACTGCAAGTCTAACTCCACGAGTTAGACTGCACGTCTAATTACGGTTCAATTTCAGACTTGTTTGAAGGAGTTAGACTACACGTCTAACTTTCTTTTTCTATTAGACTGCACGTCTAACTCCACGAGTTAGACTGCACATCTAATTACGGTTCAACTTCAGACTTGTCTGAAGGAGTTAGACTACACGTCTAACTTTCACAATCCAATAGACTGCACGTCTAACTCCGCTAAGTTAGACTGCACGTCTAATTCCGTATACATTAGACTGCACATCAAACTTCACTTGTTAGATTGCACGTCTAATTCCGTATACATTAGACTACACGTCTAACTCCGCTGAGATAGACTGCACGTCTAACTCCGTTGAGTTAGACTGCACATCTAATTCCATATACATTAGACTGCACGTTTAACTCCGCTGATTGGAGTGCGCGTCTAATTCCGTATACATTAGACTGCACGTCTAACTCCACGAGTTAGACTGCACGTCTAATTCCGAATATATTAGATTTCACGTCTAACTCCACTTAGTTAGACTACACGTCTAATTCTGTGTATCTAATGCCAAATCGGTCTAATGAGCCTCATTAGAGCCAAGTCTCATGAAATATGATTTGGATACACCTGCATCAAAGCGCATAAATCATTTCATCATCAAAATCACAATAGTCAAACTATTATATATATATATATAATATATATATAGAGAGGGGTATATATGTTGTGATGATAATTGGTAGTCAACCTCAAAATTAATCAGTTGTAAAGATTAATCAGCTAAATATTATTTTATATTATAATTTGAAAAGATATTCTTTGGATTTAATAATTAAAATCACATCTTAAAAATATTATTTAATAAATATTTAATTAAATTAATAAATATTGTACGGTCAAATGAGTAAAATAGAAAACAAAATCACATAATTAAATAATTGTAATAAAATGGACAAAACAAAATATAAAAAATTAAAATTAATTATTTTATTAAAAATGTAAATTTTTCAAAGTTTATAGTATATAAATAAATAGTTTATCTCATTTTGGATCCATTTATAATATTAATTCTATAATCTTCTAATTGATCATTTAAAATTAACATACAAAATGATGGAGAAAAAATGATAATAAAATAGACATAAATTTATAATCACGTGAAACTTATATTGTTCTATTGAAAAAGTTAAGAATGTCACTAACGTAAATATGTATTTTACCTAATTTTGAATGTTTTTAATATTTTTTGGTCAAATTTTTTAATTGATATTTTTAAATTGTCAAATTAATAATAAAATAGACATAAAAAGTTATATGAAAATTGAATGAAATTTACTTAATTTAAGAAGAATTATAATTACGAAGAACTTTACTCTACCAAATAAATAGATTCTTTCAAGATTAACATTAGGAATTATCATTCATTCATCCCTCAAATTCGAACTCTCACATATACCATCATATTTAAAGTATTTCGTTATTGACAACATTCAAAACACTATTTATTCGTACCTCTAATTCAAATTCACATATTTCATCGTATATTATTATTAAGAACTTTACCCCCCAATACATATATTCCTTCAAAAATGACATTAAGAACTACCATTCATTCAACTCTCAAATTCGAACTCTCACATGTACAATCATATTTCAAGGATTTTATTATTAACGACATTCAAACCAAATTCATTCATCCCTCTAATTTGAATTAACATATTCTATCATATATTATACTTCAAAGAATCAATATTAACACCACCATTCAATTTAACATTTATACATTTTTTAAAATTCACACCAAGTGACTTGGTACTCGAATCTTGGTCTTTAATTTAATTTATAATTGAATATATATATATATATATTTAATCATTGTTAATGAATAAAAAATAAAAAATAGAATAAAAATATAATAATTATATAAATAATAGATATGTAGAGAACTATAAAAATTATATAACTTTTATTAAATACATTCTAAATTTAATTATTTATATTTTATATAATAATATAATAAATGTCATCATCAATTAATATTTTTATAAATATTTTTTTTTTTGGAAAATAGCTTAGCGTTATTTAATTAAAAATTCCAAAAGTGGTTTATTAGCTCCTGCATTTTTTCCACAGACCAACTAACTATCTTATCATATTCTTTCTTTTGAGTAAATTTCCGTCCTAAAGATAGTAATTATTAAGTTGTGTTATTTCAAGGAACTAGATCACTATTCTAAATAATCAAAAGGGAGAAAATAGTAAATTAAAATGAAACATTAATCTAGCATAAGCAGCCAACGATTATAAAATAACAAGGTTTTGAATATTTAGATTAAATAATCAAAAAGGGAGAAATTGTTAGAAAATACAAGTAATTAATTATCAGTATTAATTAACTAACTGTTTAAAAAGAACTTAACTAAGATAAATCTCATGCAGGTTAAAGAAAACCGAAGCAAAACTGATCGGATTTATATCAATCGGCGGTAAAATCGATTTTATATGAATCAAAATTATTTAAAAGATTAGCGGTTTTATGTTAAGACGTAACCAATAGTATCTCCATATCGATTTTATCCAGATTCGGAATCGGTAATATCTTAAGATCGACTTTATACAATGCGTAGCCGGTAGTATGTCCATATTGATTTTATCTAATGCGTAGCCGGTAGTATCTCCATATCGTCTTTATCCAATGCAGAACCGATAGTATCTCTATATTGGTTTTATCTAATGCGGACCTAGTAGTTTCTTTACTTCGGTATTATGTCAAGCGGAACCGGTAATATCTCTATATCCATTTTATCTAAGCGGAATCGGTAGTAACTTTATATCGGTTTTATCATATGCGTAGCCGGTAGTATCTAAAAACCGGTTATATCTCGAAACCGGTAGTATATCAAGATCGGTATTATAAAGAAGCAGAACCGGTAATATCTCAATCGGTTCTTCCCAAAGTGCAGCCAGTAGTATCCTAATCGGTCTACTCTGAAGCGGAGCCGATAGTATGTATCCCAACACTGTTATAAGCATATGCGGTAATTGAAGAAAGCAACTTTTATATCTCTAGAGTATTTTGTTTCCATTTTAGTGCAAGTCTGATGAAGTCTTCTTTGGAGCAGATGTCTGCCAGCCTAATTCAGACTGCCAAATCATTAGAAGACAAAAACGTAAGTTGCATGTTCCTCAGAAATTATTGAACCAATTAATGATTTCTTGGCCTATTTTTAATAGAGTGTAGACAAAATCAAAGGATAGCACATATGTTGTACTATTTTGAACTTCAACCAATCAAAGAGAAGAACAACGGTTTCTTGAAGTAGACATAACCGTTGAAGTCATAAATATATCCCTTGATATATTTGCCTACTTAAGAAGACATAAGTTATTTCTCTAGACTGTTTTTTTGCCATTTTAGTGCAAGTCTGATGAAGAATTCTTGGGAGGAGATGTCTGCCAGCCTAATTCAGACTGCCAAATCATTAGAAGACAAAAACGTATGTTGCATGCTCCTCGGAAATCATTAAACCAATTAATAATTTGTTGGCTTATTATTATCAGATTACAGACAAAATCAAAGGATATCCCATCCGCTGTACTATTCTGGACTTCAACCAATCAAAGAGAAGAATAGTGGTTTCTTGAAGCAGACATAGCCGTTGAAGTCACAAATATGTCCGTTGATATATTTTCCTACTCAAGAAGATAAAAGTTATATCTCCAGACTGTTTTGTTGCCATTTTAGTGCAAGTCTGATGAAGACTTTTGGGGAGCAGGTGTCAACCAGCCTAATTCAGACTGCCAAATCATTAGAAGACAAAAACTTATGCTGCATGCTCCTCAGAAATCATTAAATCAATTAATGATTTTTGGCTTATTATTATTAGAGTACAGAAAAAATAAAAGAATATCCCATCTATTGTACTATTTTGAACTTCAACCAATTAAAGAAAAGAACAGTGGTTTCTTGAAGCAGACATAGTCGTTGAAGTCACAAATATATTCAGTTATATATTTGCCTACTTATTAAGACAGAAGTCAATCTGCTTCAGCACGACATCTTGAATCTTTGCTATCAAATCAATCAAGCTTTGAAAACATACAAGTTCTCAAGAGAGTGTTAGAATCTCAAGTGTATTACAATACTATATTGTGTGAGTGGTGAGCATTGTAAGTTGACAGAATTTATTTCTGTTCAAAAAGTGAGTATATTGAAAGGTCGAGAACTAACTAATCCTTTTTTGTTCGATTAAGTCTGTGTACGTGTTGTAAACAGATCGAATATTCTAGTGAATATCTACATTCACTTTGAACATTATGCACTAACTAACTCATCATTATCGATCACATTACCCCCTCATTATAAGCATTTTGATCCAATTAAAACCATCATTTCCATTTTAATCTTTATAATACCCCTCTAAAATCCGTACCAATTGGGACTTGAACCTTGATATCAAGTTTAAGGTGTGAACACTTTAACCACTACACTATTTGTTATTGTTAATTTTAATTTATTATTTTGTATATTTATATATATTTTGTATATAAACTCATAAAAGGGAGACAAGTAATCAAACAAAATATTTTTTATTATTTAAATATATCACGAATTAATAAATATGTCTTACAAATTTATATGAAATTAATACAAAATTTAAAATTATATAAACGCAATGACTTCCATTTATCAAACTTTATATTGAATTTAAAAATATAAATCATTATTAGCTTAGTTTGTTATAATGTTGAATTTATATGGTTAACAATGTCGTACGTCCATCATATGTTGTGTTGAATTTAAAATTAAAGTTTTATTAGTCTAATTGGTTAAAGTATTGTACTTGGTTTTGTGGTTTTGGTAGGTTTTAAGTTCGAAACTTGTATATATCATAATTAGTTTTTTTTATAATTTAAACAATTTCAAGTTTATGGGATTAACCACGTCTTTCGACCTAGAAAACCAAACACTTTGAAATTATATATTATTATATATTTAAATTTTAACCATTTCAAATTAGGGGCGGGTCAACCCACAACCTGATCGAAATATCCATTTACTCTTACTTACATATTTAAATTAATCACGTGTCTTGGTAGGTTACTTTGAAATTAAGCATTATTATATATGGAAAATTTTAAGAATTTATTTGAACCATAAATAAAATTTGAGCTATTTTATTGTTGTTTTTAAAATTTTGACATTTAGTTGCTATTAAAACATTTTATATCACTTAAATAACATGTTAAATAAATTATTGAACAGATCCATATACTAGAAAAAATTAAAATAAGTATGTTTCTCACAATTAAATATTTATTGAAAGAACGATTCGTTTTATTTATATTATTTTTTAGTTGGCACCCATAGTTTGTCAAACTGTGCTTTTAGGGCTTTGGGGACATACTCTCACACATATACACAAAAGTGAAATACTATAACAATATGCATCATAGTTGTGAATTGATTCAGTCAAACATTTCTTTCTGCAATTATCATCCGAAAAACATGCGCCTTTGAAAGTAGCACTCTTGTTATAACACGTTTCTGCAATTACTGTATGGGTATGATTCTCTGTAAAATTAAGAAATCATGTATATTTTCATTAATAATTCTATAATCGCATTTCAACTTAATATGAAAATATAGATAATATTATTAAACTTACGAGAAACAAGAATAATTAACGCTAAGAAAAGACTGACGAGTAACTTGTTCATGTTGTTTTCGTTAATGTTGGCTTAGAGTTACTTGATCTAAGAACTTGAAGGTCTATTTATAGTCACTTAAAAGTTAGGGAGTACAGATTGTGGGAATATATTGTGAATCTTATAGATAGATTACATCAATCTCTTTAAAAAATAAATTTTATATATAAATTTTATAAATCTCTTTAAAATGTGAATCTTATTTCTAGATTATATCAATCCTCTTTAATAAATAATAAGACTGTATTTGATAATCCTAAAATTGAATATATAATTAGAATTTGAAATTTAATTCTAATTTTCGATGTTTGTTTCAAAATTAAGAATTATAATAGTAATTATAATGAAATTCAAATTTCTATGAATTTTAATTCTCAATTTTATTCATATTAGTTCGAAATCTCAATTCTAATATTTATTATTTATATGTTTTTCAAATAAAACGTATTTTTAATTTATCATTTAACGTAACGATTTTTTTTTTTAAATTTTAGAATGTTAGATATCTTAATAACATAGATAATATTTATTTAATATCAATTTTTGCGAAATTTGAATTTGAATTTAATTCCAATTTCAATTTTTTTCGTTCAAATGCACCCTTAAAATCTTTTTCTTGTATTACATATATATCCATAAAACTCATATTTAAATCTCTTTAAAGGTGAATTATATATAGATTATATAAATCTCTGTAAAAGGTGAATTTTATATATAGATTATTTAAATCTCTTTAAAATGTGAATCTTATTTCTAGATTATATTGATCATCTTTAACAAATAATTAGACTGTATTTGATAATCCTAAAATTGAATATAGAATTAGAATTTGAAATTTAATTCTAATTTCGATGTTTGTTTCAAAATTAAGAATTATAATAGTAATTATAATGAAATTTAAATTTCTGTAAATTTTAATTCTTATTTTTTTTCATATTAGTTCGAAATCTCAATTCTTATATTTATTACTATGTTTTTTAAATAAAACATATTTTTAATTTATCATTTAAACGTAACGATTTATTTTTTAAAATTTTAGAATGTTAGATATCTGACTAACATAGATAATATTTATTTAATATAAATTTTTTGCAAAAAATGAATTTCAATGTAAATTCAAATTTTATTTTTTTTCTTTCAAATGCACCCTTAAAATATTTTTCTTCTATTACACATATGCCCATAAAACTTATATTTAAAGAACATAAAATTCTTGAAAATTAAGGATTCATAAAATATATATTTATGATCATAAAAAATATACATGAATTTAAATAATGAGTAATAAGAAATTTTATAATTAAATTTTTATTAATCTCATCCATTCATGTTTAAAAAAAATTAAGATAAACAAATATGAAAATATATGTTTAAATGGTTAAGTTTAATAGGATCGGGTACAACAATAGAGACTAGGATCAAACTATTATTGAACGCTTACAAACACTTCGTTTGATATTAACTCTGTTAGAAGTTAATATCCGTTTCTATTCTTCGCATGTCCTCTCAAACTCTTGAATCGATTTCAAGTGCGGAAATGTTTGTTTAGACTTGAATTAGTAGGAGGAAGATATTGAAAGAGATGAACACACGAGACAAGAGATTTTATGAATGTTCGAAGTAGAAACTCCTACGTCACCCCTTATTCTCAACCTTGAGAAGGATATTTACTAGAAGATTTGGTTCAATACAACACTTGTACAAACCCAGTCGAACAACCAGAACTTAGTTTCTGCATGTTTTCGAACTCCTAGCACTCACACTCTGTTGAGCAGAAACAAATTATGTCAACTTACAATGCTAACCAACTCATACAAAATAGTTAGTATATGTTTTCGAACTCCTATCACTCACACTCTGTTGAGCAGAAACAAATTATGTCAACTTACAATGCTAACCAACTCATACAAAATAGTTAGTATTATAATATAAATTTAACACTCTAACACACTTGAAAGCTTATACAACTTTGAAAGCTTGAGAGAGTTGTGAATAATAGTTGATAGTTCAAGGAATCGTACAACTTGTTTTTTTCAAAGGTAAGGTTCGGTAAGCTTGGTTAAGAAGTAAGTTGTCCTCTGTCTTCTTAAGTAGGCAATATGCAACGGTCATGTTCTCTGTATCTTCATCTTGTTTGGTTGAATTTTAGAGTATTACATAAGATGAGATATTCTTTGATCTTGTTTGTACTTGGATGATAATAAGACAAATTATCATTAATGGAATTATGATTTACGAGGAGCGTATATCTCAGAAGATTTGATTTGTTTTTGGTTCTTTTAGCATAACTCTGCTGCTGCCAAAAAGGTCTTCATCTGTCTTTGCACAGAAATGGAAACAAATGCTGGAGAAACATAAAGTTGACGTCTGCAACTACCGGAAGCGTCCTTATATGGCCCCAAGGCTGATAAATTGTGAGAAGCAAGAAAAGCCGGAAGCGCTCCAATAAAAATACCGATTTTATTGAAAAACCAATTTCATTAAAGTACCGAGCGTGCTTTTTATATAACCAAAGTTATATAATACCGGAACATAAAACTGGACGCGTGTTTTGCAAAATACCAATTTGAAAAACACTGGATGCGTGTTTTGCAAAATACCGATTTGCAAAATACCGGATGTGTGCCTTGTTATAAAACCAATGTGTATAATGCTGGCTACGCTTCAATATAAAACCGAAGTACAAAACTATCAGTTACGCTTTGATAAAATACCGACTTCACATACTACTGGTTACGTGTTTGTAAAATGCTGATTTCACAAAATACCGGTTACGCTTAAATAAACTATCGATGCATAAATAACCGGCTACGCTTCGATAAACTACCGAAGTATAAATAACCGGATAGTTTTGTAAAATGTCGAACTGAAATAAAACTGGTTGCGTGTTTACAAAATATCGATCTTGTAAAATGTCGGTTACGCCTTTAATATAATACCGAAATTTTAAATAACCGGATACGTATTCACTTTGCATAATACCGATGATATAAAACCAATTATGTTAAAAGTTGATCTTGTTTTCTTTCTGATTTTTCTTTAACCTGTACAGGATTAAATTTATACAATTAAGTTCTTATTTTCATGCTAATAGTTAATTAATATTAATACTTAATTAACAATTTGACTTAACAATTTCTTCATTTTTAATTATTTAAACTAAATATTCAAAACATGATAACTTTATAATTTTTGCTAATTATTTAAAATTAATTAGCTACTTTAATCTAAAAATTTATCTCTCTTTGATTATTTATAATGAATTATAAAAACCCGTTATCTATTTTTTTTATCAAGGTCAATTAGTATATAAACAACATTTACTATGGATAAATGAATATCATGGAGTCTACTAATCGTGTATGCGAACAACAATATTTTAATAGCATGGATCCATGTATTTTCATGGGTAAAGATATAAAAATAATATTATTTATATAAAAATATTTTAAATAATATGATTCAAATCTTCGAATTTTTTTGAATTTGTAAAATTAAATTCAATCCAAATTTAATGTTTACTTATATTTTAAAATTTATCGAGTATATAAAATTTGAAAAACATTTACAAGAAAGATATAATGCATGCCGACCAATCATATAAATTGACAACTTTCATTATATGGGAAAAAAGTAGTTTAGAAAAAAAAATCATCAAACATTGAATTTTTAAGTGTCGCTAGTCTGGAGTTTCTTATGCATTTGTAAGCGTTGCTAGAATTTTCCATCGATTGCGGTTTATCTGTAATCATCTTTTAGGGTTTCTGCAATTAATTTGTTCCATTACTTTGTTTCTACTATTATGGGGAAGGGGATGAACAAAAGTAATAAATCTAAAGAAGTCAGAGAGTTTGTGTTGAAAAATCTATTTAAACAATACATAGACAAAAGTGGATATTACTGAATGTTACATTTGAATTTAAATTGCCTACTGAAGTAGAGGAAAACTATATAAAAAAATGAGAAATTATAGTTGTGGGAAACTGCATTGTAAAGATTAGTGTATCCTTCCCAATTACTAAAGAGACACGGTTAAACAATGGGAAAAAAATAGATGAAGAAGATTTCAACAAATTTTCATGATCTATATAATAATAAAAAACAATATATATAAATATGAAGGTATACCTATCTAGGTATATATTTAATTTAATGTTGTGATGATTAATTGTAGCCAACCTCAAAATTGATCAATTAAGCGTTATTTATATATATACTAGAACATTGTGTTGTAAAGATTAATCAATTATTTATTATTGTATATTATCATTTGAAAATATATTCTTTGGATTTAAAATTAATAATTAAAATGACATCTTAAAAATATTATTTAATAAATATTATACGGTCAAATAACAAAACTAGAAATAGAAATCACATAATTAAATAATTATAATCAAACGGACCAAACAAAATATAAAAAATTAAAAATTATTTATTTTATTAAAAAATGTAAATTTATCAAAGTTTATAGTATATAAATAAATAGTTTGTCTCATTTTGAATCCATTTATAATATTAGTTCTATAATCTTCTAATTGACCATTTAATATTAACATACAAAATGATGGAGAAAAAATTATAATAAAATAGACATAAATTTATAATCACTTGAAACTTATATTATTCTATTAAAAAAAGTTAAGAATGTCACTATCGTAAATATGTATTTTACCTAATTTTGAATGTATTTATCATTTTTTAGTCAAATTTTTTAATTGACATTTTCAAATTGTCAAACTAATAATAAAATAGACATAAAAAGTTATATAAAAATGGGATTAAATTTACTTAATTTAAGAAGAATTATATTTATGAAGAACTTTACTCTACCAAATAAATAGATTCTTTCAAGATTAACATTAGGAACCATCATTCATTCTTTCCTCAAATTCGAACTCTCAAATATACCATCATATTTCAAGGATTCCATTATTAACGAAATTCAAAACGCAATTCATTCGTCCCTCTAATTCAAATTCACATATTTCATCATATATGATGAAAAACTTAACACACAAATACATATATTCCTTCAAGAATGACATTAAGAAGCACCATTCATTCATCCCTCAAGTTCAAACTCTTACATGTACCGTCATATTTCAAGGATTTTATTATTAACGGCATTCAAACCACCATTCATTCATCCCTCTAATTAGTATTCACATATTTTATCATATATTATACTTCAAAGATTCAATATTAACACCACCATTCAATTTAACATTTATAATAAATTTTCTAAAATTCACACCAAGTGACTTGGTACTCGAACCTTGGTCTTGAATTCAATTTATAATTGAATGCATATATATATATTTAATTATTAATGAATAAAAAATAAAAAATAGAATAAAAAAATATATTAATTATATAAATAATAGATACGTAGAGAACTATAAAAATTATATAACTTTTATTAAATACATTCTAAATTTAATTATTTATATTTTTATATAATAATATAATAAATGTTATCATCAATTAATATTTTTACAAATATTTTTTTTTTTGAAAACAACTTAGCGTTATTTCATTAAAAACCCAAAAGTGAGAGATTGTCAAAATCAAAGTTAGACAATCCCTAACTTTGTTTAAAGGATGACAAACAACGACCCTAAAGTATCTTATTGGAAACAAACAAACAAACAAAGAAAGATTACATAAATAAACAAAAAAAGCATACAAGACCTACCATTTTAAAATTATGATTTTGTTGCGAGTTTCCTCTGTGATTACTCTTACTCTACTTTAGAATCCCAATTTGCTTTCCTCAAAACCCAATCTTCATTCCTCGAATTCTAGTGATTATATTTACATCGCATCCTCACCTGTTTGGGTATAAGATATACTATTGGTGATTGAACTATTGTATATGATGATGTTTGTTTGTGAGTTGCGTATTCTTTGGCTTCAACATTGCCTGAGTTGTTTTGATCTACTTTCATAGTCTCCTCTTCACTTTCCTCCACTATTTTTCTATCACTTCCATCTTCTAATTTTCCATTGCTTTCATCCCTTAATTCTTTATATTTTTCTTCCTCTAATTCTTCTTCATTTTCACCCTCTAATTCTTCTTCTTCTTTATCCAATTCTTCATATTCTCCTTCATCTAAATCCTCAACATTTTCATCCTCTACTTCTCCATCTTTAGTTTCCTCTAGATGCTTTCTAGTTTCTAATTCTCTTCAGTTTCATTTTCCTGGTCTTTCTCATTCTACTCATAAACTTTTAGGCTTTCCTTCTACTCCTGAACTTTCTGGATTTCATATTGTTTTTAAATTATTTTTGTACATTTATTACTGACATGTTGAAAAGTATTACAAAACGCACATCTGTTTGGCCTCCATTCATATGAAATATTCATGATTGTGGGTTTACCTCTTCTGTCAATAACTG
Source organism: Impatiens glandulifera (assembly GCF_907164915.1). Classification (NCBI taxonomy): domain Eukaryota; kingdom Viridiplantae; phylum Streptophyta; class Magnoliopsida; order Ericales; family Balsaminaceae; genus Impatiens; species Impatiens glandulifera. The sequence goes on from NC_061862.1 coordinate 99,817,422, forward strand.
TTATTTTTGCTGTTAGAGTACTTCTAGGGTGTACTTCAATGCTTATCCTAGCATATGTGATGTGTTCGCTTTCTTCCATGATTAAGTCCATATACAATGGTTTTCCCAGAAGACTAGAAAAATGACTAAGTACTTATGCATTGTACATATGAGTGGGATGATCCTTAGTTTGAACCAAATTTGAGTCGTTTCTTTCAATTTGCTAAGTAGGTTCATTTCTCCAGACCATCTTTCTAGCTTAATGCAGTTTGACCCAACATAAGCGTGCCCCAACTTTAGAATATTCTCCAAATTTGTTCCCTACTTGAACTTCAGGAAATAAAGATCATTGATATTTGAAGATATCTTTTCCAGTTCAATGTGCTCCCATTGCTTAAGCAAGGCATTCTTAATGACCATGAATGTTACACGGTTTTTTCCTATTTAGTTACCAACAACTACATTTTTCCACTATTTAATGCACTTCTCTTCAACTTCAAGGATAATTTAAACTCAAAAGGAGATTTGAGAATCTCAATCTTTAGTTTAAAATCCCCCAAGTAAAATTTTCCTTTGTATTGTACTTGAATTTCAGCTTTCTATTCGGTATTTTTCTTTCAGAATTCATTTACTTTCCAACTGGAGTTACTTCTAATAGTGTAAGTTTTTGTTTTGGGACACTTTATTAGATCCCGCATTGTTTCTACAGACCAGCTAACTATATTATCATATTCTTCATTTTTATGTAAATTTAGTCTTGAAGATAGTGATATGAACTATCTCTTCTTTTTTCGCTTGAAACAATAATTTCATAATTTGATTCTTTAGTCTGTAGAGATTAGCCCTTTCATTATATCCAACCCTCTATTTTCCATCCTTGTTGAGTTCTACTTGAACACTTTCTGTCTTTTTAATTTTATTCTAAGAATTTTCTCTATTTTCATTCCACTCTATTTTAGCCTTCTTAGAACTCTGGTTCTTCTCTATTTCAGCATTCTCTGAATTCTGTTTCTACTCTATTTCAGCCTTCTCACAACTATGTTTCTGCTCTATTTCATTCATCGCTTTGTTGCTTGTATCAATTTCTCCGAAGTCTTTTACTTCTTTCGCCTTATTTTTTTTCTTTTTCCCCATTGTTGAAGTGAAGAACACAGAAATAAATCAGAGGAAATGCAGAAATAGAGAATTCAGAAACCCTGAAGATTTAGCGACTAAATCTCTTCGAAAGACAACCTTATAAGAACACCAATATTAGAGAACTAACCGACGCTCGCAACTAGGAAATAAGCATCCAGAATATTAACGTAATTCAGAGAGATTTAGGGTTCACCTCACTTACTTTGCGAATTGTGTCGTTTGTGTCGATCGTGCCATTCGTGGCAATCGTTTCGTTCTTGGCAATCGTGTCGTTCGTGTCATTCGTGATAATTATGTCGACGATTGTATTGTGCCGACCTTGCCGATCGTATTTTAACTGAAGAACGATGTTTCTTTATTTTATTTTATTTATATTATGTTTTTTACAAATATTACTCAATAATAATTCATTTAAAAATTATAATATAATAACTAATAAAAAAGATTACAATTATCTAATTTAAAAATTCTTGCCATCTTAATGAATATATAATAAAATTTATAGCATCTTGTATTACCTTTTAGCTACACTTAAAAAGTTATTTTGCCTAAAGTGACTCGACATTACCGACCTCATATCATAAAAGAGAATTATATCCAACCGACTTGACATTATTGACCACCACCTAGTCTTACCTTGAACATTAAGCACAACCCACAAGTCATATCCATCATCTTATATCATTACTTTGAATATTTTGCTCCATCCGCATCTCGTCATATTTTCGACCACCTTCTACCCTCACATTGTGCATTTTTATCCTGGCTCGTCATTATTGACCAACATGTACCTTCACTTTGAACATTATGCACTAACTAACTCATCATTATCGATCACATTACACACTCATTATAAGAATTTTGATCCAATTAAAACCATAATTTCGATTTTTATCTTTAAAATACCACTCTAAAATTCGTATCAATTGGGACTTGAACCATGATATCAAGTTTAAGGTGTGAACACTCTAACCACTACACTATTTGTGATTGTTAAATCTAATTTATAATTTTGTATATTTATATATATATAATGTATATAAACTCATAAAAGGGAGACACGTAATCAAACAAAATATTTTTTTTATTTAAATATATCACGAATTAATAAATAGGTCTTACAAATTTTATAAGAAATTAATACAAAATTTAAAATTATATAAACGCAGTTACTTCCATTTGTCAAACTTTATATTGAATTCAAAAATATAAACTATTATTAGCTTAGTTGGTTAAAATGTTGAACTTATATTGTTAACAATGTCGTACGTTCATCATATGTTGGGTTGAATTTAAAATTAATCTTTTATTAGTCTAATTGGTTAAAGTGTTGTACTTGGTTTTGTTAGATTGTAAGTTTGAAACTTGTATATATCTTATTTAGTTTTATTTTTTTAATTTAAACAATTTCAAATTTATGGGAATTAAACACGTCTTTCGACCTGGCAATCCAAACACTTTGAAATTATGCATTATTATATATATATATATTTAAATTTAAACCATTTTAAATTAGGGGTGGGTCAACCAACGACCCAATCCAAATATCCATTTACTCTTATATACATATTCAAAATAATCACATCTCTTGACCCGGTGATCCAGACACTCTAAAATTAAGCATTTTTTTATTAAAGAGAACTAACATGACAATGCACATCTATAACCCCCGCTTTAACTCAAAACTCTTCTAGATTGAATTAAACCTGTGACATTTTGGTATCTTAATCCGACTATGACCACTATGCTACATTGGTGGTTACTTTGAAATTAAGCATTATTATATATATATTTAAAATTTAAACCATTTAAAATTTATGATCGGATCAACCCACGACTCGACCCAAATCTCCATTAATCTCAAATACATATTCAAACTAACCACGTTTCTCGACCCGACAATCTAGACACTTTGAAATTAAGCATAATTTTATATATAGGCAGGTCTTATAAAATTTTATAAGAAATTAATACAAAATTTTAAAATTTTATAAACGAAATGACATTCATTTATCAAATTTTATATTAAAATTAAAATATAAACCATTATTATCTTATTTTGTTAAAATGTTGAACTTATATTGTTAGCAATGTCGTACGTTCATCAAATTTTGTGTTGAATTTAAAACATAAAATTTTATTAGTCTAACTAGAAGTTGCGCCATCTAATATAATGTCGTCATTTTTTTTTGGAAAACGACATAGTTTAATAAAAAAAATTAATTGTTTTAAAAAGGAAAAAAACCTATATATGTTTTAAAATGAAGACAAAACAAACTTTTGCCTTAATTTAGACAGAAAATTGGCAAAAATTAGGAAATAATAAACACAACGGATTACAACCAATTACACTATAATATAAATTTAAAATGCCTTAAAATAACAGATTACGTGACTTCTTGATAGGGGATGTACTATCTTATATATCAATAATTTATTTCGTAAGTGGGTATTCGCCTCCACGTTCAATTGAGTGCATTTCCATAAAAAATGATGTATTCATTTTAACTTGTATAATAAATTCTTCTTTATTGGTTCTAAAATTTGTTTGGCAACTGCACTTATTTATTTTTAATAACCAAATTATCACATCTTTTAGGTTATTAATAATGTTTTTATATTTAAAATTTATCTAGATAATGATTATCTTCACATTCTTATTATTTGTTTATTTGATTTATGAGAAAAAAAATTTAATACGTTGTCTAAAATTTCTGAATATTTATTTATGATTAATATAAGTTAAATTTTTTTGTTGAACATTTTTTTATTGGATTCATATAATATCCCATATTTGTTAATATATTATACAAGTCTTCACTTACAAGTTTAATTAAAATAATATCAAATTACTTTTTATATTATTTCAAACTAAATATTATAAGAAATATTCAAAATATATATTTGTTAGTGATTTTGAATGCTTAATTTCGGTACGGTATCGGTATTATACATTTGATACCTAAAAATTATATTAACTTGAACAAAAAAACAGTTTAATATGGTTATTATATAAACATTACTAAAAAACTAAAACTAAAGATATTTATAATAAAATATTTTATTTAAAAAATTTAACATTCTTAGAAATCAATAAATATTAAAAATTAAATTTAGTTTAAAAAATTGGAGTTAAAAAAATTAAATATAAATATAATTTTTAAGTTAGACTAAAGTAGGGCTGCAAATGAGTCAAGCGCTCGTGAGCTGCTCGATCAAAGTTCGGCTTGAGCTTGACTTTGATCGAGTTCGAGCCTAGCTCGAGCCAGCTCGTTTAATATTCGAGCCGAACTCGAGCTCATATAATGCTTGCTCGACGGCTTGTCGAGCTTTTTCGAGCCTGATAATATATAATATATTTATTTATTTAATATAAAAAAACTTAAAATTTAAAACAATTTTTTTCTCTCTATTTTCAAAGCCCATATCGAAGGCCCATAATCCACATTATTATATTATATTGTCATAAAACAAAACCCTAATTTCTAATGTATTCATAAGTGACTCTTCATCTTTTTTTCTTCTTATTTCTTCCGTCTTCATCGTTTCTTCTTCTTCTTCTTCCTCATCTTCACCATTTCTTCTTTCTTCTTGTTCTTCCTCTATCTTCACCATTTCTTCTTCTTCCTTCTTCACTATTTCTTCTTATTTCGTCTTCATCATTACTTTCACTCATTCATAATAGGTTAATACATTTTTTTATGTTATCTCTTATCTACACTATTTCTATCATTCATTCACAAGAAACCTACAGGTAAATTAAAATATATTTTCATTTCTACTATAGTTATTGCTCATACTTTTAAATAACTTTAATTTTTTTTATTATGAGAAATTTGTGCTTATATAGATAGTTCATAGATCTATATGGAAAAACACTATTATATATATTAATTGTTCATAGATCTATATGGAAAAACACTATTATATATATTAATAGCGTTCGTAGATCTATAAAGAAAAATATTTTTAATATATATTGTTCATAAATCTATATAGAAAAATATTTTTAATATGTATTAATCATAGATCTATAGAAAAACACTATTATGGTAAACAATATTATATTATATTATATATAATATTGAAATATTAATATATTATATATAATAAAAGATAAAAGATAAAAAAATGTTTGTATATATTTTTTTTTATATTATGAAGAGATAAAAAAGGTTAGTATATATTATATATAATATGTTGAGAGAAAAAATGAATTTATAATATTAATAATATATTGTAATATATAAATAAATTAATATATTCTTTCTATAAATAAGTCAATAAATTTTTGTTATATTTGTACCCAAATAATTTAATTATATATAATAATATTTAATAAAAAATAGGTTGAATTTGTTTTTATCCGTATCTCCCTTAAACCTTAAAGTAAGTTAAATATTAGTTATTTGTTTTAACATGTATTTTTTATAATTATTATTTTTAATCTTAAATGCAGGTAGGTGTACTTGTGCTATGCTTGAAGAACGTGACTTAAAAAATATTAATATATTGAATGTTCAAATAATTTATATAGTATTGTACTCTAATTTTAGAATTTTATATTTTAGAATTTTGACTAGTAATTGTGGTTGAATGCTTTTTGAATTATTATGATTTTGGAATTTTAAATAGTTATAATTTTTTCATATTTTCAATTTTAAATATTATGTTTTAAATGTTGAATATGTATGAAAGTTTGATATTTCATTTTGAAAATAAATTTTAGTTTGAGTTCGAGCTTGAATTCGAGCTTGAGTTTGAGCTCGAACTCGATCTTGAATTCGAGCTTGAGTTCGAGCTTTTCGAGTCGAGCCGAGCTTATAGGTAAATAGTCGAGTCAAGCTCGAGCTCAAATTTATAAACTCGTACGAGCTCGAGTTCGAGTCGAGCTAATAAATACTAAATCGAGTCGAGTTCGAGCTCAAACAAATTCGAGCTCGACTCGGCTCATTTGCAGCCCTAGACTAAAGTGGGGCCGATATATTGTTTTACCTTTGTAACATATTTGACTCAATTAAATTTATTTTGAAAAAACAATAAACACTTTAGTGAAATAAAATTAGTTTTATATCTTGTAAATAGAATGCCTAGAGATGGTATACTAAATAATATTGAGCTATAGTTATAGTTTGATTTGATTTTCAAAAATAATATTTTTATAATTAAATTAATATCATATCTATTTATTTTCTTATAAGTATATATATTATTATAAACATTATTTCGGTATTTTGGTTAGGGCTGCAAATGAGTCGAGTCGAGCTCGAATTTGCTTGAGCTCGAACTCGACTCGATTTAGTACTTATTAGCTCGACTCGAACTCGAGCTCGAACGAGTTTATAAATATGAGTTTGAGCTTGACTCGACTATTTACCTATAAGCTCGGCTCGACTCGAAAAGTTCGAACTCAAGCTCGAATTCAAGATCGAGTTCGAGCTCAAACTCAAGCTCGAGCTCGAATTAAAGCTCGAACTCAAACTAAAATTTATTTTCAAAATAAAATATCAAACTTTCATACATATTCAACATTTAAAACATAATATTTAGAATTGAAAATATGAAAAAATTATAACTATTTAAAATTCCAAAATCATAATAATCCAAAAAGCATTCAACAACAATTACTAGTGAAAATTCTAAAATATAAAATTCTAAAATTAAAGTACAATACTATATAAATTGTTTGAACATTCAATATATTAATATTTTTTAAGTCGCGTTCTTAGCACAAGTACACCTACATGCATTTAAGCTTAAAAATAATTAATATAAAAAATACATGTTAAAACAAATAACTAAAATTTAACTTATTTTAAGGTTTAAGAGTAGAAAAACAAATTCAACCTATTCTTTATTAAATATTATTATATATAATTAAATTATTTGGATACAAATATAACAAGAATTTATTGACTTATTTATAGAAAGAATCTATTAATTTATTTATATATTACAATATATTATTAATATTATAAATTCATTTTTTCTTTCAACATATTATATATAATATATACTAATCTTTTTATCTCTTCATAATATATACAAAATATATACTAACATTTTTTTATCTTTTATTATATATAATATATTAATATTTCAATATTATATATAATATAATATAACAAGAATTTATTGACTTATTTATAGAAAGAATCTATTAATTTATTTATATATTACAATATATTATTAATATTATAAATTCATTTTTTCTTTCAGCATATTATATATAATATATACTAATCTTTTTATCTCTTCATAATATATACAAAATATATACTAACATTTTTTTATCTTTTATTATATATAATATATTAATATTTCAATATTATATATAATATAATATAATATTATTTACGCATAATAGTGTTTTTCTATATAGATCTATGATCAATATATATTAAAATATTTTTTTATATAGATCTATGAACACTATTAATATATATAATAGTGTTTTATTTTATGACAATATAATATAATAATGTGGGTTATGGGTCTTCTATATGGGCTTTGAAAATAAAGATAAATTTCTATATGGGCCTTCTATATTATTTTAAATTTTAAGTTTTTTTATATTAAATAAATAAATAAATATATTATATTATATATTATCGGGCTCGAAAAAGCTCGACAAGCCGTCGAGCAAACATTATATGAGCTCGAGTTCGGCTCGAATATTAAACGAGCCGGCTCGAGCTCGGCTCGAACTCGATCAAAGTCAAGCTCAAGCCGAACTTTGATCGAGCGGCTTGCGAGCAGCTCACGAGCGGCTTGACTCATTTGCAGCCCTAATTTTGGTATATCCCGATATACCTAATATTTTAGAATCTCATACCTTTATCTTATTAATAATTTCGATATCGATACCATAAATTACCTTTTTTCGGTATACCTAAAAAAATTGATATTTTCGATATATTTATAATATCGATAATTTTTCTCTCCCCAAATTTTGATACTGCGATTAGTTCAAGTTTTTAACCCATGATTTTTTATAAATTAAAAGTTATGTCATACATTTGTTCAGGGTTTAAACATATTACTAATTTATTACTAATTTGATATATTTTATAATACTGTGTCCTTGATTATTAACTTTCAAGAGTGAAAACTATAAATTCATTCCCATTTTTAAATTATGGAAAATTTTAAGAATTTATTTGAACCATAAATAAAATTTAATCTATTTTGTAATTATTTTAAAAATTTTATGGTGAATTAAGTAAGAAGACTAATACACTATCTCATTTAGTTCCTATTAAAACATTTATTATCACTTAATTAAAATAAATTATTGAATAGATCTATATACTAAAAAAATTAAAATAACTATGTTTCTCACAATTAAATAATTAATGAAAGAAGCGTTTCATTTTATTTATAATATTTTTTAGTTGGCATCATAGTTTGTGAAACTGTGCTTTTAGGGACAATCTCTTACAAAAATACACAAAAATGAATAACTATAACAATATGCATCAGTTGTGAATTGATTAAGTCAAATATTTCTTTTTGCAAATTGCATCCCATAAACATGCACCTTTTAAAGTAGTACTCTTGTTATAACACTTTTCTGCAATTACTATATGGATATGGTTCTCTGTAAAATTAAGCAATCACACATGGTTTTATTAATAAGTCTATAATCTTATTTCAACTTAATATGAAAATAGAGATAAATTATTAAACTTACAAAAAACAAGAACAATTAATGTTAAGAAAAGACTGAATAATAACTTGTTCATGTTGTTTTCGTTAATGTTGGCTTAGAGTTACTTGATGTAAGAACTTGAAGGTCTATTTATAGTCACTTAAAAGTTAGGGAATACAGATTATGTGAATATATTGCAAATAGATTATATCAATCTCTTTAAAAGGTGAATTATATATATATATATATATATATATGGTATAAATCTCTTTAAAAGGTGAAATTTTAATTCTAGATTATATCGATCATCTTTAACGAATAATTAGACTGTATTTGATAATCCTAAAATTGAATATAGAATTAAAATTTGAAATTTAATATTAATTTCGATGTTTGTTTCAAAAGAGTAATGATATATATAACACCCTTATACAATACCTTCATACATAACCTACCTCATTTGGAAAGAAAGATAAAATATATATCTTAAAAAAATATAAGAGAGAGAAAAATATTTTTTCTTTTTTTCCAAATAAGGTAGCTGCTGTATAAGGGTGCTATATATATCATTACTCGTTTCAAAAATTAAGAATTATAATAGTAATTATACTGAAATTCAAATTTCTGTAAATTTTAATTCTTAGTTTTTTTATTTTAGTTCGAATTCATAATTCTAATATTTATTATTTCTATGTTTTTCAAATAAAACATATTTTTAATTTATTATTTAACGTAACGATTTTTTTTTTAATTTTGAATGTTAGATATCTTAATAACATAGATAATATTTATTTAATATCAATTTTTGTGAAATCAAAGTTTGAAATTTAATGTAAATTCCAATTTTAATTTTTTTCCGTTCAAATGCACCCTTGAAATATTTTTCTTGTATTACACATTAGGTTACTTCTAGGGTGCACTTCAATGCTTATCCTAACATATGTGATGTGGTTGCTTTCTTCCATGATTGAGTCCTTATACAATGATTTTCCCAGAAGACTAGCAAAATGACCAAGTTCTTCTGCATTGTACATATGAGTGGGATACTCCTTAGTTTGAACCAAATTTTAGTTGTTTCTTCCGGTTTGCTAAGTAGGTTCATTCCTTCTGACCATCATTCCAGCTTAATGCAGTTTGACCCAACATAAGTATGCCCCAAATTTAGAATATTCTCCAGATTTGTTTCCTACTTTGACTTTAGGAAATAAAGATCAATGATATTCACAGATAACTTTTAGTTCAATGTGCTCACATTGCTTTAGCAATGCATTCTTAGTGACCATGAAAGATATACAGTTTTTTCCTATTTAGTTACCAACAACTACATTTTTCCACTCTTTAATTCACTTTTCTTCAACTTTAAGGGTAATTTAAACTCAAAGGAGATCTGAGAATCTCAACCTTTGGTTTATAATCCCCCAAGTAAAATTTTCATATGTTTTGTACTTGAGTTTCAGCTTTCTATTCAGTATTTTTCTTTCAGGATTCATTTACTTTCCAACTGAAGTTACTTCTGATAGTGTATGTTTTTGTTTTTGGGCACTTTATTAGATCCCGCATTGTTTCTACAGACCAGCTAACTATCTTATCATATTCTTCATTTTTGATTAAATTTAGTCCTGAAGATAGTGATAAGAACTATCTCTTCTTTTTTCGCTTGAACAATAATTTCGTAATTTGATTCTTTAGTCTGTAGAGATTAGCCCTTTCATTATATCCAACCCTCCATTTTCCATCATTGTTGACTTCTACCTGACCACATTCTGTCTTTTTAGTTTTATTCTGAGAATTTTCTCTGTTTTCATTCCACTTTATTTAAGCCTTCTTAGAACTCTGGTTCTTCTCTATTTCAGCATTCTCATAATTCTTTTTCTATTCTATTTCAGCCTTCTCGGAACTATGTTTCTGCTCTATTTTAGCCATCTCTTTGTTGCTTGTATCAATTTCTCCAAAATCTTTTACTTCTTTCGCCTTATTTTTATTTTATTTTTCCCCATTGTTGAAGAGAAGAACACATAAATAAATCAGAGGAAATGCAGAAACAGAGCAATTCTGATACCCTAAAGATTTAGCGATTAAATCGCTTCGAAAGACAACCTTCCCAGAACACCCAAGATTAGAGAACTAACCGACGCTCGCAACCAGGAAATAAGCGTCCAGAATATTGACGCAATTATGAGAGATTTAGGGTTAACCTCACTTACTTCGCGAATTGTGTTGTTTGTGTCGATCGTGCCATTCGTGGCAATCGTGTCGTTCGTCACTACAACAAAATACACATTCAGCCCCCCTTATATGCCAACGCTTATTAAGCGTAGACAAAAATTAAAAGAAAAAAAAACATTTGCCAACCTTTATATCTATAAAACCACTTTTATTTTTTTATATACCAACTTTGTTAAAAATCTTAAAATTATAACTATTCTAAATTTAATATTTTTTATGCTTTATTTTTAAACTTTATAAATATTTTATTTCACTATTTTAATTTTTTAAAATTAAATTTGACTAAATTTTTATTTACAAAAATTTAATTCATAATTTTTAAAATATTTATAACATTATTAAAAAATTTATTAACATCTATCTTTTATTTAATTACTTTTATTTAATTAATATATAAATTTAATTAAAAAAATAATATAAACCAAAAATAAATAAATTAAATATTATATTATATTTAATAATAAAATTTTAATTTATATATATATTTAAAGAGAAATGATATTCTCAACGAATAAATAGCGAAAGCAAGGCCACGAATCTATGTGGCCTTGCCAGCTAGGAGAGAGAAAAAGAAAAAAAAAAGAAAAAACGTTTCAGTTTCCTCTTTCTTCTTTCCTCTCTCTTTCTTCTTTTCATTTACCACTTCCGGCGATTTTTCTCAGGCGATATTTCTCTGGCGATTTTTCTCTCCGGCGGCGGCATCCCCGACTTCTTCAACTTTATTCATCTTCTTTCTTTCGATCGAAAATGGTAGGTTTTCTCCTTCGGGTATTTCCGTTCACTTCACTGTCTGCATTCGTGAATATCTTTTCTCTTTTTCAGGCTGATGGTCTCGGTACATCTCCATGCAAGACTCCAAAATCTCCAAGGACAAGGTAAATAACATCTCCTTTAGAATCCTAAAACATTTTGATGATTTGAAGACCGTTTAGGTTTTTGCGGTTAGGGTTAGGGTTGGGGTTATGGATTTTTATGATTCCGCTAATTCTAATGATTTTAACGATAGAAATGGTTGATTATTTTGTGTGTATTTGCTTCTATGTGATGATTTATGTGATTTTTGATATGTTTGGCTGTTATGGGTCCCGAAAGTGTTGTTTCGGGGACCCGAAAGTATGATTATATAGTCTAGAAATTTGATTTTGTTATGTTTTTTGAATGAACGGTCCCGAAAGTGTTGTTTCGGGACCCGAAATGTGTTGTTTCGGGACCCCAAAATTGAATTTTGATATGTTTGGCTGTTATGAGTCCCAAAAGTGTGGTTTCGGGACCCGAAATGGGAAGTTTCGGGACCTGAAATGGGTGGTTTCGGGACCCATAAATCGGATTTTGTAATGTTTGGCTGTTATGGGTCCCAAAAGTGTGGTTTCGGGACCCGAAATGGGTGGTTTCGGGACCCATAAATCGGATTTTGTAATGTTTGGCTGTTATGGGTCCCGAAAGTGTGGTTTCGGGACCCGAAATTGGATTTTGATTTGATTGGCTGTTATGGGTCCTGAAAGTGTGGTTTCGGGACCCGAAATGGGTGGTTTCAGGACTCAAAATGGGTGGTTTTGGGACCCGAAATGGGTGGTTTCGGGACCCATAAATCGGATTTTGTAATGTTTGGCTGTTATGGGTCCCGAAAGTGTGGTTTCGGGACCCGAAATTGGATTTTGATTTGATTGGCTGTTATGGGTCCCGAAATGGGTGGTTTCGGGACCCGAAATGGGTGGTTTCGGGACCCGAAATGAGTAAATATTTGATTTTAAATGTTTATCTTTATCTGATTATCTGTTTCATGTTTTTTAAATGTTTATCTTTTGTTTTTGTAGGGCAAATAAACGTAAAAGGAATGCCCAAGAAGCAGCATCTCCCAAAGCAGTTCCCAAATCCCCAAAAGCTCCCAAATTAGTTCTGAAATCCCCTAGAGCAGCAACTCCCAAAGAAGCCCCACACAACCTTTTTTTAACTAGGACATCTTCTTTTGGCCTTTTCAATCTTCTGCAACTACTATCTAATGATCAAAAGGAGGCTGTGAAGTCAATAGGCTTTGGCCATCTACTGTCATTATCGCTTTCAAAATGCCCCGGGGAGATATCTCGTTATCTAGTCAGGCAGTTTGACTGTGATAAATGTTCTTTCACTATAGAGAATGGCGAGGAAGTGAAAATCGAAGAAGAAGATGTTGAAATAGTATTGGATCTCCCCAGAGGGGAGTTGGACATTGTAGAATATCAGAATAACGAAACTGATGACAAGCTAAATGCATTTAGGACTCGATGGGGTAACCCTATTAATGGCGCTCCTTTAGTGACTGCTATGCCGACGAAAATGATTGAGAACAAAGCTGCTGACAACAATTTTAAGATAGACTTCGTATTATTTGTTGTCAGCTGCTTTCTCTGGTGTGATCACCTAGGTCAACTATCAAGGTATATCTCATTTATGTTATTTCATTTGCATGACAACTTATATGACATGTTAATTAATCCTCAAATATGTTTTTTTCACTTGTAGGTATAGAATTCTAAAATCTATTTCAGATGTTCATAATATCAAGAAGTTCAATTGGTGCAAATTTGTACTTGAATGATTAGTTCAATCATGCGCAAAAGTGAAGGAGAATGAAAAACGACATTTCCAAGGACCACAGACGTTCCTTATTGTAAGTTATCCGTTAATTAATTTCTCTATTTGCAAAAATAATTAGTTTTAATTAACATATGTTTGTTTTCAGTTGTGCTACGTGTATAGGGTGAGCAACCCACAACTAGGAGGAGTTAATGACCGTCGATTTCCAATACTGTCATGTTGGAATGACACGACGTTGAAGTTTAGACTGGATACGGAGTTGGAAAACGGAGGATTCGGACGCGGAAGCGCTGTGGGACGAATTCCACTACTGGGGATTTGGGGGGAGAACGATGAGGAGGATAATTATGTGGGGGATAATGATGAGGAGGATATGAATGAGGGGGTGTCTGAGACCCCAAAGGCGGCGGCGGCAGCAGCAGCAGAACCTAGGAATAGGTCACCACCTCGGAAGAGGCCACCAATGAGGAGGTCAGAACCAACGAAATCAACACCTATGAATGAAGGCCTACCACCTATGAATATAACACCTATTAACACGGTAGGTCCGGACGTTTATAAACTGAGTTTTACAGAGAATTTGGCGTGGATTGCTAAATGTACGTTGTTTATTGAAAAAGCCACGAGAAGACTGGAATCTTTAACTTCAGGCTGGGATGCAACGCCAATGTATGACAACGCCATCCACATAATTTATAGAGCAATGGACAGTAATAAACCTTTTAGGGATGCCATGCACAGATACTTCAAAGATCGAACACCCACTGAGGATGATGGGGTAAACGATCAGGACGCTCACACTGAGGGGGCTCACACTGAGCGTTCTCACAGTGAGGGGGCTCACACTGAGCATGCTCACAGTGAGGGGGCTCACACTGAGGTGGCTCACATTTAGGTGGGTCAGAAGGGTGTTCTCGAAGAGGAAGATGAAGATGAAGATGAAGATGAAGTACCTGAAAAAGATGGATCTATAAGAAAAAGAAAGAGAAATCCAGTGTGACATATGAAAATTCCAGCATGCCTTAAATCTCCATACATGACGCAGAACAAGCCGACGAAGATCATCGAGCCTGCCCCTCAAATTCATGATGTCGCGGGAAAAGAATTGGTTGCTTCCAAAAAACAGAAGAAATATCCCATACATATCATGGAACTTCCAGCACGCCTTCAATCTCAATATATGAAGAAGAACAATCAAAGAAATATAGAGTTCTATCATTTTGTCAAGATGGAATACCGAGATGAAGTCGTTGTGGGATTCATTTATGCAGTTGATTCGAATGCGAGGTAAATCAAGATTTTATAGTTTGTTAAATCATGTTTTGTTTGGCTGAATTAATGGTCCCGAAAGTGTGGTTTCGGGACCCGAAATAGGTGGTTTCGGGACCCGAAATACGTGGTTTCGGGACCCGAAATATTGTTTCGGGACCTGAAAAGGGTTGTTTTGGGACTCGAAATCTAGTTTCGGGACCCGAAATCTGGTTTCGGGACCCGAAATAAGGTATTTCGGAACCCGAAAAGGGTGGTTTTAGGACCCGAAATAAGGTGTTTCGGGACCCGAAATAAGGTGTTTCGGGACCCGAAATAAGGTGTTTCGGGACCCGAAATAAGGTGTTTCGGGACCCGAAAAGGTGGTTTCAGGACTCGAAATTAGGGGTTTCGGGACCCGTAAAGGGTGGTTTCAGGACCCCGAAAGTTTGATTTTTAATTTGTTTTCTTCTTTATCTGGTTTCAGCAAGGAAGTATTCTATGTATCTGACCTTACCAATATCAACATAGAGCAATTTCAATCAATGAAAAATGAATGTCATGTTGAAAGTGGGATTATTGATGCGTGGGCAAACATGATCACTCTTCACTGCAAATCAACTTCCGACTCGAAAATAGTTTTTTCGACAGTCGTTTCTGTAAGTCTCTATATCTTTCATTGTTGTTTAAACCAATTATCTCTTATTGTGATGTTGATTTCATTTGCAGGACTTTTGGAGAACGAAAGACCTTTTTATTGAAAGAATGATTGAAGAAATGAGAATTTTCGAATTAACTCCCGAACACATGAAAACTGCTAAGATGGTAAGTCCTACTTTCTAATTTATCAATCATAAGTGACTCTTCATCTCTTTTTCTTCTTCTTTCTTTCGTCTTCATCGTTTCTTCTTCTTCCTCATCTTCACCATTTCTTCTTTCTTCTTGTTCTTCCTCTATCTTCACCATTTCTTCTTCTTCCTTCTTCACTATTTTTTCGTCTTTCGTCTTCATCATTACTTTCACTCATTCATAATAGGTTAATACATTTTTTTATGTTATCTCTCATCTACACTATTTCTCTCCTTCATTAATAAGAAACCTACAGGTAAATTAAAATATATTTTCATTTCTACTATAGTTATTGCTCATACTTTTAAATAACTTTGATTTTTTTTGTATTATGAGAAATTTGTGCTTATATAGATCGTTTATAGATCTATATGTTTATAGATCTATATGGAAAAACACTATTATATATATTAATTGTTCATAGATCTATATGGAAAAACACTATTATATATATTAATAGTGTTCATAGATCTATATAGAAAATATTTTAAATATATATTGATCATAGATCTATATAGAAAACACTATTATGGTAAACAATATTATATTATATTATATATAATATTGAAATATTAATATATTATATATAATAAAAGATTTAAAAAAATGTTAGTATATATTTTGTATATATTATGAAGAGATAAAAAGGTTAGTATATATTATATATAATATGTTGAGAGAAAAAATGAATTTTTTGTAATATATAAATAAATTAATAGATTCTTTCTATAAATAAGTCAATAAATTCTTGTCATATTTGTACCCAAATAATTTAATTATATATAATAATATTTAATAAAAAATAGTTTGAATTTGTTTTTGTCCGTATCTACCCTTAAACCTTAAAGTAAGTTAAATTCAAGTTATTTGTTTTAACATGTATTTTTTATATTAAATATTTTTATGTTTAAATGCAGGTAGGTGTATTTGTACTATGCTTAAAGAACGTGACTTAAAAAATATTAATATATTGAATGTTCAAACAATTTATATAGTATTGTACTTTAATTTTAGAATTTTATATTTTAGAATTTTGACTAGTAATTGTGGTTGAATGTTTTTTGGATTATTATGATTTTGGAATTTTAAATAGTTATAATTTTTTTCATTTTTTCATATTTTCAATTTTTAAAATGTTGTATATGTATGAAAGTTTGATATTTTATTTTGAAAATAAATTTTAGTTTGAGTTCGAGCTTGAATTCGAGCTTGAGTTTGAGCTCGAACTCGATCTTGAATTCGAGCTTTTCGAGTCGAGCCGAGCTTATAGGTAAATAGTCGAGTCAAGTTCGAGCTCAAATTTATAAACTCGTTCGAGCTCGAGTTCGAGTCGAGCTAATAAATACCAAATCGAGTCGAGTTCGAGCTCAAGCAAATTCGAGCTCGACTCGGCTCATTTGCAGCTCTAGCACACACTTAGCTCACTAATGAACAGAACACACTCTGTTCAATTTACAAGATGAAGAATATCACTCAGCTAAAGGTGTTTTTGATTCTAGCTCTCTCTTGATTCACACACAGTACAATCAGAAAAGCAGTTTCATAGTATGAATATTCAAAGGCTTGATTTCTCTATGTAATTCCAGCAAACAAAATTATCTGAGGGTCGAGAGATTGTCCAATTTCGTTTGGATTTGATAAATACCGGGCATAGACTAACGGTCGAATCTTTAGAATGATACGTGGCACTCTTCTATTGGAAAGCGTCCATAATACACAACAAGTTCTAAGCACAAGGATCGTGGCCATACAATAACTGGTAGTGCGCCGAATATTCCATCAAGGATGTACCTGCAAAACAAGTAATATGAGGGAAATTCTCTTATGTGGCATTCGTTGGTTGGTTGCATATAAGTATCGTACTAATCTTCACTAGAAAGTGGAGCAGGAGTAGAGTACAGCTATAGCACGTGGGTAGGCGGGTGCTAACTTCATGCATACTACTTAAACATAGCATTAAACGTATTTCAGTTAGACGACCTCGTCTAATAAAATCAAACATCCCCGTCTAAGAGCAAAATCCATTAGACCGCCTAGTCAAATGGGATTATACTTACGTCTAATTACAATCACTTCAGACTAATCTGAAGGAGTTAGACTACACGTCTAACTTTCACTAATTAGACTTCACGTCTAATCATTCACAGACTATTAGACTGCACGTCTTACTCCACTGAGTTAGACTGCACGTCTAATTCCGATTCTACTTCAGACTTGTCTGAAGGAGTTAGACTACACGTCTAACTTTCTTTTTCTATTAGACTGCACGTCTAAATCCACGAGTTAGACTGCACGTCTAATTACGGTTCAACTTCAGACCTTTTTAAAGGAGTTAGACTACACGTCTAACTTTCACAATCTAATAGACTTCACGTCTAACTCCGCTGAGTTAGACTGTATGTCTAATTCTGTATACATTAGACTGCACGTCTAACTCCGCTGGTTAGACTACAAGTCTAATTCCGTATACATTAGACTGCACGTCTAATTCCGTATACATTAGACCGCATGTGTAACTCCACTGAGTTAGACTGCACGTCTAATTCTGTATACATTAGACTGCACGTCTAACTCCGCTCAGTTAGACTGCACGTCTAATTCTTTATACATTAGACTGGACGTCTAACTCCGCTGGTTAGACTGCACGTCTAATTCCGTATACATTAAACTGCATGTCTAACTCTACGAGTTAGACTGTACGTCTAATTCCAAATATATTAGATTACATGTCTAACTACACTGAGTTAGACTGCACGTCTAATTCCGTGCATCTAATGCCAAACGGTCTAATGAGCCTCATTAGAGCCAAGTCTCATGAAATATGATTTCGATACACCTGCATCAAAGCGCATAAATCATTTTATCATGAAAATCCCAATAGTCAAACTATTTCAACACTTAGTCAAAATAATTTGACCCAACAATTTCCCCCTTTTTGATGATGAAATTGAAAACCTGCATATATAATAAAATACGCATTCATCATATTAATAAGTAAAACCCTATTCACTTACAGCACACTTCACAAACTTCCAACACCAATATTCAAAACATCATCAAAGAAACATTGTTTGAGAAACTTTAAACAGAGTAGGTGAAAAGAAATTATTGTTCATCCCGTTTTACTCGAGGATCGGTTGAGCTCATGTCTTGACCGGTTAACATATTTAGAAAAGGAGGAAGACTGCGACCACCACGACCGCTTCCACTTTGTTTACCACCACGATCACCGCCACTGGCACGACCTCTTTGATCAAAACCAGATTGCCTACCACGACCACCACCACTGCTTCGGCCTCCACGATCACCACCGCTTCGACCTCCGCCTCTTTTAGTTGGCCTAGGATTTTCATCGTTTCTTGGCGCTCGTCTAGATCTAGTGCTGGTTGACACACCATCACTTCTTCTTCTTGACTCACCTTGGGTGATTCGAGGTTGATCTCTTTCAGAATCGGCTTTCGCATTTTCTTTTGCTTGAAACTTTCTTGCAATAGAGTCAACAAATTCCAGTCGTTCAGCATCGGTTCTTCTTAAACATCCTTGGATTTCCACCATTTGTTTCTTCATCAGGCTGAGTTCATCCATAGTTTCTCTATGACAATCATCATTGATGTGCCTTTCAAGGTCCATCATTTCAGATTGACGACTGTAGTGCTTCTTTTCAAATTTGGAGAAGTTTGAATTTGAGATGTGAGTCTCATACGTGTTCTTCTTCAGAGTATTGTCTAATTTAGTAAGAACTTTTACAACCTCATCAAATTCCTTTCTCTCTTCTTTATGGGTGTTCAAATCCTTTATCATGTTTGATACCAAGGAAACCACGTTCTTCTAAAGAGATGAGAGCACATAAGTCATAGACTTTAGAAGCTTGATACCTTCAGCAGAGGATTCTTTGTTAGATGAGTTCTCTTGAGATTCTGCTGCCATACTCTGAATAGGTTGAAAATGGGTATGAATCTGCATAGATTGCTCCGGTTGATCCTTCTTAGCTACATTCCCAGCTTCATTCTGCTCTTTTTCTAACAATTCCCATTCAGCTCTCTGAAATCTTTCATACAGATCTCTAGAGTAGTGAAGAGGATTGTTGACATTTTCATGAACAGTTCCCGTAATGATATTGGGGAATGGAAGAGGCCTAACATAACTTGCATATTGGTTCTGTTCCTCCTCAGATGAGGAACTCTCTTCTTCAGCATCTTTGTCCTTGGAGGGTTCCCCTCATATCTGATAATCTCTGGCTGAGATACTTCAGCCTCCTCTTGGGCTTCCTTTGTTCTCACAACAGGGGATATAACAACATTTTCATCATTAGGAGCTTGAGCAGACTCCTCGACCACATCTTCTTCAACAACTTCTTCTTCATGCGTTAGAAGAGCTTGTTCAGGCTCTTGAACAATCACTTCTTCTTCTTCTAGATGAGGATTCTCTTGAACAGGTTGATCCAAAATACGTCTTTCTTCAGCAGAAAGATTCCTAAACTCAATCAAGAGAGCAACATCCAGCTCATATGTATCATCATTAACATCAAAGATGTCCATCGATTCATCATCATCAAAAGGATTTGCTCCCGAGTAATTAGCTCCATGAACGTATCGGGTAACAACCGAGACATAATTATCCATGATGTCGTCTAGTCTCTTCAACACTTTTACTTCCACTTCAGAGCCTTTCTCATCGGGGTTTAAATTAGCCATTCTAGCTTCAAGAATTGGGAATAATGCTCTTCCACTCTAACATGTTTCAACAAGATCCTTTCTCTTTAGAGCTTCAAGCACATCTAAAGTTTTAGCCCACTTGAGAGCCTTCTTCTCATTGGCTATACGCTTATTCCACTCTCGGATTATTTCAGAATTTGATAGGGCTTCATTATACTTGGCAGACAATCTTTCCAGGGTCCATGATTAAAAAATTTCCTTCTTTTTCGCCGCAATCGCTTTGACTTGATCTAACACGAGGTCAACAATGCTCGTTGCCTCTGATACCTCTTCATTAACCAAAATTTCAATATTCTTACCTTTTTCAACAATCTCGACGGGTCTTGGAGCAGGTTTGGGTTCACTAAAAACAATTCCACTCGACAGCCTTGTGGAACGCATCAACTCGTACGCCGATTGGGATTTCTTGCACATTTCAGTAGGGAGCTCTACACAAGTGATCTTCCCGGCTACTAAGAAATCCTTTTCAGCAGATTTACCAGCAACAAGGGTAAGAACTGCACCTTATTCTTATTGAGCAATTTCTATAGTACCTGTGGCTACTTGATCAGGTTGAATAACAGGAGACTTAGTCCTGTTAGTATTTTCAATATTTGGACCAGCTGACTCAACAGCGGGCCCTTCAACAGATTCTTTTACCGGAGTAAAACCTGATTCATCTTCTTCCATCACAAGAACATCAAACTTAGGCACATCGGCCAAAGGTCTAGAAAAGGTTACCTTCATTGATTTAGACGCGCGGGGCGCCTTTGACTTCTTTTCTTTCAAGACACTGGATCTCGAGGGCTTTCTCAGGATGATCGCCGGAGAAAATAGAGAGGACATGGGAGTAGCAGCAAGTACAAAACAGAGAGGACATGGGAGTAGCAGCAAGTACACATACACCTTACCTAATTCTTGAATCGACTGATTCAAATCCTTCTTTGTGGAGCTTTTCAGACTTGAGGAACTAGCCTCCGATTCATTCAGTCTTTGATCTTTTTGCCCCTGTTGACATAATAGAAACAAAAGGCTGTCTGGATCGAGTAGAAGGCTTACCATTGGTATGATAACTAGATGCACCTGAGGCAGATTCCATATTGTTCTTCATCCTCATCAGGGTGCTAGAAACTTTAAGAGCAGAGAATACCCTAGGAGAGTTGAATTTTTTGCCCCCGTTGTCGTTTGGATTTGATAAATATCGGGCAGAGACTAACGGTCGAATCTTTAGAATGATACATGGCACTCTTCCATTAGAAAGCCTCCATAGTACACAGCAGGTTTTGAGCACAAGGATCGTGGCCGTACAATAACTGGTAGTGCGCCGAATATTCCATCAGGGATATACCTACAAAACAAGTAATATGAGGGAAATTCTCTTACGTGGCATTCATTGGTTGGTTGCATATAGCTATCGTACTAATCTTCACTAGAAAGTGGAACGGGAGTAGAGTACAGCTATAGCACGTGGGTAGGCGGTGCTAGCTTCAAGCATACTACTTAAACATAGCATTAGACGTATTTCAGTTAGACGACCTCGTCTAATAAAATCAAATATCCCCGTCTAAGAGTAGGATCCATTAGACCGACTAGTCTAATGGGATTAGACTTACGTCTAATTACAATCACTTCAGACTAATCTGAAGGAGTTAGACTAGACGTCTAACCTTCACTAATTAGACTTCACGTCTAATCATTCACAAATCATTAGACTGCACGTCTATGTCCGGTTCTACTTCAGACTTGTCTGAAGGAGTTAGACTACACGTCTAACATTCTTTTTCTATTAGACTGCAAGTCTAACTCCACGAGTTAGACTGCACGTCTAATTACGGTTCAATTTCAGACTTGTTTGAAAGAGTTAGACTACACGTCTAACTTTCTTTTTCTATTAGACTGCACATCTAATTACGGTTCAACTTCAGACTTGTCTGAAGGAGTTAGACTACACGTCTAACTTTCACAATCCAATAGACTGCACGTCTAACTCCGCTAAGTTAGACTGCACGTCTAATTCCGTATACATTAGACTGCACGTCAAACTTCACTTGTTAGATTGCACGTCTAATTCCGTATACATTAGACTACACGTCTAACTCCGCTGAGATAGACTGCACGTCTAACTCCGTTGAGTTAGACTGCACATCTAATTCCATATACATTAGACTGCACGTTTAACTCCGTTGATTAGAGTGCGCGTCTAATTCCGTATACATTAGACTGCACGTCTAACTCCACGAGTTAGACTGCACGTCTAATTCCGAATATATTAGATTTCACGTCTAACTCCACTTAGTTAGACTACACGTCTAATTCTGTGCATCTAATGCCAAATCGGTCAAATGAGCCTCATTAGAGCCAAGTCTCATGAAATATGATTTGGATACACCTGCATCAAAGCGCATAAATCATTTCATCATCAAAATCCCAATAGTCAAACTATTATATATATATATATATAATACATATATATAGAGAGGGGTATATATATAATGTTGTGATGATAATTGGTAGTCAACCTCAAAATTAATCAGTTGTAAAGATTAATCAGCTAAATATTATTTTATATTATAATTTGAAAAGATATTCTTTGGATTTAATAATTAAAATCACATCTTAAAAATATTATTTAATAAATATTTAATTAAATTAATAAATATTGTACGGTCAAATGAGTAAAATAGAAAACAAAATCACATAATTAAATAATTGTAATAAAATGGACAAAACAAAATATAAAAAATTAAAATTAATTATTTTATTAAAAATGTAAAATTTTCAAAGTTTATAGTATATAAATAAATAGTTTATCTCATTTTGGATCCATTTATAATATTAATTCTATAATCTTCTAATTGATCATTTAAAATTAACATACAAAATGATGGAGAAAAAATGATAATAAAATAGACATAAATTTATAATCACGTGAAACTTATATTGTTTTATTGAAAAAGTTAAGAATGTCACTAACGTAAATATGTATTTTACCTAATTTTGAATGTTTTTAATATTTTTTGGTCAAAATTTTTAATTGATATTTTTAAATTGTCAAATTAATAATAAAATAGACATAAAAAGTTATATGAAAATTGAATGAAATTTACTTAATTTAAGAAGAATTATAATTACGAAGAACTTTACTCTACCAAATAAATAGATTCTTTCAAGATTAACATTAGGAATCATCATTCATTCATCCCTCAAATTCGAACTCTCACATATACCATCATATTTAAAGTATTTCGTTATTGACAACATTCAAAACACTATTTATTCGTCCCTCTAATTCAAATTCACATATTTCATCGTATATTATTATTAAGAACTTTACCCCCCAATACATATATTCCTTCAAAAATGACATTAAGAACTACCATTCATTCAACTCTCAAATTCGAACTCTCACATGTACAATCATATTTCAAGGATTTTATTATTAACGACATTCAAACCAAATTCATTCATCCCTCTAATTTGAATTAACATATTCTATCATATATTATACTTCAAAGAATCAATATTAACACCACCATTCAATTTAACATTTATACATTTTTTAAAATTCACACCAAGTGACTTGGTACTCGAATCTTGGTCTTTAATTTAATTTATAATTGAATATATATATATATATATATATATATTTAATCATTGTTAATGAATAAAAAATAAAAAATAGAATAAGAAAATAATAATTATATAAATAATAGATATGTAGAGAACTATAAAAATTATATAACTTTTATTAAATACATTCTAAATTTAATTATTTATATTTTATATAATAATATAATAAATGTCATCATCAATTAATATTTTTATAAATATTTTTTTTTTGGAAAATAGCTTAGCGTTATTTAATTAAAAATTCCAAAAGTGGTTTATTAGCTCCTGCATTTTTTCCACAGACCAACTAACTATCTTATCATATTCTTTCTTTTGAGTAAATTTCCGTCCTAAAGATAGTAATTATTAAGTTGTGTTATTTCAAGGAACTAGATCACTATTCTAAATAATCAAAAGGGAGAAAATAGTAAATTAAAATGAAACATTAATCTAGCATAAGCAGCCAACGATTATAAAATAACAAGGTTTTGAATATTTAGATTAAATAATCAAAAAGGGAGAAATTGTTTGAAAATACAAGTAATTAATTATCAGTATTAATTAACTAACTGTTTAAAAAGAACTTAACTAAGATAAATCTCATGCATATTAAAGAAAACCGGAAGCAAAACTGATCGGATTTATATCAATCGGCGGTAAAATCGATTTTATATGAATCAGAATTATTTAAAAGATTAGCGGTTTTATGTTAAGACGTAACCAATAGTATCTCCATATCGATTTTATCCAGATTCGGAATCGGTAATATCTTAAGATCGACTTTATACAATGCGTAGCCGGTAGTATGTCCATATTGATTTTATCTAATGCGTAGCCGGTAGTATCTCCATATCGTCTTTATCCAATGCAGAACCGATAGTATCTCCATATTGGTTTTATCTAATGCGGACCTGGTAGTTTCTCTACTTCGGTATTATGTCAAGCGGAACCGGTAATATCTCTATATCCATTTTATCTAAGCGGAATCGGTAGTATCTTTATATCGGTTTTATTATATGCGTAGCCGGTAGTATCTAAAAACCGGTTATATCTCGAAACCGGTAGTATATCAAGATCGGTATTATAAAGAAGCAGAACCGGTAATATCTCAATCGGTTCTTCCCAAAGTGCAGCCAGTAGTATCCTAATCGGTCTACTCTGAAGCGGAGCCGATAGTATGTATCCCAACACTGTTATAAGCATATGCGGTAATTGCAGAAAGCAACTTTTATATCTCTAGAGTATTTTGTTTCCATTTTAGTGCAAGTCTGATGAAGTCTTCTTTGGAGCAGATGTCTGCCAGCCTAATTCAGACTGCCAAATCATTAGAAGACAAAAACGTAAGTTGCATGTTCCTCAGAAATTATTGAACCAATTAATGATTTCTTGGCCTATTTTTAATAGAGTGTAGACAAAATCAAAGGATATCACATATGTTGTACTATTTTGGACTTCAACCAATCAAAGAGAAGAACAACGGTTTCTTGAAGTAGACATAACCGTTGAAGTCATAAATATATCCCTTGATATATTTGCCTACTTAAGAAGACATAAGTTATTTCTCTAGACTGTTTTTTTGCCATTTTAGTGCAAGTCTGATGAAGAATTCTTGGGAGGAGATGTCTGCCAGCCTAATTCAGACTGCCAAATCATTAGAAGACAAAAACGTATGTTGCATGCTCCTCGGAAATCATTAAACCAATTAATAATTTGTTGGCTTATTATTATCAGATTACAGACAAAATCAAAGGATATCCCATCCGCTGTACTATTCTGAACTTCAACCAATCAAAGAGAAGAATAGTGGTTTCTTGAAGCAGACATAGCCGTTGAAGTCACAAATATGTCCGTTGATATATTTTCCTACTCAAGAAGATAAAAGTTATATCTCCAGACTGTTTTGTTGCCATTTTAGTGCAAGTCTGATGAAGACTTTTGGGGAGCAGGTGTCAACCAGCCTAATTCAGACTGCCAAATCATTAGAAGACAAAAACTTATGCTGCATGCTCCTCAGAAATCATTAAATCAATTAATGATTTTTGGCTTATTATTATTAGAGTACAGAAAAAATAAAAGAATATCCCATCTATTGTACTATTTTGAACTTCAACCAATTAAAGAAAAGAACAGTGGTTTCTTGAAGCAGACATAGTCGTTGAAGTCACAAATATATTCAGTTATATATTTGCCTACTTATTAAGACAGAAGTCAATCTGCTTCAGCACGACATCTTGAATCTTTGCTATCAAATCAATCAAGCTTTGAAAACATACAAGTTCTCAAGAGAGTGTTAGAATCTCAAGTGTATTACAATACTATATTGTGTGAGTGGTGAGCATTGTAAGTTGACAGAATTTATTTCTGTTCAAAAAGTGAGTATATTGAAAGGTCGAGAACTAACTAATCCTTTTTTGTTCGATTAAGTCTGTGTACGTGTTGTAAACAGATCGAATATTCTAGTGAATATCTACATTCACTTTGAACATTATGCACTAACTAACTCATCATTATCGATCACATTACCCCCTCATTATAAGCATTTTGATCCAATTAAAACCATCATTTCCATTTTAATCTTTATAATACCCCTCTAAAATCCGTACCAATTGGGACTTGAACCTTGATATCAAGTTTAAGGTGTGAACACTTTAACCACTACACTATTTGTTATTGTTAATTTTAATTTATTATTTTGTATATTTATATATATTTTGTATATAAACTCATAAAAGGGAGACAAGTAATCAAACAAAATATTTTTTATTATTTAAATATATCACGAATTAATAAATAGGTCTTACAAATTTATATGAAATTAATACAAAATTTAAAATTATATAAACGCAATGACTTCCATTTATCAAACTTTATATTGAATTTAAAAATATAAATCATTATTAGCTTAGTTTGTTATAATGTTGAATTTATATGGTTAACAATGTCGTACGTCCATCATAAAGCTAACAGCCTTTGTAATTCAATAAGTTGGCTGCAGCGCCAGTCCTTTCAAATCAATTTAAAATTAAAGTTTTATTAGTCTAATTGGTTAAAGTATTGTACTTGGTTTTGTGGTTTTGGTAGGTTTTAAGTTCGAAACTTGTATATATCATAATTAGTTTTTTTTTTAATTTAAACCATTTCAAGTTTATGGGATTAACCACGTCTTTCGACCTAGAAAACCAAACACTTTGAAATTATATATTATTATATATTTAAATTTTAACCATTTCAAATTAGGGGCGGGTCAACCCACAACCTGATCGAAATATCCATTTACTCTTACTTACATATTTAAATTAATCACGTGTCTTGGTAGGTTACTTTGAAATTAAACATTATTATATATGGAAAATTTTAAGAATTTATTTGAACCATAAATAAAATTTGAGCTATTTTATTGTTGTTTTTAAAATTTTGACATTTAGTTGCTATTAAAACATTTTATATCACTTAAATAACATGTTAAATAAATTATTGAACAGATCCATATACTAGAAAAAATTAAAATAAGTATGTTTCTCACAATTAAATATTTAATGAAAGAACGATTCGTTTTATTTATATTATTTTTTAGTTGGCACCCATAGTTTGTCAAACTGTGCTTTTAGGGCTTTGGGGACATACTCTCACACATATACACAAAAGTGAAATACTATAACAATATGCATCATAGTTGTGAATTGATTCAGTCAAACATTTCTTTCTGCAATTATCATCCGAAAAACATGCGCCTTTGAAAGTAGCACTCTTGTTATAACACGTTTCTGCAATTACTGTATGGGTATGATTCTCTGTAAAATTAAGAAATCATGTATATTTTCATTAATAATTCTATAATCGCATTTCAACTTAATATGAAAATATAGATAATATTATTAAACTTACGAGAAACAAGAATAATTAACGCTAAGAAAAGACTGACTAGTAACTTGTTCATGTTGTTTTCGTTAATGTTGGCTTAGAGTTACTTGATCTAAGAACTTGAAGGTCTATTTATAGTCACTTAAAAGTTAGGGAGTACAGATTGTGGGAATATATTGTGAATCTTATAGATAAATTACATCAATCTCTTTAAAAAATAAATTTTATATATAAATTTTATAAATCTCTTTAAAATGTGAATCTTATTTCTAGATTATATCAATCCTCTTTAATAAATAATTAGACTGTATTTGATAATCCTAAAATTGAATATATAATTAGAATTTGAAATTTAATTCTAATTTTCGATGTTTGTTTCAAAATTAAGAATTATAATAGTAATTATAATGAAATTCAAATTTCTATGAATTTTAATTCTCAATTTTATTCATATTAGTTCGAAATCTCAATTCTAATATTTATTATTTATATGTTTTTCAAATAAAACGTATTTTTAATTTATCATTTAACGTAACGATTTATTTTTTTTAAATTTTAGAATGTTAAATATCTTAATAACATAGATAATATTTATTTAATATCAATTTTTGCGAAATTTGAATTTCAATGTAAATTCAAATTTTATTTTTTTTCTTTCAAATGCACCCTTAAAATATTATTCTTCTATTACACATATGCCCATAAAACTTATATTTAAAGAACATAAAATTCTTGAAAATTAAGGATTCATAAAATATATATTTATGATCATAAAAAATATACATGAATTTAAATAATGAGTAATAAGAAATTTTATAATTAAATTTTTATTAATCTCATCCATTCAAGTTTAAAAAAAATTAAGATAAACAAATATGAAAATATATGTTTAAATGGTTAAGTTTAATAGGATCGGGTACAACAATAGAGACTAGGATTAAACTATTATTGAACGCTTACAAACACTTCGTTTGATATTAACTCTGTTAGAAGTTAATATCCATTTCTATTCTTCGCATGTCCTCTCAAACTCTTGAATCGATTTCAAGTGCGGAAATGTTTGTTTAGATTTGAAGTAGTAGGAGGAAGATATTGAAAGAGATGAACACACGAGACAAGAGATTTTATGAATGTTCGAAGTAGAAACTCCTACGTCACCCCTTATTCTCAACCTTGAGAAGGATATTTACTAGAAGATTTGGTTCAATACAACACTTGTACAAACCCAGTCGAACAACCAGGACTTAGTTTCTGCATGTTTTCGAACTCCTAGCACTCACACTCTGTTGAGCAGAAACAAATTATGTCAACTTACAATGCTAACCAACTCATACAAAATAGTTAATATATGTTTTCGAACTCCTATCACTCACACTCTGTTGAGCAGAAACAAATTATGTCAACTTACAATGCTAACCAACTCATACAAAATAGTTAGTATTATAATATAAATTTAACACTCTAACACACTTGAAAGCTTATACAACTTTGAAAGATTGAGAGAGTTGTGAATAATAGTTGATAGTTCAAGGAATCGTACAACTTGTTTTTTTCAAAGGTAAGGTTCGGTAAGCTTGGTTAAGAAGTAAGTTGTCCTCTGTCTTCTTAAGTAGGCAATATGCAACGGTCATGTTCTCTGTATCTTCATCTTGTTTGGTTGAATTTTAGAGTATTACATCAGATGAGATATTCTTTGATCTTGTTTGTACTTGGATGATAATAAGACAAATTATCATTAATGGAATTATGATTTACGAGGAGCGTATATCTCAGAAGATTTGATTTGTTTTTGGTTCTTTTAGCATAACTCTGCTGCTGCCAAAAAGGTCTTCATCTGTCTTTGCACAGAAATGGAAACAAATGCTGGAGAAACATAAGGTTGACGTCTGCAACTACCGGAAGCGTCCTTATATGGCCCCAAGGCTGATAAATTGTGAGAAGCAAGAAAAGCCGGAAGCGCTCCAATAAAAATACCGATTTTATTGAAAAACCAATTTCATTAAAGTACCGAGCGTGCTTTTTATATAACCAAAGTTATATAATACCGGAACATAAAACTGGACGCGTGTTTTGCAAAATACCAATTTGAAAAACACTGGATGCGTGTTTTGCAAAATACCGATTTGCAAAATACCGGATGTGTGCCTTGTTATAAAACCAATGTGTATAATGCTGGCTACGCTTTAATATAAAACCGAAGTACAAACTATCAGTTACGCTTTGATAAAATACCGACTTCACATACTACTGGTTACGTGTTTGTAAAATGCTGATTTCACAAAATACCAGTTACGCTTAAATAAACTATCGATGCATAAATAACCGGCTACGCTTCGATAAACTACCGAAGTATAAATAACCGGATAGTTTTGTAAAATGTCGAACTGAAATAAAACTGGTTGCGTGTTTACAAAATATCGATCTTGTAAAATGTCGGTTACGCCTTTAATATAATACCGAAATTTTAAATAACCGGATACGTATTCACTTTGCATAATACCGATGATATAAAACCAATTATGTAAAACATGATAACTTTATAATTTTTGCTAATTATTTAAAATTAATTAGCTACTTTAATCTAAAAATTTATCTCTCTTTGATTATTTATAATGAATTATAAAAACCCGTTATCTATTTTTTTTTATCAAGGTCAATTAGTATATAAACAACATTTACTATGGATAAATGAATATCATGGAGTCTACTAATCGTGTATGCGAACAACAATATTTTAATAGCATGGATCCATGTATTTTCATGGGTAAAGATATAAAAATAATATTATTTATATAAAAATATTTTAAATAATATGATTCAAATCTTCGAATTTTTTTGAATTTGTAAAATTAAATTCAATCCAAATTTAATGTTTACTTATATTTTAAAATTTATCGAGTATATAAAATTTGAAAAACATTTACAAGAAAGATATAATGCATGCCGACCAATCATATAAATTGACAACTTTCATTATATGGGAAAAAAGTAGTTTAGAAAAAAAAATCATCAAACATTGAATTTTTAAGTGTCGCTAGTCTGGAGTTTCTTATGCATTTGTAAGCGTTGCTAGAATTTTCCATCGATTGCGGTTTATCTGTAATCATCTTTTAGGGTTTCTGCAATTAATTTGTTCCATTACTTTGTTTCTACTATTATGGGGAAGGGGATGAACAAAAGTAATAAATCTAAAGAAGTCAGAGAGTTTGTGTTGAAAAATCTATTTAAACAATACATAGACAAAAGTGGATGTACTGAATGTTACATTTGAATTTAAATTGCCTACTGAAGTAGAGGAAAACTATATAAAAAAATGAGAAATTATAGTTGTGGGAAACTGCATTGTAAAGATTAGTGTATCCTTCCCAATTACTAAAGAGACACGGTTAAACAATGGGAAAAAAATGGATGAAGAAGATTTCAACAAATTTTCATGATCTATATAATAATAAAAAACAATATATATAAATATGAAGGTATACCTATCTAGGTATATATTTAATTTAATGTTGTGATGATTAATTGTAGCCAACCTCAAAATTGATCAATTAAGCGTTATTTATATATATACTAGAACATTGTGTTGTAAAGATTAATCAATTATTTATTATTGTATATTAACATTTGAAAATATATTCTTTGGATTTAAAATTAATAATTAAAATGACATCTTAAAAATATTATTTAATAAATATTATACGGTCAAATAACAAAACTAGAAATAGAAATCACATAATTAAATAATTATAATAAAACGGACCAAACAAAATATAAAAAATTAAAAATTATTTATTTTATTAAAAAATGTAAATTTATCAAAGTTTATAGTATATAAATAAATAGTTTGTCTCATTTTGAATCCATTTATAATATTAGTTCTATAATCTTCTAATTGACCATTTAATATTAACATACAAAATGATGGAGAAAAAATTATAATAAAATAGGCATAAATTTATAATCACTTTAAACTTATATTATTCTATTAAAAAAAGTTAAGAATGTCACTATTGCGTAAATATGTATTTTACTTAATTTTGAATGTATTTATCATTTTTTAGTCAAATTTTTTAATTGACATTTTCAAATTGTCAAACTAATAATAAAATAGACATAAAAAGTTATATGAAAATGGGATTAAATTTACTTAATTTAAGAAGAATTATATTTATGAAGAACTTTACTCTACCAAATAAATAGATTCTTTCAAGATTAACATTAGGAACCATCATTCATTCTTTCCTCAAATTCGAACTCTCAAATATACCATCATATTTCAAGGATTCCATTATTAACAAAATTCAAAACGCAATTCATTCGTCCCTCTAATTCAAATTCACATATTTCATCATATATTATGAAAAACTTTACATACAAATACATATATTCCTTCAAGAATGACATTAAGAAGCACCATTCATTCATCCCTCAAGTTCAAACTCTCACATGTACCGTCATATTTCAAGGATTTTATTATTAACGGCATTCAAACCACCATTCATTCATCCCTCTAATTAGTATTCACATATTTTATCATATATTATACTTCAAAGATTCAATATTAACACCACCATTCAATTTAACATTTATAATAAATTTTCTAAAATTCACACCAAGTGACTTGGTACTCGAACCTTGGTCTTGAATTCAATTTATAATTGAATGCATATATATATATTTAATTATTAATGAATAAAAAATAAAAAATAGAATAAAAAAATATATTAATTATATAAATAATAGATACGTAGAGAACTATAAAAATTATATAACTTTTATTAAATACATTCTAAATTTAATTATTTATATTTTTATATAATAATATAATAGATGTTATCATCAATTAATATTTTTATAAATATTTTTTTTTTTAAAACAACTTAGCGTTATTTCATTAAAAACCCAAAAGTGAGAGATTGTCAAAATCAAAGTTAGACAATCCCTAACTTTGTTTAAAGGATGACAAACAACGACGCTAAAGTATCTTATTGGAAACAAACAAACAAACAAACAAAGAAAGATTACATAAATAAACAAAAAAAGCATACAAGACCTACAATTTTAAAATTATGATTTTGTTGCGAGTTTCCTCTGTGATTACTTTTACTCTACTTTAGAATCCCAATTTGCTTTCCTCAAAACCCAATCTTCATTCCTCGAATTCTAGTGATTATATTTACATCGCATCCTCACCTGTTTGGGTATAAGATATACTATTGGTGATTGAACTATTGTATATGATGATGTTTGTTTGTGAGTTGCGTATTCTTTGGCTTCAACATTGCCTGAGTTGTTTTGATCTACTTTCATAGTATCCTCTTCACTTTCCTCCACTATTTTTCTATCACTTCCATCTTCTAATTTTCCATTGCTTTCATCCCTTAATTCTTTATATTTTTCTTCCTCTAATTCTTCTTCATTTTCACCCTCTAATTCTTCTTCTTCTTTATCCAATTCTTCATATTCTCCTTCATCTAAATCCTCAACATTTTCATCCTCTACTTCTCCATCTTTAGTTTCCTCTAAATGCTTTCTAGTTTCTAATTCTCTTCAGTTTCATTTTCCTGGTCTTTCTCATTCTACTCATAAACTTTTAGGCTTTCCTTCTACTCCTGAACTTTCTGGATTTCATATTGTTTTTAAATTATTTTTGCACATTTATTACTGACATGTTGAAAAGTATTACAAAACGCACATCTGTTTGGCCTCCATTCATATGAAATATTCATGATTGTGGGTTTACCTCTTCTGTCAATAACTGTTATTTTTGCTGGTAGAGTACTTCTAGGGTGTACTTCAATGCTTATCCTAGCATATGTGATGTGTTCGCTTTCTTCCATGATTAAGTCCATATACAATGGTTTTCCCAGAAGACTAGAAAAATGACTAAGTACTTATGCATTGTACATATGAGTGGGATGATCCTTAGTTTGAACCAAATTTGAGTCGTTTCTTTCAATTTGCTAAGTAGGTTCATTTCTCCAGACCATCTTTCTAGCTTAATGCAGTTTGACCCAACATAAGCGTGCCCCAACTTTAGAATATTCTCCAAATTTGTTCCCTACTTGAACTTCAGGAAATAAAGATCATTGATATTTGAAGATATCTTTTCCAGTTCAATGTGCTCCCATTGCTTAAGCAAGGCATTCTTAATGACCATGAATGTTACACGGTTTTTTTCCTATTTAGTTACCAACAACTACATTTTTCCACTATTTAATGCACTTCTCTTCAACTTCAAGGGTAATTTAAACTCAAAAGGAGATTTGAGAATCTCAATCTTTGGTTTAAAATCCCCCAAGTAAAATTTTCCTTTGTATTGTACTTGAATTTCAGCTTTCTATTCGGTATTTTTCTTTCAGAATTCATTTACTTTCCAACTGGAGTTACTTCTAATAGTGTAAGTTTTTGTTTTGGGACACTTTATTAGATCCCGCATTGTTTCTACAGACCAGCTAACTATATTATCATATTCTTCATTTTTATGTAAATTTAGTCTTGAAGATAGTGATATGAACTATCTCTTCTTTTTTCGCTTGAAACAATAATTTCATAATTTGATTCTTTAGTCTGTAGAGATTAGCCCTTTCATTATATCCAACCCTCTATTTTCCATCCTTGTTGAGTTCTACTTGAACACTTTCTGTCTTTTTAGTTTTATTCTAAGAATTTTCTCTATTTTCATTCCACTCTATTTTAGCCTTCTTAGAACTCTGGTTCTTCTCTATTTCAGCATTCTCTGAATTCTGTTTCTACTCTATTTCAGGCTTCTCAGAACTATGTTTCTGCTCTATTTCATTCATCGCTTTGTTGCTTGTATCAATTTCTCCGAAGTCTTTTACTTCTTTCGCCTTATTTTTTTTCTTTTTCCCCATTGTTGAAGTGAAGAACACAGAAATAAATCAGAGGAAATGCAGAAATAGAGAATTCAGAAACCCTGAAGATTTAGCGACTAAATCTCTTAGAAAGACAACCTTCCAAGAACACCAATATTAGAGAACTAACCGACGCTCGCAACTAGGAAATAAGCATCCAGAATATTAACGTAATTCAGAGAGATTTAGGGTTCACCTTACTTACTTTGCGAATTGTGTCGTTTGTGTCGATCGTGCCATTCGTGGCAATCGTTTCGTTCTTGGCAATCGTGTCGTTCGTGTCATTCGTGATAATTATGTCGACGATTGTATTGTGCCGACCTTGCCGATCGTATTTTAACTGAAGAACGATGTTTCTTAATTTTATTTTATTTATATTATGTTTTTTACAAATATTACTCAATAATAATTCATTTAAAAATTATAATATAATAACTAATAAAAAAGATTACAATTATCTAATTTAAAAATTCTTGCCATCTTAATGAATATATAATAAAATTTATAGCATCTTGTATTACCTTTTAGCTACACTTAAAAAGTTATTTTGCCTAAAGTGACTCGACATTACCGACCTCATATCATAAAAGAGAATTATATTCAACCGACTTGACATTATTGACCACCACCTAGTCTTACTTTGAACATTAAGCACAACCCACAAGTCATATCCATCATCTTATATCATTACTTTGAATATTTTGCTCCATCCGCATCTCGTCATATTTTCGACCACCTTCTACCCTCACATTGTGCATTTTTATCCTGGCTCGTCATTATTGACCAACATGTACCTTCACTTTGAACAATATGCACTATGTTAGATAAATTCATACCGGTTCAAATAAACCTAACTTAAACAAACTTCCTATGCAGGAACAAGGAACCGGACCGGATGAACAGAAGAGAACCAACTGAAGAAACCGAACCGGTCAAGTTACCATACCGATCAAGAGTATTCGGAGCATAACCAAACAAGGAAGGATCGGCCAAAGCTCAAAACCGGAACCATCATACAGCCGATCAATCCATAAGGCAATCATAACCGGAAGAAGTCCGGTTACTTCACTATCAAAAGACATTCGGCCAAGTCAAGTGGCCAACCTAGGCCAAGTCAAGTGGCCGACCTGTACAAGAAGACACTTTGGGTATCTGTTGAGAATGATACCAAAGGAACAGACTGAATACTTCCATATCCATGCAAGTCTGAGGAAAGACTGTAGGCTGCAGGAAGACAGTACTACCGGATCCTTCTACTTCGGGATAAGCCAGAAAGGAAATCTTCAAAGTACAGACAACTATCCAAGCAGACAGTGCCTACATTGAGTGAAAGACAAACCCAGCAGGTTTGCCTTACAGACCGGCAGGTCTGAAACAGGATACCAGGTCTGAGACGACCGGCAGGTCTGAGGCACTGAATCACTGCATCCCTGATCAGCCAATCAGATTCAAGGCTTTGAAATATGACCGTTGGCATATTTCACCTATAAAAGGAGGCAGTTGCAGAAGAGTAAATGCAGTTACTAAGTGGGACATTAAGCGAGACAAGTGAAGCGTTGAGAGCATTTACTACAAGTGATAACAGTGTGGTATTCTAAGAAAGCCTAAGTGCTAAATTCTAAGTGTGTGCTACAGTTTCGGTATGAATTGTAAGAGTGTTATCGAGCAGGAAATAAGTCTCGATCGAATTGTACTTGTATTCCTTAGTGAATATCCTTCTCGCGGTTTCGAGAGGAAGGGGTGACGTAGGAGTTTTATCTCCGAACATCCATAAAATCTGTTGTGTTATTTACTTTCTGTTGGCTTCATTATATAACCGACTAACTTAACCATACCGCTCCAAACCAACTCCATACTGACCATACCGAATATCCAGATAACCGAAACCGACCCACCATTCTTCAAATCTCCATCATCCGAAACCGACTCCGCCTATCATACACGTGTACCGCTTCAACTTGAAAGCAAACCTCTTCCGCGCTTGAACCTAGTTCAAGGGTTTGTGACAGGTTGTGTAGTATTGAAACTCCGGTGTTAATCTCTAACCGGATTAATCACCACCCTACGAGTGAGAACCGCTAACCGGTCCAACCCCCGGTCCACCAGCGGCGACCTAGATCCTAACAATTGGTATCAGAGCAGTTAGTTTCAATACTCAAGCAAACATGTATCAGGATAGGCCTCCAATGCTAGAAGGTGATGACTTTGCCAACTGGAAGGCACGCATGCACCTGCATCTAGTCACCTTGGATGATGAAATGGAATCCGTTCTAACCGAAGGACCGATAGTCATTGATAAAGATAGAAAAGAATGGACGGCTGAAGATAGGAGAAGAAACAATCTGGATAACCATGCAAGAAACCGAATCTCCAACAGCGTAGACAGAAACACATACTGCAAGATCAGAGATTGCAAAACTGCGAAGGAGACATGGAACACAGTTATCCAGATCTTTGAGGGAAATGAAAGAACAAAGGAGAACAAGATATTGATGGCCACACAGAAGTTCGAAAGCATCAAAATGAAACCAGGAGAAACTATGAAGGAATATAGTGACCGGTTCACTGGTGTGTTAGATGAACTAGCAACTCTGGGTAAGAAGTATGACAACAAAGAGGTCATTATGAAGGTCTTGAGATCTCTTCCAAGCGCCTGGGATATAAAGACAATGGTAATGAGGGAATCAAAGAGCCTACGTAAGATGAAGCTATACGATGTATTCGAAGATCTAAAGGCATACGAATTCGAAATGAAATCCAGAACCGAAGAGGAAGTCTCGGCCTCAACATCAACCAGAGCATTATTCAAATCTGCAGAACCGGTCGTACCTGCTCCTGTACCTACACCGACACCAACACCGGCTCCTGCACCCGCACCCATCAGAACAGCCGAACAGTTTACTAAGGACGCCATGGCCATGCTTGCACAGAAGTTTGGGAGGTTCATGAAAAGGAGCCAACCGACAAACAACTACTATGGTGACAAATCCAATATAAGATGCTATAACTGTAACTGTATGGGACACTTTAAGTGGGAATGCAGGAAACCAAGGAGGGATACCCAGAAACCGGAATATCAAAATGACAGAAACAATTATCAACAAACCGGTGAGGGAAGTGAGGTGCCAAAAGCACTGATAGCCGACGATGGAGGAAGTCTGTGGGCTCGCAGTGACAGTGACGATGAACTCACGTGCCTCATGGCCAATGAGGAACAGGTATTTGACTCTCCCTATGACGAATTTACTAAAGATGAGTTATATGAAGCATTAAATGACATGGTAGAAGAATATAAGAACCTATTGACCATGTTACCTAAACACCTCAACATCAAGACCGACCCCATAGCACCGATCCCAATAGAACCAGAGGTACCTATCATCACCGAACCGGAAGTCATACAACCTGATGATACCCACACCCTAGAAACCGAGTTAGATCCCAAGATTGAACAACCCAGTGAACCGACTAGAGAGCTAACCGAGGAAGAGAATGCCCGATTCCAATATACGATGGCCGCCTATAAGAGATCTAGCGATATAGTAAAGGATATGAATAAACACTATAGGCATCCTCGGTGTAAGCGTGGTCTAGGATACACAGGGAATAGCTCTAAAAACCGAAAACCTATAGAGAAATCAAGACTCACAAAAGGAAACCTCCCCTTTATAAAATTTCTTAAGAGCACCTGGACAGCCGAAGAAGAGGAAACCGCATATTATAGGGAAGAGAAGCTAAAATACGATTATGTTGGCCCAACCGATTCATGGCTTGACCTTGAGAAAAGGAAAGCCGAAATTCTCAAATATAAGAAAGATTTTCCTGAGCCACGTAGGTCAAACTGTAGATTACCGAATCAAAGATCATTTCCATTTAGGTTATCTGAAGGAAAACCGAAATACACAAGACCGAGTGCCAAAAGGACAGTCAAAACCTTAGCAAAGAAAACTGTTCGGTTCATCAAGGTTTGGGTACCTAAAGGACTAATCGCATGTGGACCCAAGTAAATGTGGGTACCAAACAGTTGTAAATATGTACATTTTGCAGGACCCAAAGAAACGACTAGGAAACTCCGAATGGTTCTTGGACAGCGGTTGCTCCAGGCACATGACCGGAAATAGCAATTTGCTAATCGATATTAGATCAGTAACCGGTGCTCTAATTACCTTCGGTGACGACTCAAAAGGTAGAACTGTGGGCAAGGGTAAGATTGTCCATGGTAATCTAACTATTGATAATGTACTCTTAGTTGAAAACCTACGTTTTAATCTACTTAGTATTAGTCAGATGTGTGATGCCGGATACACGGTAGAATTTCTTAAACATGCATGCTTAGTTAAGGATTCTCAAGGTATTGTATTACTAACCGGAAATAGGATAGGAAACATTTATAAGGTAGACTGGAGAAAAAGAGTAGAACATCCTATATGCATGATAGCTAAGACTGATCAAACCTGGCTATGGCATAAGAGACTAAACCATCTAAACATGAAAACTTTAAACTACATTCGCGGTAAAAAGCTAGTTGAAGGTATTCCTGATATAGTGTTTAACCAGGATAAGGTCTGTTCAGCATGCCAGATGGGTAAACAAACTAGGTCATCCTTTAAGAGTAATGGAAATATTCAATCCAGCCGATGCCTAGATCTTCTTCACATGGATTTATTTAGACCGATTCAGGTCATTAGCCTAGGCGGTATGCTGTACACCATGGTAGTTATTGATGATTATTCTAGATATACATGGGTAATATTTCTACCATCTAAACGTGAAACCGTATCAAACCTGATCACACTCCTTAAGCGGTTGCAAAATGAAAAATCAACTCGTATCAACAGCATTCGAAGTGATCGAGGTACCGAATTTACTAATAGTACATTAACTGCATATCTTGATGAATCCGTCATTAGACACGAGTTGTCTAGTGCTAGGACTCCTCAACAAAATGGCCTGGCCGAGAGAAGAAACCGGACTCTCAAGGAAGCCGCACAGTCTATGATAGCCGACTCCGGCATTGCTCAGAAATTTTGGGCTGAGGCTATCAACACTGCATGCCATACACAAAACCGGTCTTTGATTAACAAATTTCACAACAAAACACCGTATGAGGTTTATTTTAACAGAGTTCCTAAACTCAAGTACCTCAGAATTTTCGGTTGTAAATGTTATATTCATATAAATGGTAAAACTCAACTCACCGCTTTTGATGCAAAAACCGATACTGGCATCATGCTTGGGTACTCGTCAGTAAGTAAGGCATATAGAGTATATAATAATAGAACTGCAACCATGGAGGAAACAATTCACGTTGTTTTCGATGAATCGGTTGAGAGCAATACTACTTCATGCTTTGATCTACACAACAGATTGGAAAATAATGATATCCATTCTGATAGTGAAGACGAGACTCCGGTTTTCAGGCGGTTTGTCCATGACCTAATGGGTAATATCGATACCCAGCCGGATCAAGCTGTCTCACAACAGGAAGCTGACACTTCGGTCCAATCCGAGGGAGTCGGTCGGTCTGACAATCTCGGTCAGCCTACCGATATGTCTAGACTTGATCAAATAAACGGTAACTTGGTAGACACCCCTGAACTGAATCTCAGAAGAAATAGTAAACATCCTCCTGAGCAAATTATAGGTGACCCTTCAGAACCTGTTCGAACTAGGGGTCAACTTATGGAAGGATATTTTAACTCTGCGTTTATATCCCAGATTGAACCGAAAAGAATAGATGAAGCACTATCAGATCCGGATTGGATCTTGGGAATGCAAGAAGAGCTAAACCAGTTCGAGAGTAGTAAAGTCTGGTACTTAGTTCCCAGACCGAAAGATCAATCGGTCATAGGAACAAGATGGGTATTCAGAAACAAACTCAATGAAGACGGTTTGGTCACGAGGAACAAAGCCAGACTAGTGGCTCAAGGTTACAAACAGGAAGAAGGCATTGACTTTGAAGAGTCATTTGCTCCCGTAGCTAGAATAGAAGCCATTAGGATCTTTCTAGCTTTTGCGGCTTTCAAAAACTTTAAAGTTTTTCAAATGGATGTTAAAAGTGCATTTCTGAACGGTGATCTACGTGAAGAAGTGTACGTTGAACAACCACCCGGTTTCAAAAATGCTGCATTTCCAAATCATGTATACCGGCTGAACAAAGCTTTATACGGTCTAAAGCAAGCACCTAGGGCCTGGTATGATACGCTAACCGCATTCCTATTAGAGCATGACTTCACCATCGGTTCGGTGGATAAAACTTTGTTCAAGTTTGAAAAGAAGGAACATATCCTACTCGTTCAAATTTATGTAGATGATATCATTTTCGGTTCCACCGATCCAAAGCTCTGTGACAAGTTCTCAAAAATGATGACTGACAAATTCGAAATGAGTATGATGGGAGAATTAAGTTTCTTCCTAGGTCTTCAGGTTAAACAACTCAAGGAAGGAACATTCATCAGTCAACCGAAATATACCAAGGAGCTGCTAAAGAAGTTCGGTATGGACACCTGCTCCTCGGCGGCTACTCCAATGAGCTCATCAATCAAACTGGACAGGGACGATGAAGGTCAATCGGTAGATCAGATTGCATACCGGGGCATGATCGGTTCCCTATTGTATCTAACAGCGAGTAGACCGGATATCCTGTTTGCAGTTGGTGTGTGTGGGAGATTCCAAGCAAATCCAAAGCAATCCCACTACACAGCCGCAAAGAGGATACTGAAGTATCTGAAAGGCACTCCTGATGTCGGTCTGTGGTATCCAAAGGACTCATCCTTTAATCTAACAAGCTACTCAGACGCAGATTATGCAGGATGCAAGATCGATAGGAAGAGCACCAGTGGAACATGTCAGTTCCTAAGTGACCGACTAGTGTCATGGCACAGCAAGAAGCAGACATCGGTGGCTACATCAACCGCGGAGGCTGAATACTTGGCGGCCGGAAGCTGCTGCTCTCAACTCCTCTAGATCCAACAGCAGCTGAAGGACTTCGGTATTATAGCCGAAGAATCCCCGATATTCTGTGACAACACAAGTGCCATTGCAATCACCTAAAACCCGGTTCTCCACTCCAGAACCAAGCACATCGACATCAGACATCACTTCATCCGAGAGCATGTCACGCTGAAGCATATCCGGTTGGAATACGTACCGACCGATCAGCAAGTAGCCGATATCTTCACGAAGCCGCTGCAGGAAGCTAAGTTTTCTCAATTTAGACTTACTCTCGGCTTAACCGATATTAGCCAAATCCTTCCAAAGGATACTTAAAGGGAAATCGGTTCAGACAGACAAACCGGTAATTCTTCCTAAGATGTTGAACTTTGAATCTTCGGGGTGTTTGTGGAAGAACCGCACATCTTATCAGATAGAGTAAACCGACCGGTCACTTGGTGCATGCACCATGTAACCGCATCGGGATGAACAACTGATAGCTGACCGGTTCGGAAGTAGGCTACCCCAGATTATTTGAAATTCAAACAAAAGAGGAATAGTTATCAGAGGATAACGGTCTCTGCTCTGCATCATTACCTTTTAGAATAAACCTGGTCATGCCTAAAAAGACGTGAAGATCTTTTGATATCTTTCACAGTCCAGGCCTATGACCGACACCTAGACCTGCAAAAATGCCTGTTTTATGCAAAGATTCTTATCTTGCGGTCATTACACTTCATCTCATTTAATGCCCGGATAATAGGCTAGCCCCAAAACCAATATTTAAAGGAAGCACTCTTTCACTCAAACACTCACAAAGCAATACACTCTTTTCCTCACTAAGGCAAAGAATCTCACAAGAACATCCTCTCTCAATGTCTATCTTCACAAACATTCAACAAGTTAACTTTGAATCTTGCTCAGATACCGATCACTATGATCTGTATCGAATGATCAAACAGCTGGAGGATACCGGCCTCCAGTACTTTCTGGATGATAATCAAATCATCTATCCTCAGTCTGTCGTGGAATTTTTCAACAATGCAAGGGTGTACCGGGGGACACCCTACTTCAATACCCATATCCAATCGAAGGTTGGGGGTATACTCTTTGACTTCACCGAGCAGGACTTTGCTCGATGCTTCGGTCTGCCCAAACAAGGGCTCACGGATCTCCACCCTCCAGCCGACACTAAGGCTGAGGTCTCTCTTTCCCTCTCTCGGTCAGATGAGCCGGTCGATGACCATGGTTCTAAATATCCCTTGAGGGCTGAGTACCAGCTCCTCAACGACATCATAAGGAGGAGCATTCTTGGGAAAGATGTAACCAACACATATTGCACGGCAGCGTTCAATATGATGGCGGCCATCATCACAAGGACGCCGGTCAACTGGTCTAGGGTGCTGTTCGATGCCCTTATTTGGATTATCGGCACCAGGTCAGTGGCGTTCGTTCCTCAGATAAGCCGACTGTTTGAGGAGCTTGGGGTCCCGACCTGTCACGGCGAAAGTTTGGACCGCAGCCAGGTGTTCACCAAGGAACTCATCGACTCGTTCTACGATCGGGTTGGGGAGAGTGGAGGAGGAACCACTAAGTCACTTCTTCTTGCATCCGGTCATTTTGCTTCATGCACCGGATGTATTATTATTCAACACAAATCTGACCATATCGGCTTCATCCATGTCCACTTCGGTTCTATTCGTGTTTTTCATTTCTGTATGACATGTTTCGGCTTTATCTCTACCACTTTCGGTCTCTATCTAATCAATATTGTTTATGTGATAAATGCACTTAATGAGATAATCTTATTTAATGAGATAACTCCCAACCACCTACATATTTAATTTCCAACTAATCTGGTCGCTTCCCAACTAATATTTACCTCGAGCCTTGCAATCTGCCCCTTCCCCATGCATCATTAAAAGGGAAAGATTCTCTTCCTTAATAAGACAAAACTGACAATCAATGCACAGATTTTCCCTCCAAAACCGATCTTATTTAAGGAGTCA
The DNA here is from genome assembly GCF_907164915.1 of Impatiens glandulifera. NCBI lineage: Eukaryota > Viridiplantae > Streptophyta > Magnoliopsida > Ericales > Balsaminaceae > Impatiens > Impatiens glandulifera. The sequence continues at coordinate 99,861,067 of NC_061862.1, forward strand.
TCTTCCTCTCATTCTATCACATCCAAAATCACTTGTATTCCTCTTGAATCTCTCTCTCTAGACCATAATCATGCCAAGCCGAACTTTGGGAAATTTTCTAAGTGTCGACTTCAGCTCATGTATGGCAGAATGGGATTATGACCATCCAAAGAAACATATGTTTGAAAGTCTCATTGTTACCGGTCTTCAATCTTTCCTTTACGAATCCGGTCCCATACTGACTGAGGATGTCAAGGAATTCTTTAGAAATGCCATCAACTGGGGTGATTGCATTGTCACTACTGTAAGAAATCATACCTTTCGGCTTGATGAAGCCGAATTTGCCACCCCAAAGAAGGGTTTTCTGATTTTCCGGCCATGGAGGGAACCAATGAATACTACTATGGGTTCCGCTGCTCTACAACCTTCGATACGGTGGAACCTCATGGGTTAAAAACCCGTCTCGGTCGTAGCACTCAGCTACTCCTTGAGATTGTCACTCGGTCCATTCTGTGCCAATCTCAAAATCAGCGGTATTCAAAGAATACCTACAATATCATGACCCACATCTACAACCACACGCCCATAAATTGGGCAGCGGTCCACTTTCAAATCTTGAGGAAAATGGTGCGGACCAAGAAGGGTCTCGGCTTTGCACCTCACATAAGCAAGCTCATTCTCAAGTACCGGCCAGATTTTGGACCGGGCACACCGGCATCCTCCTCAAACATTCTTGATGCAGATGCGGTGGTGGAAAAGTATTCCAGAATGGTGTTTACTGCTTAAATGTCTATCTTTCGTATCATCTTATCAGTTTTCTCTATGTACTCTTTCGTTTCGGTCTAAAATATTGTTTTAGTTTCAATGACCGTGTCCCTCTACCCTTTGCGAATTTATCTAAGTAACCAAATATTAACTCGCTCTTATCCGGTTTCATAAAATCTGAACTGTTAATCGAAATGTCTGAAACCGATTATTCATTCGGTATCAAAGAAATGAAAGCGTCATCCATGACATATGCTAAGTATTTTGGAGGGAAAATTCCCGCTCAAAATAGCCGCCCACAGATTCGGTTTCCCGCCCATAGTTTGGCGCACTTTTTCCTTGGAGGGAAAATTCCCGCCCATTCATGATGGGACGGTTGGGTTTCCAAACCGTGACTATAAAAGGAGGTCTTCGGTCATTTATTTCATTCTCACGCGAATTCACTTTATCTCTCTAACTTTCCTAAAATTTCTGAAGCCGATTTCCCTCATTCTCAAACTCTTCAACATGGGTCGTGATTCGGCATTGTTCAAACTATACTCTCAAGTGGATTTTGAGGAGATTCGGCAGAATGGAACGGCCGAGGCAAAGGAAGTAATTGACCGCCTGATTAAAACCGGTTTGGGATATCTTCTAGACGGTCCTCACGTCATTTACAAGGAAGCGGTCGAAGAGTTCTTCAAAACCGCAACCATCTCCTACGATAGGATCCTCGCAACGGTTTGCGGTTCCCAAGTTGAGATCACCGAAGCAGTGGTGGCCGAGAGTTTGCGTCTCCCAACTACCGGCATGGACGCAATGGCAGAGATGGACGATGATACTTTCAAAACCGCTTGCCGCATCTTATCAGCAACCAAAAAGCCGGTTACCACATCCGGAAAGAAACAGATGCTGAAACCGGAGCTCATCCCGGCGTGTGACGTTTTTGCCAGGGCGATACTGGCAAGGGGAGGAAATTTCAGCAACCTCACCAGAGACAAAATCAAAATGATATTTCGTCTGATGGAAGGAACAGAGGTCAACTAGGCAAGAGCAGTCTTCGGCAACCTCATGGACATGGTAAGATCAGACTCAGCCAGGTCATGGGGGTATGCCGTACAACTCGGTAAGATCTTCTTACACCTAAACATCAACGTCGGTCCCGGTGTTGGGATAATAAAACGTAGCATCATCCGATCAAGGCACTTTCTTCCAAGAACGCATTCGGTCTCCAGTTCCACAGGTGGCCGAAAGAAGAAAGCCGCAAAGAAAGATACCCCGGCAAAAGAAAACACCGGAGGAAAGAGAAAAGAAAAGATAATCTTCGAAGACCCACCGCAGCAAGCGGAAGATGAGGAGTGGGCCGATGAGGAAGCCGACACAGAAGGAACCGAGAATAGAACGGACCATGATGATGATCTTTCGGCTCGGAGTCCGAACGATGCCGAACATAGCATCAATCCTGAGACCACCGAGGGTGAAGAAGGGATTGATGAAGGAGCCGATGATGAAGGCTACAACCGGGAAGAGGCCGATGAGGCCGAGGCCGAAGAATTAGCCCAAAATATCTTTCAGGGCATTCTCAAAAGAGACGGGGAGGTTATAGACTTGTACTTGGAGTGGCATGAGTACCGGTTCGACACAAAATATAAGGATATCCTAACGGACCTCTCGCCACAAAACTGCATCGAGAGATTGGAGGAAGTAGAAGACATGATTCTACGTCTAACTAGATCCAATACAATTCAAGAAATACAATGCCGAACCTGTCTCTTGATACCAAGAAGCCGACTTCGGAAACTAAGAAGGCGCATCCGGAAAATTACGGAGGAGTATACTGCAGGGGGATCGGTGTCTACCGTGGCGCCGCGAGTATTAGCAAAGCTCGAGAGCGGCAAATTGGAAATACATCAAGAGATAAAGCGGCTAGAAGACATATGCAATCAGAAACAAGTTCCGGTATATACCGCTCCGGTCATCGACGAATTTCCAATAGACTGGACAACAACTTCAAGAGAGGACACTGAGACACCAAGGGACACTGAGACACCGATGCCAGAGGATGATGAGGTACCGACTTCAAAAACTGCTGAAGTACAAACTCTAGAGGATGTCGAGGTACCGATCCTGGACAATGCGGCATTAAACTTGGAGGAGGCGGTCACATTAGGAACACCTACTGAGGATGTTGTAATACTAGACTCCGGTGAGAGAGCCGATCCTGATCCAACCGAGCAGTCCCCTCCTACTCCGCCACCGGAAGCCACCGTTTCAGTTCCCCCTAAGGAATGGATTGAAGACCGGCTCCAAGAGTTTGAAGCATCCGTTTCAGGGCGGATTGATGAACAACTCAAGAAACTTGAAGTGTCCACATCAGGGCAGATTGAAAACCGGCTTCAGAAATTTGAGGCATCAATATCAGAGAAGATTGATGACCGCATACTTGAACACAACGTCTCTAAGCTTCAACCGTTCAAGGATAGTTGCGATAAAATACTTGATTCGGCCATGCAGTTCGCCGGTGTGACAAAAAATCTTGTGGATCAACATCAAGCACGCCTAGCAGAACTCAGCACCGGGCTGTGGGAAGAGGCCGGTGAGCGCGAAAAATGTGCTCAGCGTACCGCGGCTCTTGAGGGTATAACTTCGGACTTAAAGAAGGAATTCGACCGAGTCTCAGCGCTGGAAAAGACGAATGAGACTCTCGTGGCCGAGGTAAAGGCACTCACCGAACAGATGGCCGAAATTCTGAAGGCTAAGGAGAATGCGGATGCCGCGGCTATAGAGGCCGATGCTCTGGTTGCTAAGAGAGTCCAGGAAAGGCTGGACGCCGAAGTTAGCAAAGACAAAGAGGCGCCGCGAACGACTCAGCTGACCGAGGAAGAAGTAGAGGCCGAAAGAATAAGAAGGGCCGAGCTCTTATATCCAGGATATGCTGAACAAGTGGCAAGACAGGCCGCAGCGGATGCCGAACGACTGGAAAGGGAATCTCGAAGGCTGGCGGGATTTGCAAAGGAACACGAGAAAAAGAAGAAGGCGGCCGCCTCCGATTCAGAACCAAAGAAAAGAAAGAGGCCGGCTCCTAAGAAAGTTCGGATTGTGGAGATGCTCAATACAATCTCTGAACCGGTCGAGACGGGTACCTCGCAGCAAGCCGACCTAGTCGAGGACGAAGTCGAAGAACAGCTACGATCCCGGTCTAAAAGACCACGACCCTCCCAACAGTCCGGGCAACCGCAACCACCACCGCAACCGAAGAAAAAGAAGAGTGACTATGAATTCACGGACTCGGAATAGGGACTATCTTTCTTTTCCTACTTGTCTTAGTATTTATGCTTTGTCTTTCGGTTATCTATAAATATATATAAAAGTTATTTTTGAATATAGGCCTTATTTTGCATTTCTACTTGGTTTTGATAATTTTAAATAAAATTATCAAAAAGGGAGAAATTGTTAGATAAAAGATAGAGATTCTTCCAAAATCCTTCAAAAACTCCTCCCTCAAAAATTTTTTTTCGAAAAAATTCTCTAAGTCTTTTTCAAAAACCGGCCAAACAAAACAACCGGCCTACGGTTGCAAACTTACATAATTTTGATAATTTTAAATAAAATAATCAAAAAGGGAGAAATTGTTAGATAAATTCATACCGGTTCAAATAAACCTAACTTAAACAAACTTCCTATGCAGGAACAAGGAACCGGACCGGATGAACAGAAGAGAACCAACTGAAGAAACCGAACCGGTCAAGTTACCATACCGATCAAGAGTATTCGGAGCATAACCAAACAAGGAAGGATCGGCCAAAGCTCAAAACCGGAACCATCATACAGCCGATCAATCCATAAGGCAATCATAACCGGAAGAAGTCCGGTTACTTCACTATCAAAAGACATTCGGCCAAGTCAAGTGGCCAACCTAGGCCAAGTCAAGTGGCCGACCTGTACAAGAAGACACTTTGGGTATCTGTTGAGAATGATACCAAAGGAACAGACTGAATACTTCCATATCCATGCAAGTCTGAGGAAAGCCTGTAGGCTGCAGAAGACAGTACTACCGGATCCTTCTACTTCGGGATAAGCCAGAAAGGAAATTTTCAAAGTACAGACAACTGTCCAAGCAGACAGTGCCTACATTGAGTAAAAGACAAACCCAGCAGGTTTGCCTTACAGACCGGCAGGTCTGAAACAGGATACCAGGTCTGAGACGACCGGCAGGTCTGAGACACTGAATCACTGCATCCCTGATCAGCCAATCAGATTCAAGGCTTTGAAATATGACCGTTGGCATATTTCACCTATAAAAGGAGGCAGTTGCAGAAGAGTAAATGCAGTTACTAAGTGGGACATTAAGCGAGACAAGTGAAGCGTTGAGAGCATTTACTACAAGTGATAACAGTGTGGTATTCTAAGAAAGCCTAAGTGCTAAATTCTAAGTGTGTGCTACAATTTCGGTGTGAATTGTAAGAGTGTTATCGAGCAGGAAATAAGTCTCGATCGAATTGTACTTGTATTCCTTAGTGAATATCCTTCTCGCGGTTTCGAGAGGAAGGGGTGACGTAGGAGTTTTATCTCCGAACATCCATAAAATCTGTTGTGTTATTTACTTTCTGTTGGCTTCATTATATAACCGACTAACTTAACCATACCGCTCCAAACCAACTCCATACTGACCATACCGAATATCCAGATAACCGAAACCGACCCACCATTCTTCAAATCTCCATCATCCGATACCGACTCCGCCTATCATACACGTGTACCGCTTCAACTTGAAAGCAAACCTCTTCCGTGCTTGAACCTAGTTCAAGGGTTTGTGACAGGTTGTGTAGTATTGAAACCCCGGTGTTAATCTCTAACCGGATTAATCACCACCCTACGAGTGAGAACCGCTAACCGGTCCAACCCCCGGTCCACCAGCGGCGACCTAGATCCTAACACACTAACTAACTCATCATTATCGATCACATTACACACTCATTATAAGAATTTTGATCCAATTAAAACCATAATTTCGATTTTTATCTTTAAAATACCCCTCTAAAATTCGTATCAATTGGGACTTGAACCATGATATCAAGTTTAAGGTGTGAACACTCTAACCACTACACTATTTGTGATTGTTAAATCTAATTTATAATTTTGTATATTTATATATATATAATGTATATAAACTCATAAAAGGGAGACACGTAATCAAACAAAATATTTTTTTTTATTTAAATATATCACGAATTAATAAATAGGTCTTACAAATTTTATAAGAAATTAATACAAAATTTAAAATTATATAAACGCAGTTACTTCCATTTGTCAAACTTTATATTGAATTTAAAAATATAAACTATTATTAGCTTAGTTGGTTAAAATGTTGAACTTATATTGTTAACAATGTCGTATGTTCATCATATGTTGGGTTGAATTTAAAATTAATCTTTTATTAGTCTAATTGGTTAAAGTGTTGTACTTGGTTTTGTTAGATTGTAAGTTTGAAACTTGTATATATCTTATTTAGTTTTATTTTTTAATTTAAACAATTTCAAATTTATGGGAATTAAACACGTCTTTCGACCTGGCAATCCAAACACTTTGAAATTATGCATTATTATATATATATTTAAATTTAAACCATTTTAAATTAGGGGTGGGTCAACCCACGACCCAATCCAAATATCCATTTACTCTTATATACATTTTCAAAATAATCACATCTCTTGACCCGGTGATCCAAACACTCTAAAATTAAGCATTTTTTTTTTTATTAAAGAGAACTAACATGACAATGCACATCTATAACCCCCGCTTTAACTCAAAACTCTTCTAGATTGAATTAAACTTGTGACATTTTGGTATCTTAATCCGACTATGACCACTATGCTACATTGGTGGTTACTTTGAAATTAAGCATTATTATATATATATTTAAAATTTAAACCATTTAAAATTTATGATCGGATCAACCCACGACTCGACCCAAATCTCCATTAATCTCAAATACATATTCAAACTAACCACGTCTCTCGACCCGACAATCTAGACACTTTGAAATTAAGCATAATTTTATATATAGACAGGTCTTATAAAATTTTATAAGAAATTAATACAAAATTTTAAAATTTTATAAACGAAATGACATTCATTTATCAAATTTTATATTAAAATTAAAATATAAACCATTATTATCTTATTTTGTTAAAATGTTGAACTTATATTGTTAGCAATGTCGTACGTTCATCAAATTTTGTGTTGAATTTGAAACATAAAATTTTATTAGTCTAACTAGAAGTTGCGCCATCTAATATAATGTCGTCATTTTTTTTTTGAAAACGACATAGTTTAATAAAAAAAATTAATTGTTTTAAAAAGGAAAAAAACCTATATATGTTTTAAAATGAAGACAAAACAAACTTTTGCCTTAATTTAGACAGAAAATTGGCAAAAATTAGGAAATAATAAACACAACGGATTACAACCAATTACACTATAATATAAATTTAAAATGCCTTAAAATCAACAGATTAAGTGACTTCTTGATAGGGGATGTACTATCTTATATATCAATAATTTATTTCGTAAGTGGGTATTCGCCTCCACGTTCTATTGAGTGCATTTCCATAAAAAATGATGTATTCATTTTAACTTGTATAATAAATTCTTCTTTATTGGTTCTAAAATTTGTTTGGCAACTGCACTTATTTATTTTTAATAAGCAAATTATCACATCTTTTAGGTTATTAATAATGTTTTTATATTTAAAATTTATCTAGATAATGATTATCTTCACATTCTTATTATTTGTTTATTTGATTTATGAGAAAAAAAATTTAATACGTTGTCTAAAATTTCTGAATATTTATTTATGATTAATATAAGTTAAATTTTTTTGTTGAACATTTTTTTATTGGATACATATAATATCCCATATTTGTTAATATATTATACAAGTCTTCACTTACAAGTTTAATTAAAATAATATCAAATTACTTTTTATATTATTTCAAACTAAATATTATAAGAAATATTCAAAATATATATTTGTTAGTGATTTTGAATGTTTAATTTCGGTACGGTATCGGTATTATACATTTGATACCTAAAAATTATATTAACTTGAACAAAAAAACAGTTTAATATGGTTATTATATAAACATTACTAAAAAACTAAAACTAAAGATATTTATAATAAAATATTTTATTTAAAAAATTCAACATTCTTAGAAATCAATAAATATCAAAAATTAAATTTAGTTTAAAAAATTGGAGTTAAAAAAATTAAATATAAATATAATTTTTAAGTTAGACTAAAGTAGGGCTGCAAATGAGTCAAGCCGCTCGTGAGCTGCTCTCGAGCCGCTCGATCAAAGTTCGGCTTGAGCTTGACTTTGATCGAGTTCGAGCCTAGCTCGAGCCAGCTCGTTTAATATTCGAGCCGAACTCGAGCTCATATAATGCTTGCTCGACGGCTTGTCGAGCTTTTTCGAGCCTGATAATATATAATATATTTATTTATTTAATATAAAAAAACTTAAAATTTAAAATAATATAGAAGGCCCATATAGAAATTTCTCTTTATTTTCAAAGCCCATATAGAAGACCCATAACCCACATTATTATATTATATTGTCATAAAATAAAACCCTAATTTCTAATGTAGATGAGAGATAACATAAAAAAAATGTATTAGCCTATTCTGAATGAGTGAAAGTAATGATGAAGACGAAAAAAGAAGAAATAGTGAAGAAGAAAGAAGAAATGATGAAGATAGAGGAAGAACAAGAAAAAAGAAGAAATGGTGAAGATGATGAAGAAGAAGAAACGGTGAAGAAAAAGAGATGAAGAGTCTCTTATGATTGATACATTAGAAATTAGGGTTTTATTTTATGACAATATAATATAATAATGTGGGTTATGGGTCTTCTATATGGGCTTTGAAAATAAAGAGAAATTTTTATATGGGCCTTCTATATTATTTTAAATTTTAAGTTTTTTTATATTAAATAAATAAATAAATATATTATATTATATATTATCGGGCTCGAAAAAGCTCGACAAGCCGTCGAGCAAACATTATATGAGCTCGAGTTCGGCTCGAATATTAAACGAGCCGGCTCGAGCTCGGCTCGAACTCGATCAAAGTCAAGCTCAAGCCGATCTTTGATCGAGCGGCTCGCGAGCAGCTCACGAGCGACTTGACTCATTTGCAGCCCTAATTTTGGTATATCCCGATATACCTAATATTTTAAAATCTCATACCTTTATCTTATTAATAATTTCGATATCGATACCATAAATTACCTTTTTTCGGTATACCTAAAAAAATTGATATTTTCGATATATACGGTAAAATATTTTCGATATATTTATAATATCGATAATTTTTCTCTCCCCAAATTTTGATACTGCGATTAAACCCATGATTTTTTATAAATTAAAAGTTATGTCATACATTTGTTCAGGGTTTAAACATATTACTAATTTATTACTAATTTGATATATTTTATAATACTGTGTCCTTGATTATTAACTTTCAAGAGTGAAAACTATAAATTCATTCCTATTTTTAAATTATGGAAAATTTTAAGAATTTATTTGAACCATAAATAAAATTTAATCTATTTTCTAATTATTTTAAAAATTTTATGGTGAATTAAGTAAGAAGACTAATACACTATCTCATTTAGTTCCTATTAAAACATTTATTATCACTTAATTAAAATAAATTATTGAATAGATCTATATACTAAAAAAAATTAAAATAACTATGTTTCTCACAATTAAATAATTAATGAAAGAAGCGTTTCATTTTATTTATAATATTTTTTAGTTGGCATCATAGTTTGTGAAACTGTGCTTTTAGGGACAATCTCTTACACAAATACACAAAAATGAATAACTATAACAATATGCATCAGTTGTGAATTGATTAAGTCAAATATTTCTTTTTGCAAATTGCATCCCATAAACATGCACCTTTTAAAGTAGTACTCTTGTTATAACACTTTTCTGCAATTACTATATGGATATGGTTCTCTGTAAAATTAAGCAATCACACATGGTTTTATTAATAAGTCTATCATCTTATTTCAACTTAATATGAAAATAGAGAAAAATTATTAAACTTACAAAAAACAAGAATAATTAATGTTAAGAAAAGATTGAATAATAACTTGTTCATGTTGTTTTCGTTAATGTTGGCTTAGAGTTACTTGATGTAAGAACTTGAAGGTCTATTTATAGTCACTTAAAAGTTAGGGAATACAGATTATGTGAATATATTGCAAATAGATTATATCAATCTCTTTAAAAGGTGAATAATATATATATATATATATGGTATAAATCTCTTTAAAAGGTGAAATTTTAATTCTAGATTATATCGATCATCGTTAACGAATAATTAGACTGTATTTGATAATCCTAAAATTGAATATAGAATTAAAATTTGAAATTTAATATTAATTTCGATGTTTGTTTCAAAAGAGTAATGATATATATAACACCCTTATACAATACCTTCATACATAACCTACCTCATTTGGAAAGAAAGATAAAATATATATCTTAAAAAAATATAAGAGAGAGAAAAATATTTTTTCTTTCTTTCCAAATAAGGTAGCTGCTGTATAAGGGTGCTATATATATCATTACACGTTTCAAAAATTAAGAATTATAATAGTAATTATACTTAAATTCAAATTTCTATAAATTTTAATTCTTAGTTTTTTTATTTTAGTTCGAATTCTCAATTCTAATATTTATTATTTCTATGTTTTTCAAATAAAACATATTTTTAATTTATTATTTAACGTAACGATTTTTTTTTTTTAATTTTGAATGTTAGATATATTAATAACATAGATAATATTTATTTAATATCAATTTTTGTGAAATCAAAGTTTGAAATTTAATGTAAATTCCAATTTTAATTTTTTTCCGTTCAAATGCACCCTTGAAATATTTTTCTTGTATTACACATTAGGTTACTTCTAGGGTGCACTTCAATGCTTATCCTAACATATGTGATGTGGTTGCTTTCTTCCATGATTGAGTCCTTATACAATGATTTTCCCAGAAGACTAGCAAAATGACCAAGTTCTTCTGCATTGTACATATGAGTGGGATACTCCTTAGTTTGAACCAAATTTTAGTTGTTTCTTCCGTTTTGCTAAGTAGGTTCATTCCTTCTGACCATCTTTCCAGCTTAATGCAGTTTGACCCAACATAAGTATGCCCCAAATTTAGAATATTCTCCAGATTTGTTTCCTACTTTGACTTTAGGAAATAAAGATCAATGATATTCACAGATAACTTTTAGTTCAATGTGCTCACATTGCTTTAGCAATGCATTCTTAGTGACCATGAAAGATATACAGTTTTTTCCTATTTAGTTACCAACAACTACATTTTTCCACTCTTTAATTCACTTTTCTTCAACTTTAAGGGTAATTTAAACTCAAAGGAGATCTGAGAATCTCAACCTTTGGTTTATAATTCCCCAAGTAAAATTTTCATATGTTTTGTACTTGAGTTTCAGCTTTCTATTCAGTATTTTTCTTTCAGGATTCATTTACTTTCCAACTGAAGTTACTTCTGATAGTGTATGTTTTTGTTTTTGGGCACTTTATTAGATCCCGCATTGTTTCTACAGACCAGCTAACTATCTTATCATATTCTTCATTTTGATTAAATTTAGTCCTGAAGATAGTGATAAGAACTATCTCTTCTTTTTTCGCTTGAACAATAATTTCGTAATTTGATTCTTTAGTTTGTAGAGATTAGCCCTTTCATTATATCCAACCCTCCATTTTCCATCATTGTTGATTTTTACCTAACCACATTCTGTCTTTTTAGTTTTATTCTAAGAATTTTCTCTGTTTTCATTCCACTTTATTTAAGCCTTCTTAGAACTCTGGTTCTTCTCTATTTCAGCATTCTCATAATTCTTTTTCTATTCTATTTCAGCCTTCTCGGAACTATGTTTCTGCTCTATTTTAGCCATCTCTTTGTTGCTTGTATCAATTTCTCCAAAATCTTTTACTTCTTTCGCCTTATTTTTATTTTATTTTTCCCCATTGTTGAAGAGAAGAACACATAAATAAATCAGAGGAAATGCAGAAACAGAGCAATTCTGATACCCTAAAGATTTAGCGACTAAATCGCTTCGAAAGACAACCTTCCCAGAACACCCAAGATTAGAGAACTAACCGACGCTCGCAACCAGGAAATAAGCGTCCAGAATATTGACGCAATTCTGAGAGATTTAGGGTTAACCTCACTTACTTCGCGAATTGTGTTGTTTGTGTCGATCGTGTCATAGTGGCAATCGTGTCGTTCGTCACTACAACAAAATACACATTCAGCCCCCCTTATATGCCAAAATTAAAAGAAAAAAAACATTTGCCAACCTTTATATCTATACAACCACTTTTATTTTTTTATATACCAACTTTGTTAAAAATCTTAAATTATAACTATTCTAAATTTAATATTTTTTATGCTTTATTTTTAAACTTTATAAATATTTTATTTCACTATTTTAATTTTTTAAAATTAAATTTGACTAAATTTTTATTTACAATAAATTTAATTCATAATTTTTAAAATATTTATAACATTATTAAAAAATTTATTAACATCTATCTTTTATTTAATTACTTTTATTTAATTAATATATAAATTTAATTAAAAAAAATAATATAAACCAAAAATAAATAAATTAAATATTATATTATATTTAATAATAAAATTTTAATTTATATATATATTTAAAGAGAAATGATATTCTCAACGAATAAATAGCGAAAGCAAGGCCACGAATCTACGTGGCCTTGCCAGCTAGGAGAGAGAAAAAGAAAAAAAAGAAAAAACATTTCAGTTTCCTCTTTCTTCTTTCCTCTCTCTTTCTTCTTTTCATTTACCACTTCCGGCGATTTTTCTCAGGCGATATTTCTCTGGCGATTTTTCTCTCCGGCGGCGGCATCCCCGACTTCTTCAACTTTATTCATCTTCTTTCTTTCGATCGAAAATGGTAGGTCTTCTCCTTCGGGTATTTCCGTTCACTTCACTGTCTGCATTCGTGAATATCTTTTCTCTTTTTCAGGCTGATGGTCTAGGTACATCTCCATGCAAGACTCCAAAATCTCCAAGGACAAGGTAAATAACATCTCCTTTAGAATCCTAAAACATTTTGATGATTTGAAGACCGTTTAGGTTTTTGCGGTTAGGGTTAGGGTTGGGGTTATGGATTTTTATGATTCTGCTAATTCTAATAATTTTAACGATAGAAATGGTTGATTATTTTGTGTGTATTTGCTTCTATGTGATGATTTATGTGATTTTTGATATGTTTGGCTGTTATGGGTCCCGAAAGTGTTGTTTCGGGGACCCGGAAATATGATTATATAGTCTAGAAATTTGATTTTGTTATGTTTTTTGAATGAACGGTCCCGAAAGTGTGGTTTCGGGACCCGAAAGTGTTGTTTCGGGACCCCAAAATTTAATTTTGATATGTTTGGCTGTTATGAGTCCCGAAAGTGTGGTTTCGGGACCCGAAATGGGAAGTTTCGGGACCTGAAATGGGTGGTTTCGGGACCCATAAATCGGATTTTGTAATGTTTGGCTGTTATGGGTCCCGAAAGTGTGGTTTCGGGACCCGAAATGGGTGGTTTCGGGACCCATAAATCGGATTTTGTAATGTTTGGCTGTTATGGGTCCCGAAAGTGTGGTTTCGGGACCCGAAATTGGATTTTGATTTGATTGGCTGTTATGGGTCCCGAAAGTGTGGTTTCGGGACCCGAAATGGGTGGTTTCGGGACTCGAAATGGGTGGTTTTGCGACCCGAAATGGGTGGTTTCGGGACCCATAAATCGGATTTTGTAATGTTTGGCTGTTATGGGTCCCGAAAGTGTGGTTTCGGGACCCGAAATTGGATTTTGATTTGATTGGCTGTTATGGGTCTCGAAAGTGTGGTTTCGGGACCCGAAATGTGTGGTTTCGGGACCCGAAATGGGTGGTTTCGGGACCCGAAATGAGTAAATATTTGATTTTAAATGTTTATCTTTATCTGATTATCTGTTTCATGTTTTTTAAATGTTTATCTTTTGTTTTTGTAGGGCAAATAAACGTAAAATGAATGCCCAAGAAGCAGCATCTCCCAAAGCAGTTCCCAAATCCTCAAAAGCTCCCAAATTAGTTCTGAAATCCCCTAGAGCAGCAACTTCCAAAGCAGCCCCACACAACCTTTTTTTAACTAGGACATCTTCTTTTGGCCTTTTCAATCTTCTGCAACTACTGTCTAATGATCAAAAGGAGGCTGTGAAGTCAATAGGCTTTGGCCATCTACTGTCATTATCGCTTTCAAAATACCCCGGGGAGATATCTCGTTATCTAGTCAGGCAGTTTGACTGTGATAAATGTACTTTCACTCTAGAGAATGGCGAGGAAGTGAAAATCGAAGAAGAAGATGTTGAAATAGTATTGGATCTCCCCAGAGGGGAGTTGGACATTGTAGAATATCAGAATAACGAGACTGATGACAAGCTAAAGGCATTTAGGACTCGATGGGGTAACCCTATTAATGGCGCTCCTTTAGTGACTGCTATGCCGACGAAAATGATTGAGAACAAAGCTGCTGACAACAATTTTAAGATAGACTTCGTATTATTTGTTGTCAGTTGCTTTCTCTGGTGTGATCACCTAGGTCAACTATCAAGGTATATCTCATTTATGTTATTTCATTTGCATGACAACTTATATGACATGTTAATTAATCCTCAAATATGTTTTTTTCACTTGTAGGTATAGAATTCTGAAATCTATTTCAGATGTTCATAATATCAAGAAGTTCAATTGGTGCAAATTTGTACTTGAAGGATTAGTTCAATCATGCGCAAAAGTGAAGGAGAATGAAAAACGACATTTCCAAGGACCACAGACGTTCCTTATTGTAAGTTATCCGTTAATTAATTTCTCTATTTGCAAAAATAATTGGTTTTAATTAACATATGTTTGTTTTCAGTTGTGCTACGTGTATAGGGTGAGCAACCCACAACTGGGAGGAGTTAATGACCGTCGATTTCCAATACTGTCATGTAATGACACGACGTTGAAGTTTAGACTGGATACGGAGTTGGAAAACGGAGGATTCGGACGCGGAAGCGCTGTGGGACGAATTCCACTACCGGGGATGTGGGGGGAGAACGATGAGGAGGATAATTATGTGGGGGATAATGATGAGGAGGATATGAATGAGGGGGTGTCTGAGACCCCAAAGGCGGCAGCGGCAGCAGCAGCAGAACCTAGGAATAGGTCACCACCTCGGAAGAGGCCACCAATGAGGAGGTCAGAACCAACGAAATCAACAACTATGAATGAAGGCCTACCACCTATGAATATAACACCTATTAACACGGTAGGTCCGGACGTTGATAAACTGAGTTTTACAGAGAATTTGGCGTGGATTGCTAAATGTACGTTGTTTATTGAAAAAGCCACGAGAAGACTGGAATCTTTAACTTCAGGCTGGGATGCAACGCCAATGTATGACAACGCCATCCACATAATTTATAGAGCAATGGACAGTAATAAACCTTTTAGGGATGCCATGCACAGATACTTCAAAGATCGAACACCCACTGAGGATGATGGGGTAAACGATCAGGACGCTCACACTGAGGGGGCTCACACTGAGCGTGCTCACAGTGAGGGGGCTCACACTGAGCGTGCTCACAGTGAGGGGCTCACACTGAGGTGGCTCACATTGAGGTGGGTCAAAAGGGTGTTCTCGAAGAGGAAGATGAAGATGAAGATGAAGTACCTGAAAAAGATGGATCTCTAAGAAAAAGAAGGAGAAATCCAGTGTGACATATGAAAATTCCAGCATGCCTTAAATCTCCATACATGACGCAGAACAAGCCGACGAAGATCATCGAGCCTGCCCCTCAAATTCATGATGTCGCGGGAAAAGAATTGGTTGCTTCCAAAAAATAGAAGAAATATCCCATACATATCATGGAACTTCCAGCACGCCTTCAATCTCAATATATGAAGAAGAACAAGCAAAGAAATATAGAGTTCTATCATTTTGTCAAGATGGAATACCGAGATGAAGTCGTTGTGGGATTCATTTATGCAGTTGATTCGAATGCGAGGTAAATTAAGATTTCATAGTTTGTTAAATCATGTTTGTTTGGCTGAATTAATGGTCTCGAAAGTGTGGTTTCGGGACCCGAAATAGGTGGTTTCGGGACCCGAAATACGTGGTTTCGGTACCCGAAATATTGTTTCGGGACCTGAAAAGGGTTGTTTTGGGACCCGAAATCTGGTTTCGGGACCCGAAATCTGGTTTCGGGACCCGAAATAAGGTGTTTCGGAACCCGAAAAGGGTGGTTTTAGGACCTAAAATAAGGTGTTTCGGGACCCGAAATAAGGTGTTTCGGGACCCGAAAAGGGTGGTTTCAGGACCCGAAATTAGGGGTTTCGGGACCCGTAAAGGGTGGTTTAGGACCCGAAAGTTTGATTTTTAATTTGTTTTCTTCTTTATCTGGTTTCAGCAAGGAAGTATTCTATGTATCTGAGATTACCAATATCAACATAGAGCAATTTCAATCAATGAAAAATGAATGTCATGTTGAAAGTGGGATTATTGATGCGTGGGCAAACATGATCACTCTTCACTGCAAATCAACTTCCGACTCGAAAATAGTTTTTTCGACAGTCGTTTCTGTAAGTCTCTATATCTTTCATTGTTGTTTAAACCAATTATCTCTTATTGTGATGTTGATTTCATTTGCAGGACTTTTGGAGAAAGAAAGACCTTTTTATTGAAAGAATGATTGAAGAAATGAGAAATTTCGAATTAACTCCCGAACACATGAAAACTGCTAAGATGGTAAGTCCTTTTTTATATTATCTGATTTTTGATTATATGGGTCATCTGAATCTTGGTGATATTCTTGCAGATATGTTTCCCAATTTTATATGAAAATCACTATTATGTGGTTGTCATCAATATGCGAAACCAAGCAATTGAAGTCATCGACAACCTCCCACTAGACCCAGATATTGAATGGGATGATAAATATGTCACAACTCGGCAACTGGTAATGTTGAAGTCTTTTTTACACATAATGTATTGACTTCTTTGAAAGTGTTTATTAACTTCTTTGGTAAAACAGGTATAGAACGTTGTGGACTACTTCCAAACTATCGACCAAGGGATCGCATCCAAAATTGCCCAATTCCCGTTCAATGTTTTGAAATTACCTTGGCAAGACAGTTCAAATAAAACGGATTGCGAAATATACTGTATGAGTGGATCATTCCATTAAAGATTCCATTAAACAGGTCCCGAAACCACCCATATCGGGTCCCGAAACCACCTTTCGTGTCCCGAAACCACCTTTCGGGTCCCGAAACTACCCATTTCGGGACCCGAAACCATCTATTTCGGGAAAAGGAAGGACCCTTTCGGGTCCCGAAACCACCTATTTCGGGACAATGAAGGACCCTTTCTTGTCCCAAAACCAACCATTTCGGGACAAGGAAGGACCCTTTCTTGTCCCGAAACCAACCATTTCGGGACAAGGAAGGACCATTTCTTGTCCCGAAACCAACCATTTCGGGACAAGGAAGGACCATTTCTTGTCCTGAAACCAACCATTTCGGGACAAGGAAGAACCATTTCTTGTCCCGAAACCAACCATTTCGGGATAAGGAAGGACCATTTCTTGTCCCGAAACCAACCATTTCGGGACAAGGAATGACCATTTCTTGTCCCGAAACCACTAGATCTGTTCAGGGTACCTTTCGGGTTCAACAGGGGTGGATCTGTTCAGGTTAAGTTCTTCATCTACTGGGTTGTTCAAGTTCGGTGCTTCGGTTTCCTAAAAATTCAAACAGTTTAAATCCATAAATACTTCTGTAAAATGTAAACCCTAGATTTGTAAAATCTAAACCCTAGATCTATAAAATATAAACCCTAGATCTATTAAAAAAATAATAAAGATCCTTAAAAAGGATACCATGGAGAAGTAAATGCTGCTGTAGAAAGAAATAAATGCAGCCGGAGAAGAGAAATAAATGCAGCCGGAGCCGGAGAAGAGAAATAAATGATGCGTTTCAGAGAGAGAAAGAAATGCAGAAATATAAAATCCTATTGGGTGAAAGAGGATATGCAGAAATGTAGAAATATTTTTTTTTCTTTTTCTCTCTCATAGCTGGCAAGGCCACGTAAGATTTGTGGCCTTGCTTTCGCTAACCCTTCGTTGGGTTTATCATGCCTCATATTTAAATTAGGAATCAGTTTTTAATCACAGCTTGAGTCTAGAAGAAGACTGAAGAAGCTAACTCATTTTCTCTAACCTAAAAAATGTCCGTCCGCAGTCAGATTGTCTTGTGCAGGTTAGTTACATTCTTCTCCTACCATTAGGGCTTTTTAGGGATAATGGAAATTGAATCTCCGTCAAGAATTTGGGGTTGTGACCTGCTGTCGATTTTCATTGGGCACTCTTTATGACCTCCGGCATCGTGACTGCATGGAACCGGTGAAATCCGCGGCAGAGTCGTCCACGACGTTTATGGTGATTCCTCCGTCAGCCCCGAAGACCATATCTTAGAAGGTCTGATATTATTATTATGATTGATTGTTTCTATTTTAATTTCTTACTTTTAGGGAAGAAATATTAGGGGGAATCATATATCTTATTTGTCTTCGTGTAAGATTTCTATCTACCTAACTACCTATGAATTGGATTGGATGGATCATACTGTATTAGTTTATTTGTTGATTAGGATTTAAGAGGCATTACTAATAGAGAGGAGATGTAACTCTCTAAGTCCTGAATGCAATGCATTGGTGGTGGTCCAGTTGCTGAAGTGGTTGTTCTTTGCATAACAAAATCAGGGGAAGTTCTAAATTATCAAGCATTCACAAACGCGAGAGGTATATATACAGTTGCAGAGACGATGCCAAAAAGCGAGCGATGAGATGCATGCTTGCTTGGCCAGACCCATCAGCAGCTTCAATCAAGTTTGTTCCAAGATTTCCTCCGGCACCAACCGAGGGGTATCAAGTTCACCTATAGCCGCCCTTCCGGTTATTCTCACACTGTTATTTTCAGTTGGATTTTGATGCTAGGTTGTATATCGTTGCACTAGATGATTGAACAATCTTTATGAGTGAGGAATGATTATACTTCTTTGTTTTAAGGATGTATTAGGGTATATATTTGGCTTATTTAGGTCACTGTTTTTTTATTGTAGATACTTCTTTATAGTTGATTGAACCATCTTTATGAGTGAGCTGTTGTACTCTCCATATAAATTGAAATTCACAAGCGCACTCACATGTATATAGGTTTTCTTTCATACCTTGTAACCTTCTGAACTCTCCAATCTAGTATTTGCAGGCAATTTCAAGCCCACGTTCGAGGTCTTAATACTTATCATCGTCACAATTGAATGATTACGGTTAGTTGTTTCTCGTACTCTTCATATCTTGTCTCGCATTTGTTAAAAAAATTAAATATATGCATAACAAGTTGTTTATACGCTTTAAGAAGGACGTATTCATATGATATGATTCTTTTAGTTTATATCTCATTATATCTCAAATTAGTAACTAAACTCTTGCTGATTTTTATGTTGATGCATTATTAATTCTTTAACTATTATTTTTTTCTGTCATTTTTTGTGTGTTTCAGGAGGCTAAGATTGATCATTCCGATATAATTATATTGATAGATAATGAGAGAATAACTAGTGGTCAAAGTTTTTATACAGCACAACAATATAGTATTTATAGTCTCTTAATATTCTACATACACAATATTATAACATACTGCTAATCTTGTTGAATTACATTCCTAATAAAAATTTTGTTTTTGCTGAATGAGTTACAAACCTTTGGCACACATGTTATTGCCACATAACCACCGTGCTAGTAGCACAAAATAACTAGATGCTTCTAGTTTTTCTGGTTGTGTATCTCCTGGAAGCTAGAGTACTACTACATTTTCTTTGATGACATTATGCCACAAGATTGGCTACTTTAACCATATTGTGGAGAGAACTATATTTGAAGTAATTAGGAGGTTAACAAATTTTAAATATTTGAATCCTGTATTTACTTATGTCTTTTTATCAAATGAGTTATTCACTCTCTGGTAATAGCTGATTTAAAGCTAATTATGTACTTAATATGTCTTCATATACCTCTTCTTGCATTAATTGATTGGAATTTGGAAAGAGTTTTTAAAAATTCTCATGTTGCTCTTGTACTATTTGGGTATCATTAGATTATTATTTTTACTATGCGGCTGAATTTGTTCACTCTTTTATAATATAATATATATATATATATATATATATATTAATATATATATATATGGTTGTTGACAGAAAGGAGAATATGTGTTTATATGGATATCTGAATGAGCAGTGGGAGGCTGCAATACCTTTTAAAGAAGTGCCTCTAGAGTATCTGAACCTTCAATTGTTATCAACTTTGCTAGGGATGGTATATATGTTGAAGAAGCATTGGTTAGCTCTCGTTGCTGCTCACAGTGATGCTTGGTTGATTTCTGTTTCTTTCTATTTAAGTGCCAGATCTGCTTTAAAAAAATCTAACAGATAAATATTTCTTCCTGGTTGTATTGTTTAATACAATTTTTCCTATCAAGTGACACGTTCTTTTGAATTTTTCTCGCATTTACAACAATTTTCTAATTAATGAAAAGTTTACCTTTATTAAAAAAAAATCAAGTGACACGTGTTCAATCGGCCTAATTTGTAAACCCTTTTTTCTGTAAAATTTATTTCACGTGGATGTCGATCTATTTGAAATCACTTTTGAAAACAGAACTTAAGTTGTATTATTAGAAGTCGAATTTGTGTTAAATCTATATACACACAGACTTTAACATTAAAAGAAATAGAAGTTTCATAGATATATGAGCTTAAAATGTTTGTTATGTGCACTAGTAAAAAAATTATTATTATGGAGGGCAAAATCTCTCGGAGAAAAGGTCCAGGCCTTCGGTGAAAGAACTCACCGAGGGCAATAAACGCCCTCGGCGCGTCTCGGTGAAACAGCTGTCGGAGAAAATAAAAGCGCATTTGCGAGGGCAGTGAAAGTCCTCAGAAATAAAATATAACCGAGGGCTGTGAAAGTCTTCGAAAATAATAAAAGAGTATTTGTGAGGGCAGTTCTAATGTCCTCGGAAATAATAAAAGAGTATTTGTGAGGGCAATTCTAATGCCCTCGGAAATAATAAAAGAGCATTTGTGAGGGTAGTTCTAATGCTCTCGGAAATTTCTTTAAATTATTAACAAAAGCATTTAAAATGCTCTCGGCTATACTTTTTTTTATAAATAAAACGATTTAAAACCGAATTTTACCTATTTTATACCAAACAATTTCAGACTTGATACATACACAAATTATAAATACTGAATTTGATATAAAAAAATACCAATAATCCAAAAATACAATTATCCAATAAACTTTAATCTTCAATTCATTCAACATTATAATATCTAATAAACTAAAATACCAATTAACCCAAAAAAAACATCATATACCCTTTGTCTTTGTGACTCAAGAGCTTGTCTTTCAATTTCAAATTGCATTTCTTCCCCTTGTCATTGTGACTCAAGAGCTTGCCTTTCAGTTTCAATTTGCATTTGTCTTTGCGCCTCTTGTGCTTCTCTTTTAGTCTCATGTGATTCTCTTTCTGACTCAAGAATTAAAGTCTCCAGTTGTTCTCTTTTCAAAGTCTCCTCTTGTAATTCAGTACGCAACTTTCATTTTCAACGTCGATCAGATTTCTTAACACCAAACTAGGGTTATATAGAAAAGAGTATTAAAAATTAATTAATTTCAATCATTTGAAATGTTTAGATATTTTAAACTTAGTATGATTAATTTAGTAACACAATTTCACTAAATAAAGTATCTACGGAGAATGAAATAAACAATATCATTTAACCATCAATAATGTCAATATCGTGTTACAAGAAAAACCTACATCTTATATAGTCCAAATATCACTCAAATACACATCATCATATCAGATTTATTAATATCTAACATATCTAATGAAGAAAAATATTTAATTTGATTTTTAACATATCTAATGAAGGCAGACAAACATATCTAATGTAAATTTCTAAATGAATGTAAATCCAACAGGCATTCAAACAATATATCTAATGAATGCAAACATCAATGTTCATAGTCTGGAAAGACCCTTAATTTGGTTTTCAACATCATTTATATTAATATATACAAAGAATCGGGGAATACCTGGAATCGGGAAGCTGACGAGAAATCGATCTGGATCGGGGAAAGTAAATCCAGCAGTCAAGTGATTTGAACCTCTAAATCAATTAAAACGAAAAATATCATCACACAAAAGTTTAAGATTTTACTAGAACTTTGCTTTGAATCCAATATTTCAATTCACAACTCAAACAAAGTTATCAACCATTTATCATACATCATCAATAATGATTTATCAACCATTTATCATATAATGACTTATCAACCATTTATCATATAATCAGGATACTGCAATTATCAACCATGACTTATAAACCATTTATCATACATCATCAATAATAATTTGAAGACCTAAATTCAATTGACTAAGACACAATCATAAACAATGACATAAATATATATATCCAATGAATCAGTCACATAGAGCTTATAAACAAACAATATATCCTATGTTTGGTGATCAGCTACTATTGGGTGGGATTGTAAACAAGCTATTCTAACAATACAAAGTTAACTTAAAAACAAATTACACTACCAAATTATAAGGAAAGATTTTTAATAATAAGATTAATAACATGATGATGAATATTCAGTCTAAGATTCTTAATAATATGGTAAAGATAATATATCAATATATTATCGAACAAAGATATTATAACAATATATTTTATTGAACAAAATATTATAACAATATATTTGAATATCATTCAAAGGCTATATAATGTGAACTGTTACATAACTTTTTTAAAAATATTGCTACAGTTAAGAGCTTTTGCTTGATCACAGCGATAAAATCTGAACAATTTCATATTGAAGAAGAAACATTTGCAAGGAAAAGAGATTTAAACATTCTATTGCAGTCACTTGTTCAAACCACGCCCAATCCAATTAAAACTCGCATACTATGAACCTCATCTTAAGTAAAATCCTTTTTCAAAATTCAAATAAGAAAATGAAGCTAAATTTCTCCATTATTCATCTCTACCTATCAAATTCTAGGTCGGAACAACCAACCAATCGTAATCTTACACCAATTTTCTAAGCTCTTTAGAAAAAAAGACCTCCAACAGCTCTTCAGTTTCCGTTTACTCGTGATTATTATAAATCTTACATACGGTTGCTAGATCTCTCTCTCTCTTTCTCAAAGGCACACATACAAACACACACAGTCTTTAAGGTCTGACATTCGGATATGATGATAATAGAATTTGAACATAACAGGGAATATTTACAGTATCTAGACCTAAGCACAAACAACTTAACAGGGAATATTTAGAATGGTTTCATAAGGTTGAAAGAATTCTCCATTTCTGAGAATTTAATACAAGGTTCATTAAGTTCAATCTTCTCATCAAATTGCAGCTTGACGAAGATAGATATATCAGAGAATTTGTTTGCAGGACAAATCCCTAATGAAATTTCTTACTGTAAAGATTTTAAGATATTGAAATCTTAAATCCGCAAAGATGAGAAATGAAAATACCTTATCACAAAGGCGGCAGCGGCTCTCTAAAACACTAGCAAAGAAACAAACACAGCCGTAGATCTGGACAGAAAGAGGCGGGCGATCGATGGAACAGAAAGAAGAAAGAATCTGGACTGGACAGAAAGAGGCGCGCGGTTCGCTGAATCGGGACGGCGACGACGACCTGGACGACGACAGAATCTAGACGGCGACGGAAGCTGGTTCGCTATTCGGGATCGACGCCGGAGTGAGATGGCAGAGAGGAAGAAAGAAGAAAGAATCAGGTTTAATTAAAATTATTAAGAAAGTGTTTCTGTTTCCCTCGGAAATAAAAATATCAATGAGAGTACAAATCAAAGGTACTCGAAAAAAAGTCTTATCAGCTACAACTATGTAAAGCCCTCGGTGATTTACTTATATTTCAGCGAGAGCGAAATAATGCTCTCGGTTAATTATCTATTTCCGAGAGATTTTGATGGCTCTGGGTTAACATTCTCGGTAATTATAACATTTCTACTAGTGGTGATTTTGTAAGACTGAATTCGATAAAAATTCTATGTTCTTACACATTTTATTAAAATTTGAATTTATTGTTCCAGGATGCGACTTTTTGATATGATAAATGATCTCCCTACTGTGTTTGAAGTTGTAACTGGTTCTGCTAAAAAGTGGCAACAAACTGAGAAATCTTTGGTCACTAACTGAAACAGCAACAAGTCAAACTCCAAAATGGTATGTCCATTTTTTTGAATATCATTTAATTTTTCCTTATGGATACTTTCACACTTCTGCAATATCTCATTAACTTTGTCCTCTCCTGTAAATGTCAAAGTGTGTGGTATGTGTTATGTGCGATATCTGGAATTTTATTTGTCTCAATGATTTATATTATGCTTCATTATGTATAATGATTAATTTTCAGAATTATTTTGTTATTTTTTATTTCATTAGGTAAAGTTATATTTTCTGTATCATTATGATATTTTTCATACATAATAAATGTAGGTTTTTATGAAACAAAACGCATGCCCAAACAACTCATTAAAGGTATTTTTGGTCATTTGACCTAAATAATTAACTCTCTCATTAAACAATATTATTTTCAAATAACCCCGCATCAAACATTCCTTAAATATGTTTTTTCTCTTGATGAACTCATTTACTGTAATTTTTGGTGGTGCAGGGAATAGTAACTGAGTATCATAGACAAAAATCGGCATCGAAAGTCCTTTTTTTTCTTCTAAATGTTAATGTTTGTACAAAACAAAGTTGTCGCAAAAGCAACCTCTATCAATACTAATGGTGTGTATACCAAGTGTTTTGAACACATGACTTGAATGTTGTTCATTAAACAACTCAGTAATGAACCATATAGAATTGGTCATTGAGGGCCACCTTTTATACAACTGTATCGTATTCAGGAAGAAAAAACTAAAGAAAAGGTAACTTTTGTTTTGTTGAAAATTTCCTCCGCTTTATTGATAAGTTATTCTTACCTTAATTGTTTCTTTCTTTAGGAGACAATAATTAATCCTTTTATAAAGCGTTACATCATATCATGTCATGGTGTTCCACTCGGCGACATTGGGTAAAAGTCTATATAATGAATAGCTGCAATTCTTTTGATTTATAAATTAATTATTACGAAAGCATTCGTATGAAGCATTTTAATCTTTAAACAAGAGGGTGGTTATGTCAAAATTTGCGCCAATCTTTCTTATTCCCAGCTGCAACAAGTGTTCAAACATGTGGTAATATGTTCATTTCCTAAGAACTGTCTTTAATTATTCCCCTTGTGGATTGTTATCCCTTTGACTTTCTTGGAGATAACATGTATATTTAAAACATCTCACTACAATCTTTATTTTTGAGTTTACCTAACAACATTTAGTATGGTTATGTTACAAATATGTATTATTGGTTAAACACAATCACGTATACCCTTGATACTTATTGTTAGATAAATTGAACGGTCAAGAACTCCAACCGGTCAAGAACTCCATCCGGTCAAGAACTCCAACTGGTCAAGAACTCCAACCTGTCAAGAACTCCAACCTGTCAAGAACTCCAACCGGTCAAGAACTCCAACCTGTCAAGAACTCCAACCGGTCAAGAACTCCAACCGGTCAAAAACTCCAACCTGTCAAGAACTTCAACCGGTCAAGAACTCCAACCGGTCAAGAACTCCAACCGGTCAAGAACTCCAACGGGTCAAGAACTCCAACCTGTCAAGAACTCCAACCGGTCAAGAACTCCAACCTTTCAAGAACTCCAACCGGTCAAGAACTCCATCCGGCTAGGAGAAGTAATGACAAATCTAAAACCTAAACCTATCCAGTTGAACAGATGAACAACTTGAATGGCAAATCGGCCAGAAGAGACAAAATCCAGAACCGAAAGTAGTCCGGTTAAATTGCACAACCGGCTAACCTGTGAAGATGGAATGAAGTATTCAACGAGAAGACTACTTAAAGAAAGAAGTCAAAGATATCAAATAAAGATTAGTTTGCAAATTGGTGTAAACAGACATTTCGGGTATATGCAGAAGATGACATCAAAGGATCAGATTATGACATTACTATTTTGGTACAAGTCTGATGATATGCTGAAGGCTAAAGAAGATTTCCTAAAGAAATAGTTACCATTTTGGTATAAGTCAAAGGTGCAGCTCTCCAGATGCAGGTAACTGGTCAACCGAAAGTTGTCATATTAAGTAAAAGATAAATGAAGCTGGTCTACTCCATGCCTTGGAAGCTTAAACCGTAATTAATGCAATGCTGAACCTCTGCTCAACCAATCAGATTCAAGGATTACCCTGAAGGTATCCAGTGAAGAAATGTGACCGTTGGAAAATTTCACCTATAAAAGAAGGAGCTGAAGAGGAGTAAATGTAGTCACCAGTTACAATTCTAAGAGTTAATAGTTACAAGTTGTGTTTATCTCTCTACAAGATTCAAAGTTTAAGTGTGCATTTGAAGTGTGATTACAATTTCTGTGAGAATTGTTAGAGTGTTTATCGAGCAGTAAATAAGTCTCGATTGTGTAGTGTGGTTGAGTATTCCTTAGTGAATATCCTTCTCGTGGTTCGAGAAGTAGGGGTGACGTAGGTGTTTTATCTCCGAACATCCATAAAAACATGTGTCTTGTTCTTTACTTTCTTCCGATTCTACTTTCTAACCGACTCACACTATCATAACCGACTTACATCACTCTAACCGATTCATTAAACCTTAAACCGACCTCTTAATCTCCAAACCGATATTCTCCAAAACCTATCTCTATTCATCCTGTGTGTGTTGCTTCAGTCTGAAACAAAACATTTCCGCACTTGAACTCGGTTCAAAGGTTTGTGACAGCCTGTGTAGTATTGAAACCCGGTGTTAATATCTAACCGGATTAAATGCCAACCGTTGAGTATTGTCAGAAAGTGTTAACCGGCCGGACCCCGGTCCGCCATCCCCGATCTAGATTCTAACAATTGGTATCAGAGCAGTCAGTTTCAATAATCAAGCAACACGGAGCAAGCAAGCATGACTTTCGGCGAGAAACCTCCAATGCTAGAAGGAGATGACTTCGCAAACTGGAAAATATGCATGCATTTGCACCTAGTCACTATGGATGATGAGATGACATTCATTCTGTCTCATGGACCTATAAAGATTGAGAAGGATAGAAAGGAATGGACAACCGATGATAAAAGGAGAAACAATCTGGATAATCACTGCAAAAGTCACATCTTCAAGTCTTTGGACAGAAATACTTTCAGTAAGGTCAGAGAATGCAAAACTGCAAAAGAAGTGTGGGAAAAGTTGATCCAACTGTTTGATGGTAATGACCAAATAAAGGAGAACCAGAAAGAGCAGAATGCTCTAATGGAAGCTGAAAGCAAGGGAAAATGGGCCGATAGTGATTCAGACGACTCATCATCCAGCGACAGTGATGATAAAGTTGAAACTTGCTTCACGGCTAAGAAAGAATCTGAGGTATTTGATCTCTCCTTTAATGATTTTACCCGAGATGATCTAATTGCTGCACTCAATGACATGGTCATTAAGTACATAAAACTATCAAAATCTCTTAATCAAACTATTTCAAAAGGCAAGTCTAATAGTTCAAGTTGTTCATCTCAAATCAAATAGGTTGATGTTTCAATAAGTGAGATCTCATCTAAGAATGAGAAGCTCAAGGAAGAAATTATAAGCTGTAATGATATAACTTCAAAAGATGAGATGATTTATGTAAAGCCAACTTCAAGCTGGCTGAAACTTGAGAGAAGGGCAACTAGTTTGTATGGCAAAGAAAAATTTGACCGAAAATTAAGAGATGTTTACCAAAAATCATCCTGTAAAGTTAAATTATCAACAGATAGATATAATATACATACACACAACAGGAAGTCCATCAAAATAATCAAAGTATGGATTACTAAGGGATTAATAAGCCACGGACTCAAAGAAAAATGGGGACCAGATTTGCTATTGTCTATGAATGTAGGTAAATCAAGACAAAAGCTTGGAAGAGACAACATTGCATCCGGACAGCCGGCTGTTGACAGACACATCACATGAAGGGAACAAGCATGAAATGGATAACATCCTCACAAAGCCACTTCTCGAGTCTAAGTTTTCTTCCCTTAGAAATATTTTAGAATTGTTAGATTACAAAAAAATTTCATACAAAATTCTTCTTCAAATAATGTTCTCCTTAAACCAAACCGTTTTTCCAAAAAAAAACCGTCCAAAAAAACATAAGCTTCTTAAATCGGCCAAACATTACAAGTTTTAAATATTTTAAATAAAATAATCAAAAAGACAGAAATTGTTAGATAATTTATTTTTAATAAAATTTTTCGCAAAATTTTTTAAAGTCTTTTCCAAAATATTTTTCACAACAACAAACTCTTTAAACGACCATCGGACGCATGGTTTTGAATATTTTAAATAAAATAATCAAAAATAGAGAAATTGTTAGATAAATTGACCGGTCAAGAACTCCAACCGGTTAAGAACTCCAACCGGTCAAGAAGTCCAACCTGTCAAGAACTCCAACCTGTCAAGAACTCCAACCTGTCAAGAACTCCAACCGGTCAAAAACTCTAACCTGTCAAGAACTCCAACCTGTCAAGAACTCCAACCTGTCAAGAACTCCAACCTGTCAAGAACTCCAACCTGTCAAGAACTCCAACCTGTCAAGAACTCCAACATGTCAAGAACTCCAACCGGTCAAGAACTCCAGCCGACTAGGAGAAGCAATGACAAATCTAAAACCTAAAACCTAAAACCTAAAACTATCCGGTTGAACAGATGAACAACCTGAACGGCAAACCGGCCAAAAGAGACAAAATCCAGAACCGAAAGTAGTCCGGTTAAATTGCACAACCGGCTAACCTTTGAAGATGGAATGAAGTATTCAACGATAAGACTACTTAAAAAAGAAGTCAAAGATATCAAATAAAGAACAGTTTGCAAATTGGTGTAAACAAAAATTTCGGGTATATGCAGAAGATGACATCAAAGGATCAGACTGTGACATTACTATTTTGGTACAAGTCTGATGATATGCTGAAGGCTGCAGAAGATTGCCTGAAGAAAAAGTTACCATTTTGGTACAAGTCAAAGGTGCAGCTCTCCAGATGCAAGTAACTGGCCAACCGGTAGTTGCCATATTAAGTAAAAGACAAATAAAGTCGGTCTGCTCCATGCCTTGGAAGCTTAAACCGCAATTAATTCAATGCTGAACCTCTGCTCAACCAATCAGATTCAAGGATTACCCTGAAGGTATCCGTTGAAGAAATGTGACCATTGGAAAATTTCACCTATAAAATAAGGAGCTGAAGAGGAGTAAATGTAGTCACCAGTCATAAGTTCTAAGAGTTAATAGTTACAAGTTGTGTTTATCTCTCTACAAGATTCAAAGTTTAAGTGTGCATTTGAAGTGTGATTACAATTTCTGTGAGAATTGTAAGAGTGTTTATCGAGCAGTAAATAAGTCTCGATTGTGTAGTGTGGTTGAGTATTCCTTAGTGAATATCCTTCTTGCGGTTCGAGAAGTAGCGGTGATGTAGGAGTTTTATCTCCGAACATCCATAAAAACTTGTGTCTTGTTCTTTACTTTCTGTCGGTTCTGTTTTCTAACCGACTCACACTGTCATAACCGACTTACATCACTCTAACCGATTCACTAAACCTTAAACCAACCTCCTAATCTTCAAACCGATATTTTCCAAAACCTATCTCTATTCATCCTGTGTGTGTGTTGCTTCAGTCTGAAACAAACCATTTCCGCACTTGAACTCGGTTTAAGGGTCTGTGATAGCCTGTGTAGTATTGAAACCCGATGTTAATCTCTAACCGAATTAAACGCCAACCGTATAGTGTTGTTAGAAAGTGTTAACCGGCCAGACCCCGCTCCGCCATCCCCGTTCTAAATCCTAACTCTTATAGGGGCTTTTGGTTGTTGTTGGCGCCATATCCCGCATCAGGATCGTCAAGGAAGCTACTTGTCAATTTATGACATGTCTGCCCTACCATTTCAGGTTTGATTTATTTATTTTAAGTTTAAAAATAATTTAATTCGAAAACTATCTACGTTTCAAATCCTTGTACTTGTCATTTCCATTTTGATTGTCTAGTTTTAAGTTTTATAGTCTTTACACTATCTTAGATTTGCTGATTATTTACTGACATTAGTGGTCATCCTCGGGACCCTATTGTTGAATCTATGATCATAAGATGATGATGAGAATAAACCAAATAATGATGATAATTGATTATAATATATATATATATTATTGGTTAATGATGAATATTTCCACACCATGATTTAATTATATGAATACCTGTGTACTTATATGCTCAATTACATTCTTTCTCCATGCCAAATTGCATATCTATTATCAATCATTCATTTCAGATAGAATTAGAATCGGATTTGGATGTTTAAACATAATAAGATAGGTATTTTACCTAACTTCGAATGTCAATACTGTTGACTTGATTTCCATTTTAAGTATTCAAAAATTGAATTGATCGATTAACTATTCCACCACCCGAAGCTAGAAGAGTAGACTAATGGGGAGACCAAGTTATGGCCTAAATTGTAGCTGTATACTCTATTAATTTTAGACTAGCTATTGTGATTGCAGGTTTCAAGCCAAAAGTTGTTTCATTCATATTCTTTTTAAATATAATATACCATCCATACCTGATTATCAAGCTCGCTATCATCGTATCATATAACCATTTCAATCTACATACTTAATTCATTAAAACAAAATTAGACCCATTATAATAAAATTCAGATGCAAGCTTTATGATCTATTATTGATTTAGTCTCTGGTGTGCAGGTAAGAGCAAACAATGAGGTACTTGAAAATGGAATAGATCATCAACATTTGTTGCTGGGTTCAGAAACAAAGATAATAAAGACAGCGATGATGAAAGTGATGGAAGTGAAGAAGATCCAGTGTAAACTCGTTTACCAGCCAGTTCTATTGGATCAGAATATATATATATTTCTTAATTGTTTGGTCTGTTAAGTATACAAATTTGTCTTTTAGTCTAATTGTTTTTTTAAACCATTAGATCTTTATCAAAAACTTGTAATATATATATGATTTTATAAGATAATATTGTTTAGAGGATTTATATTTTTTTTATTATTATTATTTAAAACGTTAATAAATGGTAGGTAATGATTTCTAAATGTTCTTTATATAATTAATTTAAAAAAAATTAAGATAAAATTGTCAAAAGAAACTAAAAATAAATTTAAAAATAAAATAGACTTTTAGCAACGCTTAAATGAATATTACCGACACTTAAATAAGCGTTGCTAAAACTTACGCCTAACCTGCTTTTGGCGACATAAGAATAAGGGTCAGTGATCTTTTTGGCGACGCTATTAAAGGTTGACAGAAGTCTTTTTAAGCATCGCCGAAAGTCTTTTTTGTTGTAGTGCGTGGCAATCGTGTCGTTCGTGTCATTCGTGCTAATTGTGTCGACGATTGTGTTGTGCCGACCTTGCCGATCGTATTTTAACTGACGAACGACGTTTCTTTATTTTATTTTATTTTATTTATATTATTTTTTTTACAAATATTACTTAATACTAAATAATTTAAAATTTATAATATAATAACTAATAAAAATGATTACAATTATCTTATTTAAAAATTCTTGTCATCTTAATGAATATATAATAAAATTGATAGCATCTTGTATTACCTTTTAGCTACACTTAAAAAGTTATTTTGCCTAAATTGACTCGACATTACCGACCTCCTATCATAAAAGAGAATTATTTCCAACCGACTTGACATTAAGCACAACCCACAAGTCATATCCCTAATCTTATATCATTACTTTGAATATTTTGCTCCATCCGGATCTCGTCATATTTTCGACCACCTTCTACCCTCACATTGTGCATTTTTTTATCCTGGCTCGTCATTATTGACCAACATGTACCTTCACTTTGAACATTATGCACTAACTAACTCATCATTATAAATCAAATTACACAATCGTTAAGAATTTTGAGACTTGAACCTTGATATCAAGTTTAAGGTGTGAACACTTAAGAATTTTGAGACACAATAAGAATTTTGATCCAATTAAAACCATCATTTCCATTTTAATCTTTAAAATACCCCTTTAAAATTCGTATCAATCGGGACTTGAACTTTGATATCAAGTTTAAGGTGTGAACACTTTAACTAGTACACTATTTATGATTGTTAAATTTAATTTATAATTTTGTATATTTATATATATTTTGTATATAAACTCATAAAAGGGAGACAAGTAATCAAACAAAATATTTTTTATATTTAAATTTATCACGAATTAATAAATAGGTCTTACAAATTTTATAAGAAATTAACACAAAATTTAAAATTATATAAACGCAGTGACTTCTATTTGTCAAACTTTATATTGAATTAAAAAAATATAAAATATTATTAGCTTAGTTTGTTAAAATGTTGAACTTATATTGTTAACAATGTCGTACGTTCATCATACGTTGGGTTGAATTTAAAATTAATGTTTTATTAATCTAATTGTTTAAAGTGTTGTACTTTGTTTTGTTAGATTGTATGTTTGAAACTTGTATATATCTTATTTAATTTTATTTTTTTAATTTAAACAATTTCAAATTTATGGGAATTAATCACGTCTTTCGACCTGGCAATCCAAACACTTTGAAATTAAGCATTATTATATATATTTTTAAATTTAAACAATTTTCAATTATGGGCGGGTCAACCCACGAACCTATCCAAATATCCATTTACTCTTATATATATATTCAAATTAATCACGTCTCTTAACCCGTTGATCCAGACACTCTAAAATTAATTGCGGTTTATCTGTAATCATCTTTTAGGGTTTCTGCAATTAATTTGTTCTATTACTTTGTTCTTACTATCATGGGGAAGGGGATGAACAAAAGTAATAAATCTAAAGAAGTCAGAGAGTTTGTGTTGGAAAATCTATGATAGGATCAACTTTATCGATAGAGACAGGGGTCTGGTTATTGATGAAGGCTTATGAAAAACGGTTTGAAAGAAATCCTATTAAGGATTTAATTCGCTTTCTATTCTACGCAAACCCTTGTAAACACTTGTAACAAAATTAAGGCGGAATTTTTTACTTGGGCTTGAAGCTCAAGATGAAGAATGAAATGATGACAGAAATAAAAGAACACAGCAGTTTGTTTATGGATGTTCGGAGAAACTCTCATACGTCAACCTTTCTTCCAACCACCAGAAGGATTCATTATAATATGATTTGAATCAAATACAGTTTGCACACACTTAGCTCACTATTGAATAGAACACACTCTGTTCAATTTACAAGATGAAGAATATCACTCAGCTAAAGGTGTTTTTGATTCTAACTCTCTCTTGATTCACACACAGTACAATCAGGAAAGCAGCTTCACAGTATGAATATTCAAAGGCTTGATTTCTCTATATAATTCCAGCAAGAAAAATTATCTGAAGGTCGAGAGATTGTCCATTGTCTTTTGGATTTGATAAATACTAGGAAGAGACTAACGGTCGAATCTTTAGAATGATACGTGGCACTCTTCCATTGGAAATCCTCCATAGTACACAGCAGGTTCTAAGCACAAGGATCATGACCGTACAATAATTGGTAGTGCGCCGAATATTCCATCAGGGATGTACCTGCAAAACAAGTAATATGAGGGAAATTCTCTTATGTGGCATTCGTTGGTTGGTTGCATATAGCTATCGTACTAATCTTCACTAGAAAGTGGAGTAGGAGTAGAGTACAACTATAACACGTGGGTAGGCAAGTTCTAGCTTCAAGCATACTGCTTAAACATAGCATTATATGTATTTCAGTTAGACGACCTCGTCTAATAAAATCAAACATCCTCGTCTAAGAGCATAATCCATTAGACCGTCTACTCTAATGGGATTAGACTTACGTCTAATTACAATCACTTCAGACTAATCTAAAGGAGTTAGACTACACGTCTAACTTTCACTAATTAGACTTCACGTATAATCATTCACAAACCATTAGACTAAACGTCTAACTCCACTAAGTTAGACTACACGTCTAATTCCGGTTCTACTTCAGACTTGTCTGAAGGAGTTAGACTACACGTCTAATTTTCTTTTTCTATTAGACTGCACGTCTAACTCCACGAGTTAGACTGCACGTCTAATTACGGTTCAACTTCAGACTAGTCTGAAGGAGTTAGACTACACGTCTAACTTTCTTTTTCTATTAGACTGCACGTCTAACTCCACGAGTTAGACTGCACGTCTAATTACGGTTCAACTTCAGATTTGTCTGAAGGAGTTAGACTACACGTCTAACTTTCACAATCCAATAGACTGCACGTCTAACTCCGCTGAGTTAGACTGCACATCTAATTCCGTATACATTTGACTGCACGTCTAACTCCGCTAGTTAGACTGTACGTCTAATTCCGTATACATTAGACTGCACGTCTAACTCCGCCGTGTTAGACTGCACGTCTAATTCCGTATACATTAGACTGCACGTCTAACTCCGCTGAGTTAGACTACACGTCTAATTCCGTATACATTAGACTGCACGTCTTACTCCGCTGGTTAGACTGCACGTCTAATTCCGTATACATTAGACTGCACGTCTAACTCCACGAGTTATACTGCACGTCTAATTCCGAATATATTAGATTGCACGTCTAACTATACTGAGTTAGACTGCACGTCTAATTTCGTGCATCTAATGCCAAATCGATCTAATGATCCTCATTAGAGCCAAGTCTCATGAAATATGATTTCGATACACCTGTATCAAAGCGTATAAATCATTTCATCATCAAAATCCCAATAGTCAAACTATTTCAACACTTAGTCAAAATAATTTGACCCAACAATTTCCCCCTTTTTGATGATGAAATTGAAAACCTGCAAATATAAATTTACAGCACACTTCACAAACTACGCATTCATCATATAAATAAGCAAAACCCTTTTAACTTACAGCACACTTCACAAACTTCCAACACCAATATTCAAAACATCATCAAAGAAACATTGTTTGAGAAACTTTAAACAGAGTAGGAGAAAAAAAATTATTGTTCTTCCCTTTCTACTCGAGGATCGGTTGGGCTCATGTCTTAACCGGTTAATATATTTAGAAAAAAAGGAAGACTGCGACCACCATGACCGCTTCCACTTAGTCTACCACCACGAGCACCGCCACTGGCACGACCTCCTTGATCAAAGCCAGGTTGTCTACCACGACCACCACCACTGCTTCGGCCTCCACGATCACCACCGCTTAGTTGGCCTAGGATTTTCATCGTTGCTTGGCGCTCGTCTAGATCTAGTGCCGATTGACACACCGTCACTTCTTCTTCTTGACTCACCTTGGGTGATTCGATGTTGGTCTCTTTCAGCATCGGCTTTCGCGTTCTCTTTTGTTTGAAACTTTCTTGCAATAGAGTCAACAAATTCCAGTCGTTCACCATCTGTTCTTCTTAAACATCTTTGGATTTCCACCATATCTTCATCAAGCTGAGTTCATCCATAGTTTCTCTATGACGATCATCATTGATGTGCCTTTCAAGGTCCATCATTTCCGATTGACGACTGTAGAGCTTCTTTTCAAATTTAGAGAAGTTTGAATTTGAGATGTGAGTCTCATACGTGTTCTTCTTAAAAATATTGTCTAATTTAGTAAGAACTTTTACAACCTCAACAAATTCCTTTCTCTCTTCTTTCTGGGTGTTCAAAGCCTTTATCATGTTTGATCCCATGGAAACCACGTTCTTTTGAAGAGATGAGAGCACAAAAGTCATAGACTTTAGAAGCTTGATACCTTCATCAGAGGATTCTTCGTTAGATGAGTTCTCTTGAGATTCTGCTGCCATACTCTGAATAGGTTCAAAATGGGTATGAATCTGCATGAATTGCTCCGGTTGATCCTTCTCAGCTACATTCTCAGCTTCATTCTGCTCTTCTTCTAACCATTCCCTTTCAGCTCTCTGAAATCTTTCATACAGATCTCTAGAGTAGTGAAGAAGATTGTTGACATTTTCATGAACACTTGCCGCAATGATATTGGGGAATGGAAGAGGCCTGACATAACTTGCATATTGGTTATGTTCCTCCTCAGATGAGGAACTCTCTTCTTCAGCATCTTTGTCCTTGGAGGGTTCCCCCTCATATGTGATAATTTTTGGCTGAGATACTTCAGCCTCCTTCTCTTGGGCTTCCTCTGTTCTCACAACAGGGCATATAATAACATTTTCATCATTAGGAGCTTGAGCAGAGTCCTCGACCACATCTTCTTCAACAACTTCTTCTTCATGCGTTAGAAGAGCTTGTTCAGGCTCTTGAACTATCACTTCTTCTTCTTCTAGATGAGGATTCTCTTGAACAGGTTGATCCAAAATACGTCTTTCTTCAGCAAAAAGATTCCCAAACTCAATCAAAAGAGAAACATTCAGCTCATTTGTATCATCATTAACATCAAAGATGTCCATCGGTTCATCATCATCAAAAGGATTTGCTCCTGATCAATTAGCTCCATGAACGTATCGGGTAACAACCGAGACGTAATTATCCATGATGTCGTCCATTATCTTCAACACTTCTACTTCCACTTCAGAGCCTTTCTCAACGGGGTTAAAATTAGCCTTTCTGGCTTCAAGAATCGAAAATAATGCTCTTCCACTCCAACATGTTTCATCAAGATCCTTTCTCTTCAGAGTTTCAGGCACATCTAAAGTTTTAGCCCACTTGAGATCCTTCTTCTCATTGGCTATACTTGGCAGACAATCTTTCCAGGGTCCATGATTAAAAAATTTCCATCTTTTCTGCCGCAATGGCTTTGACTTGATCTAACATGAGGTCAACAATGCTCGTTGCCTCCAATACCACTTCATTAACCGGAGTTTCAATATTCTTACCTTTTCCAACAACCTCGACAGGTCTTGGAGCAGGTCTGGGTTCACTAAAAACAATTTCACTTGACAGACTTGTGGAACGCATCAACTCGTACGCCGATTAAGGTTTCTTGCACATTTAAGCAGGGAGCTCTACACGAGTGATCTTCCCAGCTACTAAGAAATTCTTTTCAGCAGATTTACTAGCAACAAGGGTAAGAATCGCACCTTATTCTGGTTGAGCAATTTCTGTAGCACCTGGGGCTACTTGATCAGGTTGAATAACAGGAGACTTAGTCATGTTAGCATTTTCAATATTTGGACCAGCTGACTCAACAGCGGGCCCTTCAACAGATTCTTTTACTGGAGTAAAAACAGATTTATCTTGTTCCATCACAGGAACATCAAACTTAGGCACATCGGCCAAAGGTCTAGAAGAGGTTACCTTTATTGATTTAGACGCGCGGGGCGCTTTCGACTTCTTTTCTTTCGAGACACTGGATCTCGAGGGCTTTCTCAGGATGGTCGCCGGAGAAAATAGAGAGGACATGGGAGTAGCAGCAAGTACACCTTGACCTTGCCTGATTCTTGAATCGATTGATTCACAATCCTTCTTTGTGGAGCTTTTCAAACTGGAGGAACTAGCCTCCGATTCATTCACAGTCTTTGATCTCTTTGCCCACGTTTACAAAATAGAAATAGACGGCTGTTTAGATCGAGTAGAAGACTTACCACTTGTCTGATAACTAGATGCACCTAAGGCAGATTCCATATTGTTCTTCATCCTCATCAGGGTGCTAGCAACTGTAAGGGCAGAGAATACCCTGGGAGAGTTGATCTGCTCATGTTCACCCATAGGAACCCCCAAATGCTCCAATAATCGACTCAGTTGAACCGCAAACGTTATGCTTTCCTTGTTTGCCTGGCAGATAGAAAAGCTAAGATTCTAAAAAAGGGTAGAGTCCCAATTTACCTGGATTCCTTTTGAGATGGCGCACATATAGTCAAAACGACTTTGACTATAGAGATGAAAGTAACCAACCTTCCCTTGGAGTGCTTTTGTTATCACATTGTTCAGCAAAATAAAGTGAGGTTTCAGGACCTTCTTGTTTCCATTTACATGGATCATCGAATCATCGGCAGAAAAAGCCTTCTTCATCTCTTGCGTAATATCTGATGAGAGAATCTTGTCGAACGTGTGCCCCTCCGTCGGAAGTTCAAAGAACTCCGCATATACAGTTTCATCGAAAGATATATCCACGTCGTTGACGGTTGCTACGATAGTGTCACCCACCATTGTTGCAGATTTGAAGAACTCGCGAACTTCTTTTTCATAGAATATGAATGGAGCTCCAAGATACTTTCTTAACCCATAATACTCTAGGGTTCTGAACATATCCACTTCTTCCGGCTGTTCGAAAGTGTAGACTGATGGGAAATCCACCTCAGTCTCTTGAGTCATTTCTTCATCTTCTCTCGCCATGAAGTAGGCCACCTCTTCATCATCACTTTTTTTTTTTGGGAAAACAACTTAGCGTCATTTCATTAAAAATTCCCAAAAACAGGAAAAAAAACCACGAGTTTAAGAGATCATTCTAGACAGGCCTAGAATGATTTTGAAGTCGTAACATTCTGAATAAAAGCTAAAAACGTAAATGAATTATCTGTTTACAATGCTTTCAATTCTAGTGAGTTTAAAAAACGGTAAATTCCAGTTCCTACAGATATTCCAGTTCTGCTCCGTGCTTGGAATTCCTCTCCACGTTCCCGCGAGGGCGCTGCAATCCGATACAATATCTTTCCATAACTCGTCAATGCTCCTGCGGGTTCTGTCATATACCCTTGCATTCCGTTCTTGCCAAATGTTATACACCACTGCTCCAAAGCCGCACTTGAACACGCTTGTTGCAAATCTATTTCCCTTGGATTTGAGTAGTGCCGCTTCTTTGATTTCATTCCATTTGCTCGGGAAACTGATCAGCTCCAGGCTTTTATAGAATCTGTCCCAAAGCTTCGAAGCAATACAACAGTTCCCGAATAGGTGATCTATGGTTTCTTCATTTCCTATGCATAGAAGACAGCTCGCGTCCGGGATGCTCATATACTTACTGATACGATCACGTGTGCTGAGTCTTTCCCAGAAGGCGAGCCATAGGATGAACTGGTGTCGAGGGATAATCTTCGTTGACCATACAAGAGGAGCCCATTCTACTTTCTGCGCTTTTTCCCGGATTACCTCCCATATTTTCTTCAATACCAGCTTCCCATTGTCCTCAACTTTTCATTCATGAATATCCGGTCTGTCATGTAGTTGTATGTTACTTATATGATCAAGTATCCTCTTTCCTTATGGAATTCTTCTCAAGAGCAAGTTCCAATTCCCGTATTTGATGTCTCTGATTTTCGCTTTTGCGCAGTCCCTTCTGATACGAGTATTTTGAAACTACTCCTTGTCGATGATAGGCTGGTTTTCAAACCAAGGGTCATGCCAGAATAGAGTGCCTTTCCCGTCCCCTAGTCGGATGTCATAAAAATCTGTCAATATCGCTTCTTAGTTTAAGAATCTTTTTTAGAGACCAGCTCATACCTTCGTGAATTTTGCAGGTCCAGATGCTAGTTTCGTGTTTCATAAATCTCGTATGCACCCATTTGATCCATAGTGACTCCTGATTGCGCTCCAAAGCCCACAGATGCTTGAAGGTTAGAGCCTTGTTCCACTCGATACAGTTCTTCAAGTCGATGCCTCCCTCGTCCTTCGGTTTGCAGAGAGCGGTCCATTTGACTTTCTTTCCTCCTCTTCCACTATTAACCCAGATAAAATTTCTCATCAGTGTGTCGAGTTCCTTCATTACCTTCTTCAGAATGACCATTTGCTGCGCCCAATAGCCAACTATGCCCATAACCACGGTTTTGATAAGTTCGATCCTCCCTGCATAAGAAAGTTTTTTCGCTGCCCAGCCAGATATCGTGTTTTTTTACCTTTTCAATCAGCGGCTTGCAGTGTGAGATCTCGATCTTCTTCGCAGTTAACGGAATTCCTAAGTACCTTATGGGAAATCTGCCTTCCATGATGCCCATGATGTTTAAGATGTACTGCTTTGTTTCTTCCTTCACGCCTCCATAAAATGCCACACTTTTGCTTTCATTAATAGTTAAACCTGTTACCTCAGAAAAGAACGTTAGTGCAGCCCTAATAGTTTTAATGGAATCAACGTCCGCGTGCGCTAGAATGAACAAATCGTCAGCAAAGCATAAATGTGTTACCTCCTCTACCTCACAGAATGGGTGAAAGATGTATGGACGATTCTTTCGGA
The DNA here is from genome assembly GCF_907164915.1 of Impatiens glandulifera. Taxonomy (NCBI): domain Eukaryota; kingdom Viridiplantae; phylum Streptophyta; class Magnoliopsida; order Ericales; family Balsaminaceae; genus Impatiens; species Impatiens glandulifera. Next base: position 99,901,265 of record NC_061862.1, read on the forward strand.
ACATCGCGAAGATGCTCTCAAAGATCGCCATGATAGCTACGAAAAGGTAAGAAGAGAGGGGGTCCCCTTGCCTTACCTCGTTTTCACCCTTGAAACAGCCTCTGTAGACTCCATTGACGCTAACAACAAAGCAGGATGATGAAACGCATTGCATAATCCAATCGATAAAAATCATAGGAAAAGCAGAAACAACCAGAAAGTCTCGAATGGCTTCCCATCTAACAGAGTCAAAAGCTTTCTTGATATCTATTTTGAAAGCCACTCTCGGGGATATTTTCTTTTTCCCGTAGCCTTTTAATAGGCTCTGCATGAGAAGAATATTATGAGAGATTGTCCTACCGGGGATGAATGCAGATTGATTAAGATTTATTATTTTTCCTATAACATTTTTAAAACGTTTAGAAATGATTTTTGAAATTATTTTATAAATCACATTGCAGCAGGAAATTGGTCTGAAATCTTGTACTTTCTCAGGTACCGCAGTTTTGGGGATCAAGGTTAGGACCGCTGTATTCCATTGCTTTAACATCTTCCTGTTTTTGAAAAACTCCAGAACCCCATCAGTAACATCTTTACCCACAACTGACCAATTATCTTTGAAGAACTGTGCATTAAACCCATCAGGACCCGGACTTTTATTCCCATCAATACTAAACAGAGCTTCTTTAACCTCAACCTTCGTGACCACCCTTATCAACTCGCGACTATCTTCTGCAGAGATTTTCCTATCAATAATTTGATACAAGGTATTCAGGTGACTTTGATGCTGCTTTCTTGTACCCATAAGCTGCTTATAGAAATCAATAGCCAGATCTTGGACACCCTTTTGACCCTAAACATATTCATCATCATCATTCTTCAGCCTGTACACATTGTTTCTCATGTTTCTAGCCTTGCATTTTCTGTAGAAGAAAGCTGTGTTTTTGTCACCCAACGAAAGCCAGCTCTGTCTTGATTTCTGTCTAATAAAATTCTCTTCAAGCAGACTCAGCTTCCTGAAGTTTTCAAGCGCATATGTTTCTGTTTCATTGAGTTGTTCATCACTATCATCCATTAATAACTTTTTCTGAACCTCTTCTAGTTCTTCTCTAGCAGCCAGAACTCTATTGGAGATATTGCTGAACTTCTTCTTGTCAAAGCTTATGAGATGATTCTTCAAGAGCTTAAGCTTGTCCGAAACCCTGTACATGTTGGAACCTCTGACATCTGTTGACCATACGCTTTCGAGGATACCCTTGAATTTATCGTTATCCATCCAAAAATTGAAAAATTTAAAGGGCCTTTTGAACCTTTTTTCCTTTTCCCAGAACAATTTAATCGGAATCACGGTTGTTTCGTTTGTTCTTCCCATCACCTGCCATAAGAGCCTTCAACTCTTTTCCATCATCCTTGGCATCTTCACATTTCGGATTCCGGCATTCCGATGCATAATGGCTTTAATACCACAGTTAAAACAAGTAACATTAGCTTTAGATTTTTTATTGTCATTAGAATTTGAATAGTTTCAGTTAGAGTTGCTCTTCTTCATGAAGTCGCCAAACTTCTTCACAATGAGAGACATGGAGTCGCTGTTCAGCTGTTGAGCCTCCATCTTCACATCTGGAGCAGTTGGTGGCTCTTCAGCAGTCACCAGCGCCTTGGAAATGATAACGGATGTGGGTTGATCTTCTTCCATCCTACAGTTCAACTCGAACTCATAGACCTTGAGATCAGCAAAGAGATCAAAGAGAGAGATCTTGTTAAGATCTTCGGATTCTATCATCGCCATTGTCTTTATGTCCCATTCCCTTGGAAGAGCACGCATGACCTTGATATCAAGCTCCCTGTTGCTATAGGTCTTGTCTAGAATGGATAGGGAGAAGACAATCTTGCTGAATTTGGTGTCGAAATCGTTCATTGTTTCACCAGGACGCATCTTGAAGCTATCAAACTGCTGAGTGGCAACCATAATCTTGTTTTCCTTAGTTTGCTCGTTGCCCTCACACAGTTGGGTGAGTCTGTTCCAGACCTCTTTGGCAGTGTCGCATTCGATAATGTAGTTGAACATGCTATCATCAAGAGATCTGTACAGAACATTGAGATCCATGTTGTTGAGTTTGTTCTGCCTCTTTTCTTCAGTGGTCCATTCAGATTTCTCCTTATCGATCTTGATAGGACCTTCAGTGACGACACTCCACATGTCGTCATGAAGAGAAGAGAGATTAGAACGAACTATTTTCTTCCATACAATGTAGTTTTCTCGAGAGAAAGTTGGAATGGCTGTAGCACTGGCATCTTCGGTTATGGTCGACATTTTTCAAGAAAAGCTTGAGAATAGAAACAAGGCTCTGATACCAATTGATAGGATCGGCTTTATCGATAGAGACGGGGGTCTGGCTATTGATGAAGGCTTATGAAAAACAGTTTGAAAGAAATCCTGTTAAAGATTTAATTCACTTTCTATTCTACGCAAACCATTATAAACACTTGAAACAGAATCAAGGCGGAATTGTTTACTTGGGCTTGAAGCTCAACATGAAGAATGAAAAGATGATAGGAATGAAAGAACACAACAGTTTATTTATGGATGTTCTGAGAAACTCTTCTACGTCACCCCTTCTTTCAACCACCGGAAGGATTCACTATAATATGATTAGAATCAAATACAGTTTGCACACACTTAGCTCACTATTGAACATAACACACTCTGTTCAATTTACAAGATGAAGAATATCACTCAGCTAAAGGTGTTTTTGATTCTAGGTCTCTCTTGATTCACACACAGTACAATCAGGAAAGCAACTTCACAGTATGAATATTCAAAGTCTTGATTTCTCTCTGTAATTCCAGCAAGCAAAATTATCTAAAGGTCGAGAGATTGTCCGTTGTCGTTTGGATTTGATAAATATCGGTCAGAGACTAACGGTCGAATCTTTTGAATAATACGTGGCACTCTTCCATTGGAAAGCCTCCATAGAACACAGCAGGTTTTGAGCACAAGGATCGTGGCCGTACAATAACTGGTAGTGCACCGAATATTCCATTAGGGATGTACCTGCAAAACAAGTAATATGAGGGAAATTCTCTTACGTGGCATTCGTTGGTTGGTTGCATATAACTATCGTACTAATCTTCACTAGAAAGTGGAACGGGAGTAAAGTACATCTATAGCACGTGGGTAGGCGGGTGCTAGATTCAAGCATACTGCTTAAACATAGCATTAGACGTATTTTAGTTAGACGACCTCGTCTAATAAAATCAAACATCCCCGTCTAAGAGAAGAATCCATTAGACCGGCTGGTCTAATGGGATTAGACTTACGTCTAATTATAATCACTTCAAACTAATCTGAAGGAGTTATACTACACGTAAAACTTTCACTAATTAGACTTCACGTCTAATCATTCACAAACCATTAGACTGCACGTCTAACTCCACTCAGTGAGACTGCACATCTAATTCCGGTTCTACTTCAGACTTGTCTGAAGGAGTTAGACTACACGTCTAACTTTCTTTTTCTATTAGACTACACGTCTAACTCTACGAGTAAGACTGCACGTCTAATTACGGCTCAACTTCAGACTTGTTTGAAGGAGTTAGACTACGCGTCTAACTTTCACAATCCAATATACTGCACGTCTAACTCCACTGAGTTAGACTGCACGTCTAATTCCGTATACATTAGACTGCACGTCTAACTCCACTAGTTAGACTGCATGTCTAATTCAGTATACATTAGACTGCACGTCTAACTCCACTGAAATAGACTGGACGTCTAATTCCTTATACATTAGACTGCACGTGTAACTCCGCTGAGTTAGACTGCACGTCTAATTCCGTATATATTAGACTGCACGTCTAACTCCGCTGATTAGACTGCACGTTTAATTCCGTATACATTAGATTGCACGTCTAACTCCACGAGTTAGACTACATGTCTAATTCCGAATATATTAGATTGCACGTCTAACTCCACTAAGTTAGAATGCACGTCTAATTCCGTGCATCTAATGACAAATCGGTGTAATGAGCCTCATTAGAGCCAAATCTCATAAAATATGATTTCGATACACCTGCATCAAAGCGCGTGATATATATATATATATATATATATATAGGTATATATATAATGTTGTCATGATAATTGTAGTCAACCTCAAAATTAATTAATTGAGCGATATTATATATACTAGAACATTGTGTTGTAAAGATTAATCAGCTAAATATTATTTTATATTATAATTTGAAAAGATATTCTTTGGATTTAATAATTAAAATCACATCTTAAAAATATTATTTAATAAATATTTAATTAAATTAATAAATATTATACGGTCAAATGAGTAAAATAGAAAACGAAATCACATAATTAAATAATTATAAGAAAATGGACAAAACAAAATATAAAAAATTAAAATTTATTATTTTATTAAAAATGTAAATTTATCAAAGTTTATAGTATATAAATAAATAGTTTGTCTCATTTTGGATCCATTTATAATATTAATTCTATAATCTTCTAATTGATCATTTAAAATTAACATACAAAATGATGGAGAAAAAATGATAATAAAATAGACATAAATTGATAATCACGTGAAACTTATATTGTTCTATTGAAAAAGTTAAGAATGTTACTAACCTAAATATGTATTTTACCTAATTTTGAATATTTTTAACATTTTTTGGTCAAATTTTTTAATTGACATTTTCAAATTGTCAAATTAATAATAAAATAGACATAAAAAGTTATATGAAAATTGGATGAAATTTACTTAATTTAAGAAGAATTATAATTACCAAGAACTTTACTCTACCAAATAAATAGATTCTTTCAAGATTAACATTAGGAATCATCATTCATTTATCCCTCAAATTCGAACTCTCACATATACCATCATATTTCAAGTATTCCATTATTAACAACATTTAAACTGCTATTCATTCGTCCCTCTAATTCAAATTCACATATTTCATCATATATTATTATTAAGAACTTTACCGCCCAATACATATATTCCTTCAAGAATGACATTAAGAACTACCATTCATTCAACTCTCAAATTCGAACTCTCACATGTACAATCATATTTCAAGGATTTTATTATTAACGACATTCAAACTAAATTAATTCATCCATCTAATTTGAATTCACATATTCTATCATATATAATACTTCAAAGATTCAATATTAACACCACCATTCAACATTTATAATACATTTTTTAAAATTCACACCAAGTGACTTGGTACTCGAATCTTGGTCTTGAATTTAATTTATAATTGAATGCATATATATATATATATATATATATATATATATAATCATTGTTATTGAATAAAAAATAAAAAATAAAAAAAATAATAATAATTATATAAATAATAGATATGTAGAGAACTATAAAAATTATATAACTTTTATTAAATACATTCTAAATTTAATTAATTATATTTTTATATAATAATATAATAAATGTGATCATCAATTAATATTTTTATAAATATATATTTTTTGAAAATAGCTTAGCTTTATTTAATTAAAAATCCCAAAAGTGGTTTATTAGCTCCTGCATTTTTTCTACAGACCAACTAACTATCTTATCATATTCTTTCTTTTTGAGTAAATTTCCGTCCTAAAGATAGTGAATATTAAGTTGTGTTATTTCAAGGAACTAGATCACTATTTTTGATAAATCTAACTGACTTTGATAATTTATTCTAAATAATCAAAAAAGGAGAAAATAATAGATTAAAATGAAACATTAATCTAGCATAAGCAACCAACGATTACAAAATTACAAGGTTTTGAATATTTAGATTAAATAATCAAAAAGGGAGAAATTGTTAGAAAATACAAGTAATTAATTATCAGTATTAATTAACTGTTTAAAAAGAACTTAACTAAGATAAATTTCAATCGGTAGTATCTTTATATCGGTTTTATCATATACGTAGCCGGTAGTATCTAAAAACCAGTTATATCTCGAAACCGGTAGTATATCAAGATCGGTATTATAAAGAAGTAGAACTGGTAATATCTCAATCGGTTCTCCCCAAAGTGCAGCCGGTAGTATCCTAATCGGTCTACTTTGAAGCGGAGCCGGTAGTATGTATCCCAACACTGTTATAAGCATATCCAGTAATTGCAGAAAGCAACTTTTATATCTCTAGAATATTTTGTTTCCATTTCAGTGCAAGTCTGATGAAGTCTTTTTTGGAGCAGATGTTTGGCAGCCTAATTCAAACTACCAAATCATTAGAAGACAAAAACGCAAGCTGTATGTTCCTCAGAAATCATTGAACCAATTAATGATTTCTTAGCCTATTTTTAATAGAGTGCAGACAAAATCAAAGGATATCCCATCTGTTGTACTATTTTGGACATCAACCAATCAAAGAGAAGAACAATGGTTTCTTGAAGCAGACATAACCATTGAAGTCATAAATGTATCCCTTGATATATTTTCCTACTTAAGAAGACAGAAGTTATATCTCCAGACTATTTTTTTGCCATTTTATTGCAAGTCTGATGAAGACTTCTTGGGATGAGATGTCTACCAGCCTAATTCAGACGACCAAATCATTAGAAGACAAAAACGTATGTTGCATGCTCCTCGGAAATCATTAAACCAAACAATGATTTGTTGGCTTATTATTATCAGATTACAGACAAAATCAAAGGATATCCCATCCGCTGTACTATTCTGGACTTCAACCAATCAAAGATAAGAATAGTGGTTTCTTGAAAAGACATAGCTGTTGAAGTCACAAATATATCCGTTGATATATTTTCCTACTCAAGAAGATAAAAGTTATATCTCCAGACTGTTTTGTTGCCATTTTAGTGCAAGTCTGATGAAGACTTTTTGGGAGCAGATGTCTACCAGCCTAATTCAGACTGCCAAATCATTAGAAGACAAAAACTTATGCTGCATGCTCCTCATAAGTCATTAAACCAATTAATGATTTCTTGGCTTATTATTATCAGAGTACAGAAAAAATCAAAGGATATCCCATCTATTGTACTATTTTGGACTTTAACCAATTAAAGAAAAGAACAGTGGTTTCTTGAAGCAGACATAGTCGTTGAAGTCACAAATATATTCGTTGATATATTTGCCTATTATTAAGACAGATGTCAATCTGCTTCAGCACCTTTTCAACAACCTTTTTCCGACACCTTGAATCTTTATCAAGCTTTCAAAACATACAAGTTCTCAAGAGAGTGTTAGAATCTCAAGTGTATTACAATTGTATATATTATGTGTGAGCGGTGAGCATTGTAAGTTGAAAGAATTTGTTTTGTTCAACAGAGTGAGTATATTGAAAGGTCGAGAACTCACTAATCCTTTTTTTTCGACTAAGTCTGTGTACGTGTTGTAAACAGATCGAATATTCTAGTGAATATCTACCTTCTCTTTTAACATTATGCACTAACTAACTCATCATTATCGATAACATTACACCCTCATTATAAGCATTTTGATCCAATTAAAACCATCATTTCCATTTTAATCTTTATAATTCCCCTCTAAAATCCGTACCAATTGGGACTTGAACCATGATATCAAGTTTAAGGTGTGAACACTTTAACCACTACACTATTTGTTATTGTTAAATTTAATTTATAATTTTGTATATTTATATATATTTTGTATATAAACTCATAAAAGGGAGACAAGTAATCAAACAAAATATTTTTTATTATTTAAATATATCATGAATTAATAAATAGGTCTTACAAATTTATAAGAAATTAATACAAAATTTAAAATTATATAAACGCAATGACTTCCATTTATCAAACTTTATATTGAATTTGAAAATATAAACATTTTTAACTTAGTTTGTTATAATGTTGAATTTATATGGTTAACAATGTCGTACGTCCATCATATGTTGTGTTGAATTTAAAATTAAAGTTTTATTAGTCTAATTGGTTAAAGTGTTGTACTTGGTTTTGTTAGGTTGTAAGTTCAAAACTTGTATATATCATATTTAGTTTTTTTTTTAATTTAAACAATTTCAAGTTTATGAGAATTAACCACGTCTTTCGACCTAGAAAACCAAACACTTTGAAATTATATATTATTATATATTTAAATTTTAACCATTTCAAATTAGGGGCGGGTCAACTCACAACCTGATCGAAATATCCATTTACTCTTACTTGCATATTTAAATTAATCACGTGACTTGACCCGGTGATCTAGACACTCTAAAATTAAGAATTTTTTTAATTAAAGAGAATGCACATCTATAGCCCCCTATTTAAATCAAAACGCTTCTAAATTGAATCGAACCTGTGACATTTTGGTATCTTAATCCGACTATTACCACTATGCTACCTTGGTAGGTTACTTTGAAATTAAGCATTATTATATATATTTTTTAAAATTTAAACCATTTCAATATTATGGACAGATCAACTCACGACCGGACCCAAATCTCCATTTACTCTCAAATACATATGCAAATTAACCACATCTCTAGACCCGCCATGTAGACACTTTGAAATTAAGCATCATATTATATATAGACATGTCTTATAAATTTTTATAAGAAACTAATAAAAAAATTTAAAATTATATAAACGCAATGACGTCCATTTATCAAACATTATATTGAATTTGAAATATAAACCATTATTATCTTAGTTAGTTAAAATGTTGAACTTATATTGTTATCAATGTTGTACGTTTATCAAATTTTGTATTGAATTTTAAACATAAATTTTATTAGTCTAACTAGAAGTTGCGTCATCTAATGTCGTCATTTTTTTGGAAAACAACATAGTTTAATAAAAAATTAAAGAAATTCAAAAAAGAAAAAAAACCCTATGTGTTTTGAAAGGAAGACAAAACAGTCTTTTGCCTTAATTTAGATGGAAAATAGGCAAAAATTAGGAAATAACAAACACAACTGATTACAAACAACCAATTACACTAATAATATAAATTTAAAATGCTTTGAAATCAATAGATTGAGTGACTTTTTGATAGGTGATGTACTATCTTTGATATATCAACCAATTTCTTTCGTAAGTGAGTATTTGCCTCCACGTTCGATTGAATGCATTTCCATAAAAAGTGATGTATTCATTTTAACTTGTATATTAAATTCTTCTTTATTTGGTCTAAATTTTTTTTGACAAATGCACTTATTTATTTTTAATATGTCAAATTATCACATCTTTTAGGTTATTAATAAAGTTATTATATTTAAAATTTATATAGATAATGATTATCTTCACATTCTTATTATTTGTTTATTTGATTTATGAGAAAAGTTCTTTTATATGTTGTCTAAAGTTTCTGAATATTTATTTATGATTAATTTAAGTTAAATTTAGTTGAATATTTTTTTTATGGTATAAATATAATATGTCATGTCTATTAATATATTATACAAGTCTTCCCTTAAAAGTTTAAAATAATATTAATTTACTTTTTACATTATTTCAAATTAGATATTATAAATATTAGAAGAAATATTTAAAATATATATTTGTTAGTTATTTTTAATTTTTAATTGTTAATTTATTGATATGAGAATATATGCCATTTATTTCAAACTCACTCTTAAATGTGATTTTATTAATTATATGTGCACACCAGTGGTATGATTTATATAATACATTTTAACTTGTCTAATAATTTAAAATTTAATTAATTTGCACTTACTTTTTTATCTTAATTTAAAATGTTACCGTCCATGGAGTTTTAAAAAAGATTCAAACAACATATATTTATATTTTAATATTTTATGTTTATTATTATTTTATTGATATATTCTTTCTCTTGTTTTTAAGCATAAATTAAAATATTTTGAATAGGAATGAATGGATACGATATAACATAATTTTTTTTTATCAATACCTTATACATTACTTAAAGTTTTTGTATATAAAAATTCATACATTTATCTTCCCTTGATTTTGATATAACTTGATTTATGTACACCTTAATTTTGGTACGGATACTATACATTTGATACCTAAAAATTATATTAACTTAAACAAAAAAATAATTTAATATGATTATTACAAACATTAAAAAAAAAAACTAAAGATAGTTATTATAAAATAAAATATATTTTTCAAATTTAACATTCTTTGAAACTAACGAATATTAAGAATTAAATTTAGTTAAAAAAATTGAAGTTAACAAAAATAAACATAAATATAATTTTCAAGTAAGACTAAAGTGGAATCAAGAGAGTGTTTTGTATTTGAGATTAACTTGGTAATATATTTGACCAGTGTTGGACCTGAGATTTTGAGGCCTGAGGCGAGCACAAAACTTGGTGCCCTCAAAGCTTAATATTCATACATATATTTTTTTTTATCAATTTAAATATAATAGTATTTATAACATGAATTCTAGAAATAAAATATCATAAAAACAATATGTCATAAGTAATACTAAAAAAACAAAAAAGATCCAAACAAAATATAAAATTCATGTTCCGAACTAGTACATAGTCACTTGAATATTACTCTTCTCGCATTTTTTGAAGCGAAAGTATTGATCAAGTTTGCAGAATCAACTTTCTCAATTATTTTTTTATCGATAGATAACATAACTAACCCATTTAATCTTTCTTGCGACATAATTGATCGAATATAAGTTTTAATCAACTTCAATTTGGAAAAACTCCTTTCCGCAGATGCAAAAATAATTGGGATAGTCAGCAAAACTCGATATGTGATATAAGAATTTGGATAACAACCATCCATTGTTATAAAATAATTAAGCACATCAATTGCTCTTTTTGCTTCTCCGGGTAATGAATGTCTTAAAAACATTACTTCTAGAAATAAATCTGATCCATCAACATCGGAATGCCTATCATGTGTTAAAGAATTTTGAAGATTGACACATGAGCTCAAGAGACCATCATCATCAATAGACTTCAACTTCTCCAAACTAAATAAAAACCCAAAGGTTTCTTCGTACTTTTGAAATTACTCAAACCGAGTTTGAAGTGAAGAAAGAGCTTGATCAATAATAAATAAGAAGTAATTAACTCGAAAAGATTCTTTAGGAGATTGAGTTACCTCTTCACTATTGATATCATCAAATTGTCTCTTTCTCCGAATGATGCGTTTTTCTCGGAAAATAGGTTTAATTCCCATTTCACTTGCAATATGTTCGGCTTCAACTAAGGCTTTATCAAATCCAGATTCTCTAAACTCTTGGAGAAAAGAAATAAGCCCCTTTAACTGTCCGATAGCAACATTAATATCCATTTTTTTTGATTGGAGAAACTTACTAACAATGTTAATCTCATCTAATAACTTTTGCCAAATTATCATTCCGGTTAGGAAATCAAAATTCTCAAGTTCAAATGATGCCAAACCCTCAACTTCACTTTTTATTTTTGAGTCATAAGAAGTGTTTGCCAAATAAATTAAAGCATCTCGTATTTTTGAAGTCCGATATTTTTGGGTCTTCATTGCGAAGTTCATTCAATTTACCATGTTCCTAATCATTCAACTTATCATCGATGTCATTCTGGTTCACTTGCTTTACTATTTGATCGCTTATGAAATACATATTAAGGCTTCCTACTTGATTTTGAATTAAAGCATCTTCCTTTTGTTTTTTCTTTCTTTTTTCTGTCCTAGACAATTGTTTTCTTATAGGAGACATGCTTGATAAAACTCTAAATGCTAATCTGCATTAAAAATTTATAGATTAACCAGCATTCTATGAATCTATGATTAACCACAATGTTGCACTTCCGCTATGCAATAATGCAAGATATAGATTGTGAATCCACCATTCCACCAGACAAGTCCTCAACAACCAAAAATAATCAAGTAAATCGAACTAAAATCTCACCGAAATCGGAGGAAGAACTCTAGTGGGCAGTGGCGCAGTGCCGATAAACAAGGCTGGAATGGACAAAAAAGGCCCAAGAGCTCGGGGAAGGAGACCACCGAGTTTTCTGCTCCAATTCCGGCAAGCTGGAGGATCGACGACGGGTTTGGGGAAAGTGTTTCCTTTTCTTTTTCCAGAATGCTTGTTCTTATTTTTTTTCTTTTTCCTTGATTTTGTTGATAAATGGGAATCGTGCGATTCTTTTCTCCAAGTAAGATAGTGTTTTTTATTTTTATTTTGTTGGATATAAATTAAATTAGGGCTTATCATTGATAGGTTATCAATTATTATTTATGGACTTTTTAAAAATAAGCCAATGAACATATCATTATAATTTATTTATTTTTGAAGATTTTGGTGCCCCAAAAATATTTGGGCCTGATGCAATTGTCTCATTTATTACACAGCAGGCTCGGACCTATATTTGACTCAATTAAATTTATTTTGAAAAAAACAAAAAACACCCTATTATAAAATAAAATGAGTTCTATATCTTGTAAAATGGAATGCCAGGTGGAAATGGTATATATTAAATAATATTAAAGTAAAATTATTGTTTAATTTGATTAATATCATAGTAAAATAATGTTTCTATAATTAAATTAATATCATATCTATTTATTTCCTTACAAATATTATAAATAAATATATAAATATATATAAATATTTTATACATATTATTTTGATATTTCGGTATATTCCGATATACCTAAATTTTGAAAATCTTATACTTTTATTTTATTAATAATTTCGATATCGGTACCATAATTTACCTTTTTTCGGTATATACCTAAAAAATCAATATTTTCAATATATTACGGTACGATATTTTCGATATATCTATAATATCAGTAATTTTTCTCACCCCTAATTTTGATACAGTGATTAGCGCAAGTTTTTAACCAATGATTCCTACAAATTAAAATTTATGTCATAGTTCATCTGTTCATGGTTTAAACATGTTACTAATTTGATATATTTTATAATCTTGTTTCCATGATTATTAACTTTCAACAATGAAAACTATAAATTCATACCTATTTTTAAATAATGGAAATTTTTAAGAATTTATTTGAACAATAAATAAAATTTGAGCTATTTTGTTGTTGTTTTTAAAATTTTTACATTTTGTTGCTATTAAAACATTTTATATCACTTAAATAACATGTTAAATAAATTATTGAACAGATCCATATACTAGAAAAAATTTAAATAAGTATGTTTCTCACAATTAAATATTTAATGAAAGAACGATTCCTTTTATTTATATTAATTTTTAGTTGGCACCCATAGTTTGCGAAACTTAGCTTTTAAGGCTTTGGGGACATAATCTCACACATATACACAAAAGTGAAATACTATAACAATATGCATCATAGTTGTGAATTGATTCAGTCACACATTTCTTTCTGCAATTAATATCCGAAAAACATGCGCCTTTGAAAGTAGCACTTTTGTTATAGCACGTTTTTGCAATTACTGTATGGGTATGATTCTCTGTAAAATTAAGAAATCATGTATATTTTCATTAATAATTCTATAATCGCATTTCAACTTAATATGAAAATATAGATAATATTATTAAACTTACGAGAAACAAGAATAATTAACGCTAAGAAAAGACTGAAGAGTAACTTGTTCATGTTGTTTTCATTAATGTTGGCTTAGTGTTACTTGATATAATAACTTAAATGTCTATTTATAGTCACTTAAAAGTTAGGGAGTATAGATTGTGTGAATATATTGTGAATCTTATAGATAGATTACATCAATCTCTTTAAAAAATAAATTTTATATATAAATTATATAAATCTCTTTAAAATGTGAATCTTATTTCTAGATTATGTCAATCATCTTTAATAAATAATTAGACTGTATTTGATAATCCTAAAATTGAATATAGAATTAGAATTTAAAATTTAATTCTAATTTCTATGTTTATTTCAAAATTAAGAATTATAATAGTAATTATAATGAAATTCAAATTTCTATGAATTTTAATTCTCAATTTTATTCATATTAGTTCGAAATCTCAATTCTAATATTTATTATTTATATGTTTTTCAAATAAAACATATTTTTAATTTATCATTTAACGTAACGATTTTTTTTTAAAATTTTAGAATGTTAGATATCTTAATAACATAGATAATATTTATTTAATATCAATTTTTGCGAAATTTGAATTTGAATTTAATTCCAATTTAAATTTTTTTCGTTCAAATGCACCCTTAAAATCTTTTTCTTGTATTACATATATACCCATAAAACTCATATTTAAATCTCTTTAAAAGGTGAATTATATATATAGATTATATAAATCTCTTTAAAATATGAATCTTATTTCTAGATTATATCAATCATCTTTAACAAATAATTAGACTGTATTTGATAATCCTAAAATTGAATATAGAATTAGAATTTGAAATTTAATTCTAATTTCGATGTTTGTTTCAAAATTAAGAATTATAATAGTAATTACAATGAAATTCAAATTTCTGTAAATTTTAATTCTTATTTTTTTCATATTAGTTCGAAATCTAAATTCTAATATTTATTATTATGTTTTTTAAATAAAACATATTTTTAATTTATCATTTAAGTTAACGATTTATTTTTTAAAATTTTAGAATGTTAGATATCTGACTAACATAGATAATATTTATTTAATATCATTTTTTGCGAAAATTGAATTTCAATGTAAATTCTAATTTTAATTTTGTTCTTTCAAATGCACCCTTAAAATATTTTTCTTGTATTACACATATGCCCATAAAACTTATATTTAAAGAACATAATATTCTTGAAAATTAAGGATTCATAAAATATACATTTATGATCATAAAAAAATATACATGAATTTAAATAATGAGTAATAAGAAATTTTATAATTAAATTTTTATTAGTCTCATCCATTCAAGTTTAAAAACAATTAAGATGAACGAATATGAAAATATATGTTTATATGTATAAATAAGCAAAACCCTGTTCACTTACAGCACACTTCACAAACTTCCAACACCAATATTCAAAACATCATCAAAGAAACATTGTTTGAGAAACTTTAAACAGAGTAGGAGAAAAGAAATTATTGTTCTTTCCTTTCTACTCGAGGATCGGTTGGGCTCATGCCTTGACCGGTTAACATATTTAGAAAAGGAGGAAGACTGCGACCACCACGACCGCTTCCACTTAGTCTACCACCACCGTCACTAACACGACCTCTTTGATCAAAGCCAGATTGCCTACCACGACCACCACCACTACTTCGGCCTCCACGATCACCACCGCTTAGTTAGCCTAGGATTTTCATCGTTGCTTGACGCTCGTCTAGATCTAGTGTCGGTTGACACACCGTCACTTCTTCTGCTTGACTCACCTTGGGTGATTCGAGGTTGGCCTAGGATTTCAACAATCAATTCTTCTTCTAGATGAGGATTCTCTTGAACATGTTGATCTAAAATACGTCTTTCTTCAGCAAAAAGATTCCCAAACTCAATCAAGAGAGCAACATCCAGATCATCTGTATCATCATTAACATCAAAGATGTCCATCGGTTCATCATCATCAAAAGGATTTGCTCCTGAGCAATTAGCTCCAGGAACGTATCGGGTAACAACCGAGACGTAATTATCCATGATGTCGTCCATTCTCTTCAACACTTTTACTTCCACTTCAGAGCCTTTCTCAATGGGATTAAAATTAGCCTTTCTAGCTTCAAGAATCGGAAATAATGCTCTTCCACTCAAACATATTTCATCAAGATCCTTTCTCTTCAGAGCTTCAGGCACATCTAAAGTTTTAGCCCACTTCAGAGCCTTCTTCTCATTGGCAGACAATCTTTCCAGGGTCCATGATTAAAAAATTTCCATCTTTTCAGCCGCAATGGCTTTGACTTGATCTAACATGAAGTCAACAATGCTTGTTGCCTCCGATACCTCTTCATTAATCAGAGTTTCAATATTATTACCTTTTCCAACAACCTCGACATGTCTTGGAGCAGGTCTGGGTTCACTAAAAATAATTTCACATGACTGCCTTGTGGAACGCATCAACTCGTACGCCGATTGGGGTTTCTTGCACATTTCAGCAGGGAGCTCTACACGAGTGATCTTCCCGGCTACTAAGAAATCCTTTTCAGCAGATTTACCAGCAACAAGGGTAAGAATCGCACCTTATTCTGGTTGAGCAATTTCTGTAGCACCTGTGGCTACTTGATCAGGTTGAATAATAGGAGACTTAGTCATGTTAGCATTTTCAATATTTGGACCAGCTGACTCAACAGCGGGCCCTTCAACAGATTCTTTTACCGGAGTAAAACAAATTTATCTTGTTCCATCACAGGAACATCAAACTTAGGCACATCGACCAAAGGTCTAGAAGAGGTTACCTTCATTGATTTAGACGCGCGGGGCGCTTTCGACTTCTTTTCTTTCGAGACACTGCATCTCGAGGGCTTTCTCAGGATGGTCGCCAGAGAAAACAGAGAGGACATGGGAGTAGCAGCAAGTACACCTAGATCTTGCCTGATTCTTGAATCGACTGATTCAGAATCCTTCTTTGTGGAGCTTTTCAGACTGGAGGAACTAGCCTCCAATTCATTCACAATCTTTGATCTCTTTTCCCACGTTTACATAATAGAAACAGACGACTGTCTGGATCGAGTAGAAGACTTACCACCTGTCTGATAACTAGATGCACCTAAGGCAGATTCCATATTGTTCTTCATCCTCATTAGGGTGCTAGCAACTGTAAGGGCAGAGAATACCCTGGGAGAATTGATCTGCTCATGTTCACCCATAGGAACCCCCAAATGCTCCAATAATCGACTAGGTTGAGCCGCAAACGTTATGCTTTCCTTGTTTGCCTGGCAGATAGAAAAGCTAAGATTCTGAAAAAGGGTAGAAGACCAATTTACCTGGATTCCTTTTGAGATGGCGCACATATAGTCAAAACGATCTTGACTATAGAGATGAAAGGAACCAGCCTTCCCTTGGAGTGCTTTTGCTATCACATCGTTCATCAAAATAAAGTGAGGTTTGAGGACCTTCTTGTTTCCATTTACATGGATCATCGAATCATCGGCAGAAAAAGCCTTCTTCATCTCTTGCGTAATATCTGATGAGAGAATCTTGTCGAACGTGTGCCCCTCCGTCGGAAGTTCAAAGAACTCCGCATATACAGTTTCATCGAAAGATATATCCACGCCGTTGACGGTTGCTACGATAGAGTCACCCCACCATTGTTGCAGATTTGAAGAACTCGCGGACTTCTTTTTCATAGAATATGAATGGACCTCCAAGATACTTTCTTAACCCAGAATACTCTAGGGTTCTGAATATATCCACTACTTCCGGCTGTTCGAAAGTGTAGACCGATGGAAAATCCACCTCAGTCTCCTGAGTCATTTCTTCATCTTCTCTCGCCATGAAGCAGGCCACCTCTTCGTCATCACTTTCACTAGATGAGAAGTAGGAATCACAGTTGTTTCGTTTGTTCTTCCCGTCACCTGCCATAAGAGCATTCAACTCTTTTTCATCATCCTTGGCATCTTCACATTTCGGCTTCCGGCATTTCGATGCATAATGGCCTTTAATACCACAGTTAAAACAAGTAACATTAGCTTTAGATTTTTTATTGTCATTAGAATTTGAATAGTTTGAGTTAGAGTTGCTCTTCTTCATGAAGTCGCCAAACTTCTTCACAATAAGAGACATGGCGTCGCTGCTCAGCTGCTGAGCCTCCATCTTCACATCTAAAGCAGTTGATGGCTCTTCAGCAGTCACCAGCGCCTTGACAATGATAACGGATGTGGGTTGATCTTCTTCCATCCTACAGTTCATCTCGAACTCATAGACCTTGAGATCAGCAAAGAGATCAAAGAAAGAGATCTTGTTAAGATCTTTGGATTCTCTCATCGCCATTGTCTTTATGTCCCATTCCCTTGGAAGAGCACGCATGACCTTGATAGCAAGCTTCCTGTTGCTATAGGTCTTGTCTAGAATGGATAGGGAGGAGACAATCTTGATGAATCTGGTGTCGAAATCGTTCATTGTTTCACCAGGACGCATCTTGAAGCTATCAAACTACTGAGTGGCAACCATAATCTTGTTTTCCTTAGTTTGCTCGTCGCCCTCACACTGTTGGGTGAGTCTGTCCCAGACCTCTTTGGCAGTGTCGCATTCGATAATGTAGTTGAACATGCTATCATCAAGAGATTTGTATAGAACATCGAGATCCATGTTGTTGAGGTTATTCTGCCTCTTTTCTTCAGCGGTCCATTCAGATTTCTCCTTATCGATCTTAATAGGACCTTCAGTGACGACACTCCACATGTCGTCATGAAGAGAAGAGAGATGAGAATGAACTATTTTCTTCAATACAATGTAGTTTTCTCGAGAGAAAGTTGGAATGGCTGTAGCACTGACATCTTTGGTTATGGTCGACATTTTTCAAGAAAAGCTTGAGAATAGAAACAAGGCTCTGATACCAATTTATAGGATCGGCTTTATTGATAGAGACAGGGGTTTGGCTATTGATGAAGGCTTATGAAAAACAGTTTGAAAGAAATCATGTTAAAGATTTAATTCACTTTCTATTCTACGCAAACCCTTGTAAACACTTGAAACAGAATCAAGGCGGAATTGTTTACTTGGGCTTGAAGCTCAAGATGAAGAATGAAAAGATGACAGGAATGAAAAAACAGAACAGTTTATTTATGGATGTTCGAAGAAACTATTCTACGTAACCCCTTCTTCCAACCACCGGAAGGATTCACTATAATATAATTAGAAACAAATTCAGTTTGCACACACTTAGCTCACTATTGAACAGAACACACTCTGTTCAATTTACAAGATGAAGAATATCACTTAGTTAAAGGTGTTTTTGATTCTAACTCTCTCTTGATTCACACACAGTACAATCAGGAAAGCAACTTCACAGTATGAATATTCAATATCTTGATTTCTCTCTGTAATTCCAGCAAGCAAAATTATTTGAAGGTCGAGAGATTGTCCGTTGTCGTTTGGATTTGATAAATATTGGGCAGAGACTAACGGTCAAATCTTTAGAATGATACGTGACACTCTTCCATTGGAAAGCCTCCATAGTACACAACAGGTTTTGAGCACAAGGATCGTGGCCGTACAAAAACTGGCAGTGCACCGAATATTCCATTAGGGATGTACCTGCAAAAAAAGTAATATGAGGGAAATTCTCTTACGTGGCATTCGTTGGTTGGTTGCATATAACTATCGTACTAATCTTCACTAGAAAGTGGAACGGGAGTAGAGTACATCTATAGCACGTGGGTAGGCCTGTGCTAGCTTCAAGCATACTACTTAAACATAGTATTAGACGTATTTCAGTTAGACGACCTCGTCTAATAAAATCAAACATCCCCATCTAAGAGAAGAATCCATTAGATCGGCTTGTCTAATGGGATTAGACTTACGTCTAACTACAATCACTTCAGACTAATCTGAAGGAGTTAGACTACACGTTAAACTTTCACTAATTAGACTTCACGTCTAATCATTGACAAACCATTAGACTGCACGTCTAACTCCACTGAGTTAGACTGTACATCTAATTCCGGTTCTACTTCAGACTTGTCTAAAGGAGTTAGACTACAAGTCTAACTTTCTTTTTCTATTAGAGTACACGTCTAACTCTACGAATTAGACTGCACATCTAATTACAGTTCAACTTCAGACTTGTTTGAAGGAGTTAGACTACACGTCTAACTTTCTTTTTCTATTAGAATGCACGTCTAACTTCACGAGTTAGACTGTACGTCTAATTACGGTTCAACTTTAGACTTGTCTGAAGGAGTTAGACTGCACGTCTAACTTTCACAATCTAATATATTGCACGTCTAACTCCGCTGAGTTAGACTGCACGTCTAATTCCGTATACATTAGACTGCACGTCTAACTCCACTAGTTAGACTACACGTCTAATTTAGTATACATTAGACTGCACGTCTAACTCCGCTGAGATAGACTGCACGTCTAATTCCTTATACATTAGACTGCACGTATAACTCCGCTGAGTTAGACTGCACGTCTAATTCCGTATACATTAGACTGCATGTCTAACTCCGCTGATTAGACTGTACGTCTAACTCTGCGAGTTAGACTGTACGTCTAATTCCGAATATATTAGATTGCACGTCTAACTCCACTAAGTTAGACTGTACGTCTAATTACGTGCATCTAATGAAAAATCGGTGTAAGGAGCTTCATTAGAGCCAAGTCTCATGAAATATGATTTCGATACACCTGCATCAAAGCGCATGAATCATTTCATCATAAAAATCCCAATAGTCAAACTATTATATATATAAAGAGAAAGGTATATATATAATGTTGTGATGATAATTGGTAGTCAACCTCAAAATTAATCAATTGAGCGTTATTATATATACTAGAACATTGTGTTATAAAGATTAACCAGCTAAATATTATTTTATATTATAATTTGAAAAGATATTCTTTGGATTTATAATTAAAATCACATCTTAAAAATATTATTTAATAAATATTTAATTAAATTAATAAATACTATACGGTCAAATGAGTAAAATAGAAAACGAAATCACATAATTAAATAATTATAATAAAATGGACAAAACAAAATATAAAAAATTAAAATTTATTATTTTATTAAAAATGTAAATTTATCAAAGTTTATAGTATATAAATAAATAGTTTGTCTCATTTTGGATCCATTTATAATATTAATTCTATAATCTTCTAATTGATCATTTAAAATTATCATACAAAATGATGGAGAAAAAATGATAATAAAATAGACATAAATTGATAATCACGTGAAACTTATATTGTTCTATTGAAAAAGTTAAGAATGTCACTAACGTAAATATGTATTTTACCTAATTTTGAATGTTTTTAACATTTTTTGGTCAAATTTTTTAATTGACATTTTCAAATTGTCAAATTAATAATAAAATAGACAAAACAAGTTGTATGAAAATTGGATGAAATTTACTTAATTTAAGAAAGAATTATAATTACGAAGAACTTTACTCTAACAAATAAATAGATTCTTTCAAGATTAACATTAGGAATCATCATTCATTTATCCCTCAAATTCGAACTCTCACATATACCATCATATTTCAAGTATTCCATTATTAACAACATTAACCGCTATTCATTCGTCCCTCTAATTAAAATTCACATATTTCATTATATATTATGAAGAACTTTACCACACAATACATATATTCCTTCAAGAATGACATTAAGAACTACCATTCATTCAACTCTCAAATTCGAACTCTCACATGTAAAATCATATTTCAAGGATTTTATTATTAACGACATTCAAACCAAATTAATTCATCCCTCTAATTTGAATTCACATATTCTATCATATATTATACTTCAAAGATTCAATATTAACACCACCATTCAACATTTATAATACATTTTTTAAAATTCACACCTAGTGACTTGGTACTCGAATCTTGGTCTTGAATTTAATTTATAATTAAATGCATATATATATATATATTTAATCATTGTTATTGAATAAAAAAATAAAAAAATAATAATTATATAAATAATAGATATGTAGAGAACTATAAAAATTATATAACTTTTATTAAATACATTCTAAATTTAATTATTTATACTTTTATATAATAATATAATAAATGTCATCATCAATTAATATTTTTATAAATATTTTTTTTTCGGAAAATAGATTAGCGTTATTTAATTAACAATCCCAAAAGTGGTTTATTAGCTCCTGCATTTTTTCTACGGACCAACTAACTATTTTATCATATTCTTTCTGTTTGAGTAAATTTCCGTCCTAAAGATAGTGAATATTAAGTTGTGTTATTTCAAGGAACTAGATAACTATTTTTTATAAATCTAACTGACTTTGATAATTTATTCTAAATAATCAAAAAAGAAGAAAATAGTAGATTAAAATGAAACATAAATCTAGCATAAGCAGCCAACGATTACAAAATTACATAGTTTTGAATATTTAGATTAAATAATCAAAAAGAGAGAAATTGTTAGAAAATACAAGTAATTAATTATCAGTATTAATTAACTGTTTAAAAAGAACTTAACTAAGATAAATCTCATGCAGGTTAAAGAAAATCGGAAGCAAAACTGATCGGATTTATATCAATCGGCTGTAAAATTGATTTTATATGAATCAGAATTATTTAAAAGATTAACGGTTTTATGTTAAGACGTAACCGATAGTATCTCCATATCAGTTTTATTCAGATTCAGAATCGGTAATATCTTAAGATCGACTTTATACAATTCGTAGCCGATAGTATGTTCATATTGATTTTATCTAATGCGTAGCCGGTAGTATCTCCATATCGTCTTTATCCAATGCGGAACCGAGAGTATCTCCATATCGGTTTTATCTAATGCAGACCTGGTAGTTTCTCTACTTCGGTAGTATGTCAAGCGGAACCGGTAATATCTCTATATCCATTTTATCTAAGCGGAATCGGTAGTATCTTTATATCGGTTTTATCATATGCGTAGCCGGTAGTATCTAAAAACCGTTTATATCTCGAAACCGGTAGTATATCAAGATCGGTATTATAAAGAAGCAAAACCGGTAATATCTCAATCGGTTCTTCCCAAAGTGCAGCCGGTAGTATCCTAATCGGTCTACTCTGAAGCGGAGCCGGTAGTATGTATCCCAACACTGTTATAAGCATATCCGGCAATTGCAGAAAGCAACTTTTATATCTCTAGAGTATTTTGTTTTTATTTTAGTGCAAGTCTGATGAAGTCTTTTTTGGAGCAAATGTCTGCCAGCCTAATTCAGACTACCAAATCATTAGAAGACAAAAACGCAAGTTGCATGTTCCTCAGAAATTATTGAACCAATTAATGATTTATTGGCCTATTTTTAATAGAGTGCAGACAAAATCAAAGGATATCCCATATGTTGTACTATTTTGGACTTTAACCAATCAAAGAGAAGAACAATGGTTTATTGAAGCAGACATAACCGTTGAAGTCATAAATATATCCCTTGATATTTTTGCCTACTTAAGAAGACAAAATTTATATCTTCAGACTTTTTTTTTGCCATTTTAGTGCAAGTCTGATGAAGATTTCTTGGGAGGAGATGTCTACAAGCCTAATTCAGACTGCCAAATCATTAGAAGACAAAAACGTATGTTGCATTCTCCTCGGAAATCATTAAACCAAATAATGATTTGTTGGCTTATTATTATCAGATTACAGACAAAATCAAAGGATCTCCCATCCGTTGTACTATTCTGGACTTCAACCAATCAAAGAAAAGAATAGTGGTTTCTTGAAGCAGACATAGCCGTTGAAGTCACAAATATATCCGTTGATATATTTTCCTACTCAAGAATATAAAAGTTATATCTCCAGACTGTTTTGTTGCCATTTTAGTGCAAGTCTGATAAAGACTTTTTGGGAACAGATGTCTACCAGCCAAATTCAGACTGCCAAATCATTAGAAGACAAAAACTTATGCTGCATGTTTCTCAAAAATCATTAAACTAATTAATAATTTCTTGGCTTATAATTATCAGAGTACAGAAAAAATCAAAGGATATCCCATCTATTGTACTAATTTGGACTTCAACTAATTAAAGAAAAGAACAGTGGTTTCTTGAAGCAGACATAGTCGTTGAAGTCACAAATATATTCGTTGATATATTTTCCTACTTATTAAGACATAAGTCAATCTGCTTCAACAACCTTTTTCCGACATCTTGAATCTTTGCTATCAAATCAATCAAGCTTTTAAAATATATAAGTTCTCAAGAGAGTGTTATAATCTCAAGTGTATTACAATATTATATATTATGTGTGAGCAGAGAGCATTGTAAGTTGACAGAATTTGTTTCTGTTCAACAGAGTGAGTATATTGAAAGGTCGAGAACTAACTAATCCTTTTGTGTTCGACTAAGTCTGTGTACGTGTTGTAAACAGATCGAATATTCTAGTGAATATCTACCTTCACTTTTAACATTATGCACTAACTAACTCATCATTATCGATAACATTACTCCCTCATTATAAGCATTTTGATCCAATTAAAACCATCATTTCCATTTTAATCTTTATAATACTCCTCTAAAATCCGTACCAATTGGGACTTGAACCATGATATCAAGTTTAAGGTGTGAACATTTTAACCACTACACTATTTGTTATTGTTAAATTTAATTTATAATTTTGTATATTTATATATATTTTGTATATAAACTCATAAAAGGGAGACAAGTAATCAAACAAAATATTTTTTATTATTTAAATATATCACGAATTAATAAATAGGTCTTACAAATTTATAAGAAATTAATACAAAATTTAAAATTATATAAACGCAATGACTTCCATTTATCAAACTTTATATTGAATTTGAAAATATAAATCATTATTAGCTTAGTTTGTTATAATGTTGAATTTATATGGTTAACAATGTCGTACGTCCATCATATGTTGTGTTGAATTTAAAATTAAAGTTTTATTAGTCTAATTAGTTAAAGTGTTGTACTTGGTTTTTGTTAGGTTGTAAGTTCGAAACTTGTATATATCATATTTAGTTTTTTTTAATTTAAACAATTTCAAGTTTATGGGAATTAACCATGTCTTTCGACCTAGAAAACCAAACACTTTGAAATTATATATTATTATATATTTAAATTTTAACCATTTCAAATTAGGGACGGGTCAACCCACAACCTGATTGAAATATCCATTTACTCTTACTTGCATATTTAAATTAATCACGTGTCTTGACCCGGTGATCCAGACACTCTAAAATTAAGCATTTTTTTAATTAAAGAGAATGCACATCTATAGCCCCCTATTTAAATCAAAACGCTTCTAAATTGAATCGAACCTATGACATTTTGGTATCTTAATTCGACTATTACCACTATGCTACCTTGGTAGGTTACTTTGAAATTAAGCATTATTATATATATATTTTTTAAAATTTAAACCATTTCAAATTTATGGGCGGATCAACTCACGACCGAACCCAAATCTCAATTTACTCTCAAATACATATGCAAATTAACCACATCTCCCGACCCGCCATCTAGACACTTTGAAATTAAGCATCATATTATATATAGACATGTCTTATAAAATTTTATAAGAAACTAATAAAAAAATTTAAAATTATATAAACGCAATGACGTCCATTTATCAAACATTATATTGAATTTAAAATATAAACCATTATTATCTTAGTTAGTTAAAATGTTGAACTTATATTGTTATCAATGTTGTACGTTCATCAAATTTTGTATTGAATTATAAACATAAATTTTATTAGTCTAACTAGAAGTTGCGTCATCTAATATAATGTCGTCATTTTTTTTGGAAAACGACATAGTTTAATAAAAAAATTAAAGAAATTCAAAAAAGGAAAAAAAAACCTATGTGTTTTGAAATGAAGACAAAACAATCTTTTGCCTTAATTTAGATGGAAAATATGCAAAAATTAGGAAATAACAAACACAACGGATTACAAACAACCAATTACACTAATAATATAAATTTAAAATGCTTTGAAATCAATAGATTGAGTGACTTTTTGATTGATGATGTACTATCTTTGATATATCAACCAATTTCTTTCGTAAGTAAGTATTTGCCTCCAAGTTCGATTGAGTGCATTTCCATAAAAAGTGATGTATTCATTTTAACTTGTATATTAAATTCTTCTTTATTTGGTCTAAAATTTGTTTGACAAATGCACTTATTTATTTTTAATATGTCAAATTATCACATCTTTTAGGTTATTAATAAAGTTTTTATATTTAAAATTTATATAGATAATGATTATCTTCACATTCTTATTATTTGTTTATTTGATTTATGCGAAAAGTTCTTTTATATGTTGTCTAAAATTTCTGAATATTTATTTATGATTAATTTAAGTTAAATTTAGTTGAATATGTTTTTATGGTATAAATATAATATGCCATGTCTATTAATATATTATACATGTCTTCCCTTAGAAGTTTAAAATAATATTAATTTACTTTTTACATTATTTCAAACTAGATATTATAAATATTAGAAGAAATATTTAAAATATATATTTGTTAGTTATTTTTAATTTTTAATTGTTAATTTATTGATATGAGAATATATTCCATTTATTTCAAACTCACTCTTAAATGTGATTTTATTAATTATATGTGCACACTAGTGGTATGATTTATATAATACATTTTAACTTGTATAATAATTTAAAATTTAATTAATTTGCACTTACTTTTTTATCTTAATTTAAAATGTAACCGTACATGGAGTTTTAAAAAAGATTCAAACAACATATATTTATATTTTAATATTTTATGTTTATTATTGTTTTTAAGCATAAATTAAAATATTTTAAATAGGGATGGATGGATACGATATAACATAAATATTTTTATGAATACCTTATACATTACTTAAAGTTTTTTAATATAAAAATTCATACATTTATCTTCTCTTGATTTTGATATAACTTTATTTATGTACACCTTAATTTCGGTACGGTATGGGTACTATACATTTGATACCTAAAAATTATATTAACTTAAACAAAAAAATAATTTAATATGGTTATTACAAACATTACAAAAAAACTAAAGATATTTATTATAAAATAAAATATATTTTTCAAATTTAACATTCTTTGAAACTAACGAATATTAAGAATTAAATTTAGTTAAAAAAATTGAAGTTAACAAAAATAAACATAAATATAATTTTCAAGTAAGACTAAAGTGGAATCAAGAGAGTGTTTTGTATTTGAGATTAACTTGGTAATATATTTGACCAGTGTCGGACCTGAAATTTCGAGGTCTGAGGCGAGCACAAAACTTGGTGCCCTCAAAGCTTAACATTCATACATATATTTTTTATCAATTTAAATATAATAGTATTTATAACATGAATTCTAGAAATAAAATATCATAAAAACAATATGTCATAAGTAATACTAAAAAAACAAAAAAGATCCAAACAAAATATAAAATTCATGTTCCGAACTAGTACATAGTCACTTGAATATTACTCTTCTCGCATTTTTTGAAGCGAAAGTATTGATCAAGTTTGCATAATCAACTTTCTCAATTATTTTTTTCTCGATAGATAACATAACTAACCCATTTAATCTTTCTTGCGACATAGTTGATCGAATATAAGTTTTAATCAACTTCAATTTGGAAAAACTCATTTCCGCTGATGCAACAATAATTGGTATAGTCAGCAAAACTCGATATGCGATATAAGAATTTGGATAACTACCATCCATTGTTTTCAAATAATTAAGCACATCAATCGCTCTTTTTGCTTCTCCGGGTAATGAATGTCTTAACAACTTTACTTCTAGAAATAAATCTGATCCATCAACATCGGAGTGCCCATCACATGTTAAAGAATTTTGAAGATTGACACATGAGCTCAAGAGACCATCATCATCAATAGACTTCAACTTCTCCAAACTAAATAAAAACCCAAAGGTTTCTTCGTACTTTTGAAATTGCTCAAACCGAGTTTGAAGTGAAGAAAGAGCTTGATCAATTATAAATAAGAAGTAATTAACTCGAAAAGATTCTTTAGGAGATTAAGTTACCTCTTCACTATTCACTAGTAAAAAAGGTGTTTTTAACGGCGAAATTTTACGGCGGTATTTAAAACCGTAGTTAATACCTTATTTTTAACTGTGGTATATAAAACCGCCTTTAAAAGTCTTACATTTAACTACGGTATATAAAACCGCCTTTAAAAGTCTTACATTTATAGTTAAAAGTCTTATCTTTAACTGCGGTTTTTTATACCGTAGTTAAAGTCTTATCTCTAACTATGGGTTTTTTGTTTTTTATATCTCAGTTAAAAGTTTTACGTTTAATTGCGTTATATAGATCCACATTTAAAAGTCTTATATTATTATAAATCATAAAAAAAATATTAATAAATTTTAATTTTTATTATTTTAAAAATTGATTGAGATAAGTTTTAAAAGAGAATATTAGATAAGTTAATTAAAATATATATACTTGTAAAATATTATTTGGTCAAACATTAATTCAATAAAAGACGAAATAATAAAATATTATATTGAGACTTCATATTTATATTTATATCGTACCCACTTGATTTAGTTTATAAATAATTCTAAAAATAATATTAAATCTTATTAATATTTTTCTCTCTCATAATTAATGACTAATTAAATAATAGACTAATTTATCACTAATTAAATAAAATATTTATTATTTTTTAACCTTTATAATTTGGTATGCACTATTATATTTTTTAAATTATATTTTTTAAGTCAAATAAATTTTAAAAATATTGAAAACTAGTTTTTTTTTATTTACATTATTAAAATATGCTTAATGAAGATTTGATATTGTCAAGACTATTTTTTTTTTATTAATTAATGGAGATAAATTGTTATCAAATATTTATTTAAAATTTTTGTTGTATTATTTTTTAAACTTATATTCTAATTATATTCATAAAATAATGTAATATATATATATATATATATATATATATATATTTATATTAACAAATATTAAGACTTTTTAAAAATATATTTGTAATGTAGTTACATGTATATACTAGTATATTTATTAATTAAAATGAAATATTGAAAATATATATATATATATATATATATATATATATATTATATACGATAAAAAAGAGAATGATTTGAAGTTGAAAAATGAAAGAGTGTGAGGAAAATAAAAAAAAAAAAGAGAAATTTTTTAGTTTTTTCAACCAATTAACACGTCATTCTCTCCCTAAGTTCCCTCCCAATCCTCTTTCATATGTATATATAATTTTTGTATAAAAGTTAAAAATAAATATTAATTTAATTTTAAAAAGCTAAATAAGATTATTTCTATCCATTATCTTAGAAATTTAATTAAAATATAAGTTTAAATAAGTGACTGAGTCAATAATTAAATATTATTATAAATTAAAATATTAACCTATTATATCGGTTAAATTTAAATTAAATTTAGTTTCATAATTTTATATACATTTAGTTTATAAATAATACTAAAAATAATATTAAATCTTATTAATATTTTTTTTTTACTAATTTAATAAATTAATTCATCACTAATTATTTTATAAAATAAAATTCAAAATAATTAAAAAATCTAGTTTATAAGTTTATATTTATATATAACAAATGTCTTGTACAAATAATTTGTTATGTGAATCACAATTATATAACAATGATTTTAAATATTTTTTTATTTAAGATTAGTTAATGTAATTATCACAATTAATGGTAAATAATTTAATCACATTTACAAATATTATATCTAAATTTCATAATATAATATATATATATATATATATATATATTATAGGAAAAAAGCTCACTTAGACGTATGTACTTGTACAACTAGCTCACTTAAACGTATGTACTAATAAAAGGTCATTTAAACATATTATCAAAAATTGGCTCATTTAGCATCTTTTAATAACCATGGTTAATTTTTATTTTTAAATTTATATATTTATTAATTAAATATTAATATATTTTCTCTCTCCTTCTTTTTCATTAATTAAATTAGGTAATTTATTTTATTTTTAAAATTTTTATTATTTTAATATTAGTTTTTCTTTTATATTTCATCTTCTTTTTTTTATTAATTTTTATTTCTTATATTTCTTAAATTTTTATTTTTTTTAAAAAAATTAACAACTTATTTATGAATTTTATGTTTTACTGTAATATTTTTTTGAAGGGGTTTTTCTTATTTAATTTAATATAATATAAATGAAAAAGAGTTTTTTCTTATTTAGTTTAATATAAATAAAAATGTAATTAATAATTTTTTATTTAATTTTTATTCACGACTTATATTAGTAGTAAAAAATTGTTTTGTCTAATATTTGATTATTACTCTTTTAGTGTTTGATGAATGAGTTTTTATTATTATTCAATTCTTAATTTTTAATTAATTTATTTTTGTGTTGAAGGATTTTTATTATTGAAAGAATTTTGATTGTTATATTCAATTATTGGGATCAAACAATTTTAAAATAATTAATAATTAATGTGAATATAAAAAATATATATAAAATATAGAGTTAAAACAATTAATGATGAATGCTCATATGTATAAAATAAAATTAAAATAATCAATCATAAATACTCATATAGAAATAATAAAAAATTATAAAAAAGATAAAAATAAAGGGTTCATTTATTAGTAATAAATGAAATAATAATTGAAAAGGAAAGAGAGAGAAAATATATTAATATTTAATTAATAAATATATAAATTTAAAAATAAAAGTTAACCATGATTACTAAGAGAGGCTAAATGAGCCAATTTTTGATAGTACATACGTTTGAATGACCTTTTATTAGTACATACGTTTAAGTGAGCTAGTTGTACAAGTACATACGTCTAAGTGAGCTTTTTTCCATAAATATATATATATATATATACTAATTAACATTATTATGACTTTAAACCGTAATGAAATTAGTTATAACCACTGTATATACAGTGATTGAATCAATAATTATATATTACTATAAATATTAAACTATTATATCGATAAAAAAAATTTAGTTTCATAATTTTATATTAGTTTATAAATAATACTAAAAGTAATATTAAATCTTATTAATATTTAATTACTAATTAAATAATAAATTAAATAATAGCCTAATTCATCTCAAATTAATTCATAAAATTAAATTTTAATTAATAACAAAAGTCTAATTTATAACTTTATATTTATAAAAACTTGGTAATTTGTATCGTTGATCACAATTACATATATTTTTTAAATTTCTTTTATTTAATATTAATTTTATATTAAATAATTTAATCATATTTACAAATAATATATCTAAATTTCAAATGATATAATATATATATATATATATAATATTCATATATTTTAATTGAAGATAAACTCTCTATCATTTTAGTCAATATATATATATATCTAAATTACTTTTATAAAATTATATATATATATATATATATATAAATTCTTTATCATTTTTTTTGTAAACTTTATAATTTGATATATATATTATGATAAACTCTTTATTAAATAAATTCTAAAAATATGAAAGAATAGTCATTTTTATCTAATTTACATTCCTAAAATACTTTAATGAAGATTTGATCATTTCAATGACTATTTTTTTATTGATTAATAGAGATAAATTGTCATCAATTATTTATTTAGCATTTTTGTTATATTTATTTTTAAATTTAGTTTAAACTCAAAGGTATTTGAAATTGTAATTTGTTTAATTATTAATAATATATTTTTTATTTTAATTTATAATTTATAAATTATAAAATACAATAAAAATATTTTTGGTTTTTAATTAATGAAAATTAAAATATAAATAAAAACTAATTAAGAAAGTGTGTAAAAGTTTTTTTATTTTATTTCTAATTTATGTTTAGATAAATATTTAGGATGGTTAATAATCTGGTAATCATAAGTAATAATAAAAGCGACGAAAAAATATAAATTTTTTTATTACGAGAATATAAATATTTTTTATAAAAAATTATTGTATATAAAATTTATAATTATATTTCAGTTTTAATAAATATTAGTGTTTATTTTTTATAAAATTTGTACTTTATAAAATAAAATAAATTTGTAATTTTTAAATATGAATAAAAAAATATAAGAATTTAATTAAAAAAATGAAATGCATATAATATCTTTGAATTATATAATATATAAATTTATAAATATAATTGAGAATTATTGTATTTAATATTATGTAATTTTTAATTATATAAAATAATAAAAATATTAAGGAATTAAGGGTTATTTATTCCACTTCACCCAATACTCCATTTTCTTCTCCACGGTTTCATCTTCCTCTTTTTGTGGAGCTTCAACCTACTCACTATCTAAATTCCCTATTCTCTTTTTGCCGCATTATCTACATTCCCTATTATCTTTCTAGCGATTCACCTTACATTTGAAGAAGATTTTTCATTTTTGCCGCATTATCTACATTCCCTATTATCTTTCTAGCGATTCACCTTACTCGGTACATTTGAAGAAGATTTAGAAGATTTTTCATAGGTTCACCCGACTCCCTAGTACATTTGAAGAAGATTTCTGATCCGTAAGTATAGTACTTTTGTTTCATCGTCCTCCATCTTGTAGATAATGATTATTTGTAAGTTTGTAAAGATGCATATATTAAGTTGTGTTATGGTGTATTAATAGAAGCATGAAAGAAATTTGGTCATTGAATATAATTAACTTTATTTATGAATTTTAGGTTATCAAAATGATATAAATTTGAAAAAACTAATGAATGTTCTAAATTCATTTCTTTATTTTTTCTC